>NW_024884142.1:97901525-98029572 GCF_019232065.1 Centrocercus urophasianus
ACATTTTGGTAATGAAGCAGTTTCATAACATGAGACCTTTTTGGGGAAGAGCAGTGGGAGAGAACAAAAAAGATTTGCCTTAGTTAATATCTGAGTAAAACAACATTCCAGAGCCTTAATCATCTAACTCCAGTGACCACAGAGGTTTCTCAACTAAGCTCCTTAGTCTGTGGACTGTATTTATACCCTCTGAAACAGATTTGGGCAAGTGCAAATTCTGCAAGCCTACAATTTCTGCCTAAAGCATAGCATCTTTCAAAGGTCTGCATGTACGTGTTATTACGCCATTTGAACCCCAAGGAGTTCTGCAGTACTATGATCAATGGCAATGGAAATTAGCAGTATTATTTAGGTCCTAATTTACAGAATTGGATCTTTACACCACAAGCCCCACTGAGATTCAAATACTGTAACGCATGCCATGAGGACTGAAGACCTGCTTTCATCAAAATTTGGAGCTTGAAACATTTTACGCACAGAACAATTAGTAAATAACAGAGGCCTGCACTGGCAGTTCTGCTTAAATCAAAACATAAAACATAAAATAAAATCATGAGCATGAAACTTTTCATGGGGGCTTGTAAATCTACGCTAGATGGATCTATATCCATCCCTCACCACCTTCCATTGCAGTCACACCTGCTCTGCATGCATGGCAGGACTTCCAGAAGACACTAAAAGACAAGTTGCGTTTTTCTTGAGCACACTTCAAACTGGCACAAAGGATTGGGACTGAACAAAGTCGCCACATGCTTTACCTCCTTCCTCCTGACTCTAAAAACAATTGCTTTGGAGTTCAAAAAGGCACACTGACCCCTATCTGTACACAGAAACTGTAAGGAGCTCTGACAAGTAGTCTTTGCGATCAAGAAGAGAGAAGTGTTGAAGGAAGCCAGTGGGAATCCTGCCATTCACTCAAATAGAGCCAGGATTCTGAAACAGTCCTGACATTTTTCAACAAACCACTCAGAAAGCATTTGGTTAATACAAAGCTTATTCATTAATCCATTTCCAATAACATATTCTTCCCATGGAAATGTTTATAATGAAGCCAGCAGGATAAAATTTCAAATTAATCTAAGACACGACACTAAATCATTGTAATATAACATCCTAACACACACATATCACCCGTTCTTCTGTTGAAGGTCTGAATTATAGTTCTCTAAGTGACTTGGAATATGAAATTCCCTGAGCAACAGAAATAGCTTCTAAGTTGGTGATAATGGACACAGACAAGAAATTTGGTGTTATTAAGTAGTAATCATTATGCAATATAATTATGAGAAGTCAAAGACTGATTTTGTGAACTAATTGTGAACTAAGTGCTGCTTTTTGGGTGTTTTTTTTCTTTTTTTCTCTCTGGGAAAAGGAACCTAAATCTTGCTGAAACGCAATGCAGTCTTTACATCACTTCCAAAAATGGGAGGTGGGCTCCTGCCCATGTTGTGACATGACCTCCAGGTCATTGTGGTGCCTTTGAAAATTCTACTCCAACCTGTATCTGAATCTGAGTTTCCTTTTGGCACACAGCACTCCCCAGTCACTTCATGTGTCTATAATTCTTATTCTTAAAATACTAATGCATCTGGTGGAAGTGCTTCTCTGTCATATATAAAGCGATCTCTTTCACTGACCTTGGTGTGGCTAGCTAAAGTGATAAACACCACATTTAGCTGTCAGAACTCTATGCCAAAACCAATTATTTTGGGTGGAAAACATTGTTTTAGGAATCTTTATCCAAAAATCTTTCGCTTTTCTCCCAATAGTATGTTATTACAGGCAGTTACTGGGTTTTAAAGAAATGAAAGCAAATAAAAGTTTTTTGGTTTGGTTTTGTTTTGTTTTGTTTTATACCAGAGCTATTATAAATATGAATATAGGACTAAATGAGTGCCAAGATTGCTATAAATTAGATCTGTAATACTAAGGTTTATTTTTCTTGCTCCCTATGCATATTTTTACCCCTTGTAGAATAAGCTTTCTATAGTGATGCATATATTAAACCAAAGCAAACCAGTCTATCAGTCCCAAAACAAAATTGAGTAAAATCACAGAAGAGCCCAAGAGTCAGTCTCTGATGCCAGTAATCATTGCCTGGAAGAAACGTGGCCAAATTTCTTGCCCAAGCTCACATTTGAAAGCCCAGATGTGAGCTTGCTGCAACTCTTACTCTTAAAAGAGTTAACTGAATAGGAAAACATGCTGCAGTGTGTGCACAGACTCATCAGGGTTTGAAAAGACCTCTAAAATTCTTCAGTCCAACTGTCCACCTATCACCAATATTTCCCACTAAACCACGTCCCTCACTACAACATCTAAACATTTATTGTACATCTGTAGGGACAAGTGAGTTCCCCACCTCCCTGGGCAGTCCATTCCAGCACACGACCACTCTCGGAGAAAATTATTTCCTAACATCCAAACTGAATCTCTCCTGGAGAAACTCAAGGCCACTTCCTCTCATCTTACTTCTAGTTACATAGGATAAAGATGCCAACCCTCACCTCCCTCACTACAACTCCCTTCAGGCCATTGTAGAGAACAATGAGGTCTCTCCTCAGCTTCCTCTTCTCCAGACTGACCATCCCCAGTTCCCTCAGCTGCCCCCCATCACACTTGTGCTCCAGACCCCTCACAGCTCTGCTGCCCTATTCTGAACACGCTCCAGGCCCTCAGTGCCTTTCTTGCAGTGAGGGGCCCAAAACTGAACACAGTACTCAAGGTGCAGCCTCACAAGTGCTGACTACAGGAGGATGATCACTTTCTTGCTCATGCTGGCAACTATTTCTGATACAAGCCAGGATGCCACTGGCCTTCTGAGCATCAACCAATACTCCCAGATCTATTTCCTCTACACAGTCTTCCAGCCACTCTGCCTCACATATTGCCTGGGATTGTTGCACTTGGTCTCGCAAGCATGTGGTCATTCTTGGTTACTCTTATGTTTGGCAGAGTAGAGCAGTGGCCTTTCACATGGCTTTGCCAATTAAAACCCTCTATTTTGGGGAACTCTACCAAGAATATTTTTCTAGGGGAAAAAAAAAAAAGACAAATCTTTCAAGATCTCTTCCTGAAGCAAGAGGAAAACTGGCACTGACTCTCTGCATGAGTCAACCCATCAGCAAGAAAACTCATATCAGTATTCAGAAGGCTTGGGAGACAAGGAAGACATCTAATCCAAAACATTTCATACATTTGAAGGCACAAAGTTTTCCACCTACTAGTTCAGCTATGGTTCATAAAATCAAGGTATTAGGTAGGTGATATACGGGAGAACAGTCTCCAGTCAGTTAAAATAATTTACAATTCAGAATCAACCTGTGATGGAAACTGGCCCTCTAACTCTCACATTACATGGGTTAACTATATCTCAAAAGATCAGAGAGCTCTGCATTTGAGTGCAATTTGCTTGGTATGTATACATTTGTATAAATTACAGGCTTCGTGGTATATTCATGTATCAAGAGATGTCAGTTACCTCTTCATTCCCCTCTCCCTTGTTACCTGCTGAACTTGGTGAGACAGAATGATTGCACTGTACCAGCTCCTACTGGCACAGGAGAAAGAAATGCCGCCTTCTGTCATATACGTATTTTTCCTTTGCCTTGCTGGTCAGGTTCCTTCTCTGTCTCACTAGACACTGCATACAAGCAAGTGCAAGCCAGATGGCTAAAATCATCAATCTGTGTTTAGATTTATGTTAGGAACAAAGAGGTGAAAGGCTCTAAATACCACTGCTAATCCCCAAAGCCATTAAACTACTTCTTCCTTGTTGCTCACGCTTCTATTTGCATTGTTCATCACGTTTGCATGGGGAGAGTCAACGCTATGCAAACACCTTTAATTTCTAACTATGCATGCCTCATGGAGCTCTTACAGTAGAGCCAGCTCCAAGCTGCTCGAGGCAGCTGTTTAATCTGTACTCAGGGCCTGCATTTCAGGCTCCCGGTGCTCCCCAGCAGTGCTGCATGCTGATGGCTTCTTCCTGCCTTCTCCCTTTCCTCAGCCTCCTCATCTCATCCTTTAGCATTTGTTCATCTTATCAGCACTTTCTGCTGTTCCCTGATCTCAATCCTTATCCACGTGTCTCAGCTGTCTCTGTCATGCAAGTGTGGCTGCACAGGCTGAAGACAACTGTGAAAAGGGCTGGGAGAGCACAATGGGACCAGACCTCTCCCTTCTGTAGCCTGCATAAATGCACCGTGGCAAGCAGAGCAATGGGATGGGCAGAGCAATACAAGAGGCTGAAGGACCAAAATGGAGATTTTAATGCTCATGCCTCAAAAAAACAAAAACAAAAACAAAAAACTATAAAAAAAATGCATGAAACCTTTCAGCAGTGAGAGCTGCAGCTATCCCACTGCGATTTTTTGTCGTGCTAAAGCAGGGTTCCAGCCCTCAAGCATTTGCCTAGCAGGGACTTGATGATCTGACCGTACAGCTCCCGCTAGAAGAACAGAGGATGTGCTGCACTAAGGTTTCAAGACAATGGATCCCATTTTAGGGCAGTGTCTGCTTACTCAAATGAAAAGCTTCTTCTGTCAAATCTTGCAGTGGGTGGCAGCATGAACCAGGCTACCAGCCCTCTGCAAACTGCCTAAACCATGATAATATTGGATTTCCTGCAGTGGAAAAGACTGAGTACTCACTGTCCCTATTCCTCTTTACCACATTTGTTTTTCTGAAACTTTGTTCCAAAGCTTCACCCACCTATCTGCACAATTATATTAACAGCTTGACAAGCTTTCTAACGCTGTATCTATTATCTATTTTAAGTGGAGAAAAAAAAATCACTTCTTTTGGATAGCATAGGACCACTGCTGCTACCTGACAGGAGCTTCATAATAGCGCACAGACTCCATCTCAGAAAAGAAGATTGGTAGTGTAGTAAGGCACGCAAGGACACCCCAGGGCTTGACAAAGCCTGTATGTACACAGAGGGCTCACAGTAATGTAGGAGCTCATGAGCTCTTTCGGCTGCTCTGAGCCATGGAAGACTGCTCTCCACAGAGTTGATGCAACTGACTGACCAACAGCACAGAAAAGGGGTATGTTTTCTTTGAGGAAAAGCAGATTTGGAAACCTCTGCCTGATGAGATCAGGCAAGACAAGGCCTGATTCTTATCACATCTACTTGTAAAAAATATTCTCAGAAAAAAAAAAAATCCTCAACAAAAGCAGCACATCCTTCTGCTTTGGAAGGAGAAGTGGAGCTTCTGAGCATTTGTACCCTGTAATCCTCCTTGCAGAACAATAGGTACTATATAAACTCCCAGCTGACGCTAAGCAAGTTTGATGAAATTTTGTTTACTCCGTTGTGATTATGCAGAACTTCCCATTGACACACCGCACATCCCAGCCTTACTGCAGCATCGGTGCGGTTTTTCCTCCCATGTTGCTTGGTTACACCAGTCCCACAACACCAGAGCCTCACTGCATGTAAAATGCTTGTAGCTTTTGAAGCCATATCAAATAGAAATCCATAGTACCAGCCTCTTAAGAAGTTACATTTTCTTTTTGTTTGTTTTTTACCACAAAGATGTCTTTTATGCATCATATCACTCAATCTGCAGTAAAATGCATATACCCATATGAGCCTCAGGTGCCTACAAAGGCAACACAGCGGCTGCTGTTCCCACTGTGGGTGAACTGGACAGCAGAGCTGCAGCGCAGGAAGTAGAGCTCACAGCCAGGATCAGATTTGAATTTCTATTTCCCAGATGCTTCTCCCTTACACTCTTTGCAAAAACACTCATCTGTTTTTTAAAAAAGAACCTATTTCTAAACTTCCTTATTTCTTCGATGCCTTAAAATACTGAAAACAACTGAGTTTTGTTTACCAGAATGTTCAAGTGGATTTCTCACCCATAAATATGCTAGTGTAGCATTCACACACAGAATGTTATGTTTTAGAAATGTGTCACCACATGCAAATACAAGCTTCTAACAAAATCTCATCAGTAACCTAAGACAGAGGCAATCAAATGAGACAAACACAAATTTAACGGCATCCTTTGCAATTAGAAGCACTCAAGCACATGAAATGACTCAGCATCAGTGGCCGGAGAAGATGGCATATTTTCGAGCATGACGTGAAATGCATTTGCACTGTTTTACATGGAATCTAAAAGACTATGCAAGGCAGCAGGAAGAAAAGGTGCCTGTTCAAAATTACATATCCGGAAGACATTACACAGGAAGGGCTTATGCTTGTTCACCTCCTTCTGCCAGGCATCCATGTGCAAAGGACTGAATAGAACAGCAAAAATTTCCCTCCTACTACCAGCTTCTTCCTAAGCATATCACTTACAGGTTATGGTGACTAACAGCCACTGCTGGACTAGTTCTATGCTGGTTGAGCTAATCTCCTTTTCAACTACATTTAATTGCTGCAGGGTCTGCAGCACCTCACAACAAATGTTCCTACTCCCTAGCTATGTGTTGGGTAGAAAATTACCTTTTAAAAATAAATAAATAAATAAATAAATAAATTCTGATTCATCATTTCCTGGAATATTTCCTGGCCTTTCTTGTGTTGCAAGAGACAAAACAGTGCTCTGGACTCACCTTATAATTACCACACTCATCATCTTCCCTATCCTCTCCCACACTGCTAAGACATGCAGCAACCCTGCAAAACCCCTGTGCCTCGAAGGGCACCTTCATCACCTGCCATTTCACTGTTTCAATGCAATCCTTATCTATCAGGAGCTCAAGAGCTCAGGGATTTGGGGTGCAAAAGAGCCATTTTCCCCTATCTGCTGGTGCAACTGTAGGCTCTATCATCAGTCTCGCTATACAAGGAAAGGCAAACATTCAGAAAACACTATCAGAGCAAAAAAGGAAAAAAAAAAAAAAAAAAAAAGAAAAAAATGGAGAACTTCACCTCCTGAAAGAGCACTGAAATACTTTACAGACCCACTGTCTGTCCATACCCTGATCCAAGCAGTGCTGTTGCTGCTAACAAGAATGAGGCAAGCAGACAACTTTTCTACAGCTCACATGCAGCAGAATACCACAAACTTGTGTCTAACAGCATACAATCAGAGGATTTAAGCCCCATGCCTGAGGTGACCAATACTTGCAATACAACTAAACACTAGAGCAGGACTCTGCCAGCAGACTGACAGGAAATAATTCAGAAGAGGTCACACCAGGAAGCTTTGTTATGATTCAGACCGAAGCAGAACTCCCCACTACCATTTCTAAGGCACTGGTGACCTACTGACGTGTCAGAAGGAGCTGGGACCCTTCTCCTGGTCTCCGTCTCCAAAGTTGCCCCTGAGCTGCTTCCTGTTCACCCTCCTGCCCCTACAGACCACCTAAAAGACAGAGATACTGGCAGAAAGGGCAAAGGAAGCAACCTCAACATGCAGTTGGACTGGCATAGTCACTGCCATGGCAAATTAAGACAAAAAGCAATAGAAAAAATTAGTTTCACAGTTCTGTGAACACCTTCAGATTTTACTTGGCTTGATTTTATGAGGTAAGTTGTTTCAGACACATCTTGAAATGGATGGGTATTCTAAGCCTTATGGCTATATGAAGCTTTTGGATTGAGAACAATTTTTATAGCGAGCTATTTACGTTGGAGTGCACTCGATCAGAATCTGCAGGTGCTCTAAGAGAGAAATAGAGCAAAGCCATCATCCTATTGTGGTGTGCAGGCTCCTCCAGCTCCCCCAGACAGCTGTGCTTCCTTAGGAGCCTGTGTTACTGAGGGAAAGGCAACCACCACTGGAAACAGCAAGCCTGTGCCTCCTCCCAGCAGTTCAGACTCAAGTCCTCCAGGGAGGGGTCCTGTACAAGGCCTTGGAGGATGACACCCCTCAATACAAAGCTCAAAGGGGTTCGGGGGGGGATTTCAAACCATTGCCACTGCGTCAGCACTTCCTATCCATGCAAAATCCTCTTCGGTCTGTCACAGCTCTGTCAAGACCACAATTCCTTCTCACTCACTGAAAAAGCTTCACTCATCTCTACCTGAACATGGGACTCCCCCCAGATTTCCGTGCCAGTGGAGCACTGAATGCCCCATTTCCAGCCCCTCTGGTTCAAACCAGTGAAGAGGCACAGTGTTTACGTGCTGGGAATGTAGTGACCCGAAAGCTCTGCCCACAAACGAGGAAAGCAGCTGAGCCCAGCAGCACACTCAGGATGCCCTCGACAGGCAGGTGAAGACCAAAGGCCTGCAGGCTCCTTCAGCCGAGCCTCCCAGTAGCCCCCAAGTCCTGGTGGCCTGAACCAGCCATGAGCCATAGCTGGGTGACTTAACATGCAAGCCCCTACCCAGACCAGACCTCAAATAAAGGGTATCAGGGACTTCCAGTAAGCCAGCTGGCACCTATCCATGCAGCAAAATAAAGCCTATGAAAAATATTTTGTGGAATACATTCAGGTGACAAATTAACACAATGAATCTGCTCGTGAACACTGCAAATGCAAACAGAGAGGCAAAATTTATCAAACCAATTACCCATTTGATATAGAATTGCTTACAAAAGGCTAACTTATGATTCCTTTGCTCACGCTGAGGCCTGTCGTAGTCCCAGTGGGTTCTGCCATATTAAGTGCAGAGGGGATGCTCCTCAACACCAGCACAGCAATTACAAACTCTGCTTAACAGTTCAGTCACGTATTAGTGCAGGGATCTGCCTTTTTAATACAAAGCCCTTCATTCAGGCATTTAGACAGTTTCCAATTTGATTCCAAGCCTGGTAGATCTCTTAACAACGAATTTCCTCTGCAATTATAAGATATTTGCACATTTATGCACAACTTCCTATTTGCACATTGCATCCTCCTAAAGCAATAGGAGGATTAATAGAGAACAGTAGTTCTCATCCGCATTGCTTTGGACAGGGTGGATAGCATTTTGGCATGCAGGGTAAAAGCAGAAAATGCACTAAATGTCATAACCTGGAATAGAAGGGAGAGAAAGCTTTTCAAGAAGCAATTTCTCTCTCTCTCAGCACCAACTGATGTGGCTCACAAAAAAAAAAAAAAAAAAAAAAAAGAACAAGCTGTTGGGCTCAGCATCCTTTCAATTAGCTCTGAAAGGACACAGAGTCTAAAAGCTTGCATCTTCCATCTATCAATTGGTCTAATAAAAGTGCAAATCTCTCCTCTCTAGCAATTTTAGCGATGCTTTAGTGAAGTAATTCTTGTACTGTGTTTAAACTAGTAAGAGTAATATCACCTGGAACGGGGCAGCTTCATAGTATACACCTTTTATGACATTATTTTGTCTAAAGAACATTTTCAGAAAAAAATGATTTCCCTTTCCAATCCACTGATAACAGGTGGTAGATTCAGAAGTACTTTAAACATTGCAATTTAAGACAAACCTTTCATAATATACAATAGTCACCATGAAAAATAAGCATTTGCCAAAGGTCTCCACAGGATTATCTATCTGACATACTAAATAGCTAGCTACACACAGGACACAGGAGAAAAATAAGGTGTCTCTGCCTCCAGCTGGCAACCGTGTACAAATATGCTTAATTTTACTCACATGAATAGCAACCAAGGAGCACGTGTAACTGTAAGGTAAAAGTGAGCAAGTCCAGCTTTTCAAGGGGAACGTTTTCATACCGTTTCCTGGTAGGTTTTACAAATATATATTTAGCAATAAAAGTAATGCCTGGATTCCAGGCTCTGTGCAGAACTGTGTTAGAAGAGACAATGAATTCCAAGAGAAAAAATGATACAAGTATCAGCAGCTTTCCTGGAAAGCTCACACATAATACCAGTAGCAATGAATCCAGTGAGGTAAGAAGTACACATCTGAGCCAGGATTACAGGCAAGGGCATTTTATTTGCCTGAAGGATATGCAGCGAGACATCATCTCAGATTAACCAGAGAGAATGTCAGTATGCAGCTGAAGAGAGGATGTCTGGGCTGTTTTATTCCACCAAGAGAGAGAACACAACTGATCCACAGAAAAACAAATCACCATTTGTCTCACCTCATGTGCTAAAACAGTGACTGATTTTAAGATTTGTTGTCCAACAAAAAGTCTTCTACCCTTGCTCTTTTCCTACCAGGACATTCAGGAACTTCTCAGCAAAACCTCAGAGATTCCACTCTAAATTTTGGGTGAATCAGGGCACTTTTCCCTCTAAAATAATACTTTCCTGGGCCATCATAGGGATGAGATCTGAGTCTGAGTTAAAGCTTACATGGCATTACCCTCAGAGCATGTTGGCTTTGACTCAGGCTCTGTACAGGCTATTGCTTGCTAAGATTGGATCTGAAATGCTGAGGCTGTGACAACTGGTCTGTTACTGAACAGCTATGTTACACTTCTAAGATATGAAATTACTTAGAAGTCTGCTTCTTCCCCTATATATTTAAAGTTTGCAAATGACAAAGCTCTTGGCAGTTGTCTTAATATCAGTACTATTACTCAACTAATTTCTTTGGCATCCCTCTCACAAAATAAGTCTAATGATATGTTCAACTAATGGAACAATTTCCCTGTATCTATATTCCACTTACTCTAATGCACTGAGGTGTAACTCTAGCTTCATTTCATTATCACTTGACTAGCTTAAGTACTTGAATGTCTTTTTGGATTTATTAATGCACTAGGTTTAAAGTAATAACTATTTATGTATATAACTCCATGAATATATTCTTCTTTCTAAGCATTTTTGCCCACATCTATTAATGTAGATATATTTTGTAATGTTTCTGAATGTGAGATGCACATTTAAAACGTCTCAGTGTTTTTTTCTCTAAGCCTCAAGTAATATCTCAGCATTATTCCTTCCTGTGAATGTTCAGATAGCTCGCTATCAATTTAAATTTAGGGCAAATCTTTCCTTAGAGACTTCTGTTTTATTACACTAATAGAATCACTTAAAAACAAACAAACAAAAAACGCCATAGCAGTTTTGGCAGTTCCTTCCAGAGTCTACATATCAGGATTCCATTGCCAAAGGTACAGACAGTTGCTAATTCCTTGACACAGAACCACACCGAATCCCTTGTGGAAGAAGCCAGTCTTGAAGAGAGATGCAATAATCCCCAGGAGGGGAGTCTGTGGAGAACTTGTTGGAGCTTACATTAGGCTTAAATGCAGATACCAATTGACAAGAAAAAAGGAAGAAACAGGACACCTGACAATCCTTTGGTGATCACCATTAAGACCTACAGCTAATGTCCTCATCATTCAGCTACAGACAATTTAGGATGGGGCCAACTTCAACCTGCTGTTGTGATGGTACCCAGCAGAAAAGTGCCACTTCAGCAGGGCAAAGGAAGCCTGATGCTGAACATCAATCATTAGGGCACTCTTCTGAGACAGAGGCCCAGATACTGATCTTTTCTGCAGGGATGCTATCGAAGTCATTTCATTTGTACACATCTTTTCTGCCGCTCTCCTCATAAGCTGCACATCTAAGTGACTCCTGTAAGAGCACACCACACATCCGTGGTGTTACAAGAGATTAAAATCAGATCTCCTAAATTGCTGACTACTGACCTAAACACAGGAAATCCTTCACTGACTCAGGGAAAAAATCTTAGAAGCCAGCTCGGTGCCTTTTAAAGCTCCAAACTTAACAACCAGTAGATGTTCAAGTCCTTCCGGAAGCCTGCACTATTAAAGCAAAACTAGTATTCAGAATCATTAACGGTGAGAAAATTACAGCTGAAAGCCTATGAGAATAGGTCCTAAGATGTTTTTTTAGAAACCTACACCAAATTATGGCTGCTGAGAAGTAAAGCATTTTTTCTCTAGAAAGCTATCTGCATGAGCATCAGATCATGTGGTCCTTTTTCACAGTCACACGCCTGCCAACTACAGGATGTTACTGCACATTAGAGGGTTCCCATCACCACTGCTTTACTACGGTCATATACAAGTTCCCTGTTTTAGTTCGATTAAAAAAAAAAACAAAAAAAACAAAAAAAAACAATAAAAAAAAGTTAAAGCTTTACATGCATGAGAATAGACATGCTTTTAAAATTATAGAACTATGGTACAACAAATCACCTGCACATAAGGCAATAAGAAGTCTACACGCTGTGATGTCCAACACAACAGACCCTCTTTGTTCAAGACTTCAACGATGCCCTATTTTGACAACACAAAAAAACAAGTAGATCTCCCTTTTAACCCTCTTTCCCCCTTTAGTTTTGTCACGCTTCAGCACCTGAAGCATCTCATTGTCTCTGGGGCTTTCAAACCCAAGTGGGCTTTACATTTGCAGTAACAACAGCAGGCTTTCATCTGGAATTTCAAAGACTTCAGTGATGGTGAGTATCAATACTGTAATCTGTTGACAAACTGCCACAATAGTTTACTCTTCCTTAATCCGAAAGGCAGAGACAGAGGCAGCAACAGAAGACAGGGCACTGCTGTCTTGTCCAATGTGTACACTGACCAAAAAAAAAGATAAAAATCATACACTATCCAGACTAGATGTGAATACAGTCCGAACAAATGTTCACCATACTCCAGCCCAAAATATTAATACACAGACACCATTCTATGCTACCTGAATTATTCAGTATGTCTCTAGGCTTGAGATCACTGCAAACTGGAGATTACAAAGTTGTTAGTTCTAGTGAGATAAGTTGTTAGTTCTAGTGAGATAAGGCAGAAACATCACAATATCCATATTACCAGTAAAAGTAGAAAAAAAAAAAAAGTCAAAGGCAAAAAAATTCACCGTGGCTACTATGACAACATGGCCCTGTAAAATTAATTGAGAATCTCACAACACACCCAAGCTCTGCTTCCCATTACTCACAGGCCCATTCCACCAGGCAGTCAGTCAGTGCAGGGAGCATTTAAGTGACTGCCATTTCAGAAATGGGTGATAAAAAAAAAAAAAAAAGACTAAAATCTGGATCTTATCACATATAGCAGAGAAAACAGAATAAAATGGGAGAGGGTTAGGGTTGAAAAAACCCACTGCTCTAACACGGATTTCTAATGATGTATGATAAAAATAAATCACAGTTATATAAGGAGGAGTGTGAACAAATTTACTATCTACCGGGTTTTCTTGCATTCTAGAAAGTAACCTCCTGTGTGAAGCCTAAGACGAACGGCTAACATTTCCCAAGTGCTCCGGTGAGAGCCATCTTTCTCCAATTCATTCTCGCACAGGGACAGCTCAGGTTTAAAGTTCCCATTCAGACACAGTTGGGCTCTAACCCCTGTGGTACCTTTTAAGATGCAGAGAAACCCTACCAGCACTATTAGTGAAAGAGTAAAGCATACACAGCGTGCATGGAAAAGCCGTGTACGGTAGGAGCTATATACATTAGTGCAAATCATCTTCCTCCGCTCAAGAGAAGCAGTGCCACACAGCAGCCTTAAAGAGGAGATATGGATTACAGTAAGGACTGAAGAAACTAATAATACTGAGCATAGAAAAGCAGGCCTTGATTTTGCAAAAGCAGCATCACAAAACAGTTTTACCGGTTCACAGATTTTAAACGCCTGTGTTTCTCCAGCATCACAGCCTCTTTGTGCAACTGACCTCTTAAGAAAGTTCACATTTTAATACTTGGCTCAGGCAGTGAAAACAGAAAGGATGCCGACTGTTGCCTTTTCCTGCATCGTTTTTTGCAGTCTGATGGCAGTAAATTCCCATACCTACCTATAGGGAAAATCTCGCCCATTTTCTTCTTGAAAATTTTGTAGTCAACCTCCAAAAAGACGCAGAAGATGATACGATCCACCTGTAAGAAACAAAATTATTCACAGTGAAATGATTGCAACAATAAACATCAGCAATAATAGTTAATACCAACACTGCTTTATGCTTCAGGCAAGCAAGGAAACATCATAGGAACACGTGTTTTGATTTCATTGTGCATCTGTGTTGTAATTTATACAATAAAATTTGCAATTGTAGTTCAAAACTGTATTCTTTGTTAACTGCCTCCTGTTTATGCAAACCACTCTTGAGCATAGTATAAATTACTTTTGGCATTCTAGATGAGTACCAGGATGCAATGTTTGATGAAAGTGTCACACGGGGGGGTTTCTAATAAGCATAAAAAAGAGTAAACGGGTAAGCAAAGAGCTCTTTTTCCAATCTTTGTTGGACAAACCTATTTGCGAAACCATTTAGTACTTTAAAACGGCTTTAAAAGGTTTCATGTGGTTTTAATTTACATGAAATCACTTACTCTTGCTATAATACAAGCAAAATGCAGCAAAAACAAAAGCTGATTAGATGACAGGTAGCACACGGGGTAAATAAAACGTTTAACACATCGTCTATTTAGTGAGGCTGAGTGTACCAATGAAACCACAGCCCACAGTGCACGCACCACCAACCCACCAATGGTTCCAAATAAATCAGGATGGCCTTCTGTGTGAAAGGCTTTTCTAAAAGTGACAAAAAAAAAGGCAAACAATAAAAACCAAACACAATTCCAAAGCCTTTAGGACTGAAAGACACCCACAGCGGACTCACTCTTTCTTTGCTTCATCTGTTTGCCTAGCCCAGCACAACTCCTGGAAGGAGCAGTGGAAAAAGAGAAGATCCACGCAAGGCTGATCTGCAGGACCCACCCATCCAGTAATCGAGTTCTTCTCTGAAGTGCCACGAGAGCATAATCAGAAAAGGATGAATTCTGAGCAGTAGGGAATTCAGCTCCTTGCCTGCCATTTTGCTGCCCTCGTGATTCCATGGGCAATAAGCCAACGTGCTCTGGCAGAGCTGCTTGTGAGCTGCATGCTACAAAGGCAGCAGCCTCCCTCCAGCAGAGAAACCTGCAGGACGGACGCTCACAAAAAAAGTGCCTTCTTTCCATTAACTTCACTAGAAAAAGCTGCCCTTTTGCTAGAGCTGCTTTTCGAAGCAAGTACGGGCCTTGGCTTCAAAGATACCATTATACTTGAGCAGCTCTGACTGCCATTTTAGAGCTCATTTTGGAGCAGCCTAGTAGAATAAAGAACAGAACAAGAGCAGGCAGAATAAAATCAGTTATTCTGGAAAGTCCTGGTGGTTGGTAACAAGGACATCTCCCAAAGGCAGCTTCAAAAGCTGAAAGTGCAAAACAGACAGGAGATAAGAGAGCAAAGGTGTGGGTTATGTGGGCCCTAGGGAAGAAAGAGGCTGGGGAGCAGGAGAGAAGCAGCAGTAAGACAGAGCTTGGGAGCTTTTGCAGACTTGTGAGCAGGAAAATGTGTTTGATTGTACGACATTCAGAGAAACAAACTGCCTTGTGAGGCTCTGGTAAACAATCCAGGTTAGAGCTTCACAAAATGCTGGACTGCGTCATCAGCTGCTCCTCACAACAGATAAACTAAATAAATAAAATAATAATAGTATTTAAACAAACAAACATTAATGAAGGGCATGGGCCAAAAGGGCGTATTCATTTGCATACATGTGTTTATAACATAAAACTTCAGTGGTGTTTTTACAGCCATATTTCACCTGTTTCCACTTTAATGAAGTTGTGTTTTCAGGATGGAAGCTTCCGATAGAGAAAGCTTAAATTGCCTACTTTGTACAACCTGATTTAGGATCGTGCTGGGGCAGTCCTAGATTGCCATTTTCTATCCCCACCTCTTGAGCAGAGCAGATACTTGAGCATTACAGTGATAGGTGCAATACATGCACCAGACCAAGCAGCAAGGATGGGAACTTACAAGCCAGAGGAGGAATCATACTCCCACACAGAGAAGCTCTGAGCCGTCTGGCCCTCTGTACGATCTCACATTCTCTGCTGTAAATACTACAGGCATTTCCCTCATTTTCTATATTTCAGCTTCTCAAGGTGTTCCCTTTACTTGTACTTATTCTGCACAGTTGACAATGACAAAACTTTTGCAATCAGGAGAATTTCTGCTACTTCTAATACGATTCCTTAATTTAAAGATAGGGAATCTCTCCAGAAATGGCACGCTATTTCACATTTTCTAGCATCCTGACTATACACATCCTGTATATAAACCTGTTCAATTTCTTCTTGGTGTGAGAAAAAGCGCTCTATTTTTAAGTATGCATAAGATATTGTGATGACAGCCAAAATCCTGTGTTTATCTGATTGAATGGCATGTGTTGGCAGATAGTAAATCTGAAATTAAACCATATTCTATCATCCTGCCAGTCACTGACTATTTTATCTAACATCCCCAGCTAAAATAACTTGGAAATTAGGTACAGAAAGTAACCCTTGTCCTCACTGTTTCCAAACCAGCTACAATAAGCTGCAATAAGGAAAGGTTTAATCCAAGTGGACCCAAAACTCTGTAATCTGCTGGCTCACAAAAGCTCAGCAGGCCTCCCGGGATGCACTCTCACAAAAGGCACTCCTTGCCCAAAGAGGAGAGCTCTCCCATTGCATCTGGGACATGGCAGCAGATGAGCAGTTGGATGCAGCCCCTTTGCAGAGGGCAGGCAGGGACCCCGAGGGACTCCGTGCCCGAGGAGCCCCTGGAGCCTTTTGTGGGTGCCCAGCTCCTCCACAGTTGACCAAACACCACACAGCTGCAACACAAGCCTAAAGGAGCTGCAAGCTGAAGCTATTAAGACTCATCCTTGATCGGCAGCTCCTTTTTGGAAGCTGGTGTTAAAATCAACCAGCCCCTGTCAGAGCTTGATCAAATTCTGCTTGCTTCACAGCTATGAATAGCGGGATCAAAGAACCCCAAAATTAAGAGCGCCGTAACAGAGGAAGAAGGGACTTAAATTGCATGAGCTTAGTAGGCAGCTTCGCAGCCCAAGGCTGTGAGTACATTGATTTTCTTTTTCAGTTGTTTTTTTATCCTTGGGACCTGCTCTCCTTGCCAGGCTGCATTTACTTTTGACTGGGATCCATTCCTGGTGGTTTTGCTAACAGCACTAAATGGGGATCAGCAAACTACTGGAGCTTCGCATGGCCCAGGCTGCTTCTGCAGCAGAGTGGGCCCTGACTCAGTCATTAATGCCAGCTTTGCATGGATGCATCCACAAAACCCCTCCTGCTAAGTATAGAAGCAGTGCTGTTCTTGACAGCTCTGTTGACCTTAACACAAAGAAGCTGAGAAAAAATAATGCTTCCCTCTGCTCTTTGTTTAAAGGTGTTTTTTTTTTTTTTTTTTTTTTTTTTCCTCCTTTATTTTGTTGTGATCTTTCTCTACCCTGAGGGGTTAGAGAGCACTTAGCATCGAGTCAGCTTTACATGTGCTGGTGGGCCATGCCAGTGGCCTCATGCAATCTGGGTTGGCTCTCTCTTAGACCACTCACAGTCAGGAAGAGCTGTGCAACCAGCTCAGGGACTTCACTGTCACAGTAGCATGGGCAAAGCTGCCCAGGAGGTCCCAGGAGCCCTGGAGCACAGTTGGGGCTGCACCTCTCTGTGGGAGCCCCACTACTCCTGCACACCACCAATCGGACAGCCCTGCCTGCAGAACGCAAGCAGAGCGACAAGATGGGTGTGCACTGTTTGGAGAAACAGCCACAAGGATGTGGCCCTTCCAAGGTGAGTCCAATTCCTCTGCCTTAACTTCTCTATCTGCTTAGGGGACAGCAATACTTAGTTTTGCACTTACACATCACTACCAAGAGGTATTGCCAAGTTTGATCTATAGGACCTGCCAAATAGAGCCATACGCATAGCTGCATGTATGTGCAGTTGCCAAGCCATACATCAGGCACAGATCTGAAGCAGAAAACCAATCAAGAGCTGTTCTACACTACTTCATCTACTAAGTGTTTCCATGTCATTGCCACATCGTGTCCTAATAAAATAACTCTCAATGAATATAAAACCAGCTACATTTCAGCACTTCCAAGTACTCCTTGCGTGTCCTCAGTACCAAGGCATTCACCCAGCAGGCACTGATTGCTTTTTATTATACACAGTAATAAGCTGCTGCACCATAGTTTAAATCTTACCAGAAAATACACAATTGTAAAACAAAACAAAACAACAAAACAATTGTAATTTGTAAAAAAAAAAAAAAAAAAAAAAAGTTTCCCAAATGAAAATAGCAACAAATAACAAAGAAAACAAAGTAAGAATGAGTCTCTCTTCCTTGTAGCAAATCTCCTTTACAAAATATGCTTATCTGACCCCCCAGAACTCACTGTCATTAGGGCATGGCTAACACCAGAAGCTTGCTGTAACATTTTCAGTTTATCAAACGTTCTGTGGACTTGATTCAAAACTCAGTGGAGCCAAACAGAAGCTTTTTATTGACTTCAGCATGCTTGGATCGGTGCCTGTAGCCCATAATGCCAGAAACAACACTTGCCTCCTTAAGAATTAAAACTCTTCTGATATTCAAATTTTATTATCCTAACTCTTCAGATACTTTCTCAGATACTTCCCTAACAATCACCATTCAGAGTTTTCTGAAGCAATCAAGTCTCCTTGACTACAGTGCCTGTAAGGAAGAGGTCCTAAGCCTTCACTGGGCTAAGATCCCACATCTTCCCTTTGCTCACAGCACTATTGCTTGGGCAGCTTTGGTGGCTTTCACTGTCCCAGATGGAGACCAGTGAGAACAAGGCCACATCATCCCATTTTTTTCAAGGTACACTCTCACGGAATCAAAACCTCAATGCTGGGAAACAAAAAGGAGGAGGAAAAGATTTTTAACGTATCACAGAATGAGGCTACGAGTGTCTCACCTGACTGCACTGCACACTGAGTAAAACTCCCATTGCCATGGCAGCAGCTCAACCAGCCATTCTGAAGGTGACAACTCTCATGCTCATTGTCAGGGACCCCGTTTTCCACTTGCATTTCACTATTTTCCACCAGGACTGCTCCCTACCCAGCACCAAGCTGATGCGTCACGTCCTCTCTTTGCACACTTCAAAGAGACCGCCATCTGTTTCTGCTCTCTTCGAGCACTGGTACATGATACTCTTGATGCCTATTGTCTCCCCTTCAGCCTAACCCCTGCCTGATCTGCTCCTCCAGTAATCCTATTGCAACCAACTAACAGATGGAAAAGCCAGCTCTGTAAGTAACTCGGGCAGCTGCCATCTCCCTTGCAGCAGCAGCAGCGAGCTCCCTCACCAGAGGCGCTGCCTTTCCTGAACCCCACGCACATCTGTCCAGCTTTTCAGAGAGCAGGCAGCTTGAGTGGAAAGAAAGAGCAAAGAGGATTTCATCCCACTTGGAAATGAGCCATAGTCGAAGCCAGAAGTTTTCACACACCTCTTCCAAAGGTGAACGCTTCAAGCCCTATAAAACCTAGTCATTTCACAGCGCCATAAATTAAAATTTAGCCTCCTACTATTATTACTAATTTCACAGAAACCATTAAAGCGTAGAGTCTAGCTGACTGTCTGCTCCTTTCAGCATGACATCATGGTCTATAATTGCAGAATTACTCTCAAAAAGAACTTCAGTTTAGTATTTATGGCAAATACAAAGCTTCGGCGCCGCTTCCATCCTCATAAGAAGCTTTAAGCAGGGCAGAGGTGTCAGACTGGTGATATGGCAGATTTGACAATCAATGAACTGTGCGATGATGTTCACAAAGAAATTCATCTGCTCTTAAGATCGTTACACCTGCCCAAGTTCAAACCCACTGCAGACCTGAGCCAAAACATAGTCTGCTTAACTTGAGTTGGCAAACGAGGCCAGCGTCAGGCAAACAGACACCCTCTGGATCACTCCTGCTGGTTGAAGGGGGGGAGAAAGACGCACCCTGTCAGGACAGAGCTCTTCATGGACTTGAGTTTTAAATTTCTTTGAATCCAAAGCAAAAATCTGAATTAATATCCACATTACTGCAAGCCTTCTGAAAGTAGATATTGACGAAGCACTGTGATTTCACATCAAGAGCAAATACCCTCTGAGGACTAAGCTGTAAGGAAGCAACTCTTACTTAAACCACTGTGTTACTTAGACAGTCATTGAAAGAATGAAACGCAAAACATTATAAATTATAAAACGATTTATGTTTATCACAAATAGAGATGAATGGTTTCTATGGTGGTCTTACTGAAGTTAAAAAGCAGAAAATTATTATTGGTGCTTTAATATCCTATTTGTGAATGAAAGCGTACTTTGCTTGGACCGAAAGATAATTAAAAGTCCAAAGGCAATTAAAACAAAACAAAACAACACAGAAACCACCATCAGAAATTTATTACAAGTTTAAAATATTAATGCAAACATCCCAAAGGAACTTTAGATAAGGCTTTGCAACAACCCCAGCCTGTAAAACAAAACGCAGTAGAAACAGAATTAGAAATGAAACCCAGGATAAATTTAAAGCATGGTCAGAACATCTCTCCCTGTCTGCTCTTCCTACTGCTTTGCTCACATTCAACAGATGATGGCAAATTACTCTCTGCATCTCATGGGTGTCAGACACCTCTGCAGTTATCGCTATGACATAAGCCTATCTCCATGCAACTGAAAAGCATTAAAACCCACAGTACTTGCTCGTGGAAAAGCACTTTTACTCATAGATCTGAACCAAAGCTAAATTTTGCGACAGTTGATAGAGTCTTGCCACCAGGTGGACATTACAGATGCCCACGGTCACAAAGAACAAGCATCAGAGCTAGATCTTCACCCCAGGATTTTGTTCTACTGTTCTCTCTCAAGTGAAGATGTAATAAGAAAAAGAAAAACCTATCAATGGTCACAAGCCATACAAGCTTGACTGCACTCCATCAGTCTTCCTCTGGCACATCCTTTCAATGAACCCATTTATTGTGAGAATCAATAAAGGTAACTATTTTCCCTAATACGTTGGTTGGTTTTTAAAGGTTACTTATTCCCTCTGAGAGAACCCAGTTTTTGCTTTCAATATCTTTTTAACAGACTGTGTAACTGAAGGACAGGTAGGGCCTTCCCTTTTGGACTTGGCCATTCCCTGTGCTGAGCTGTTACTTCTTTGTGTGAGCAAAGCACCTGCCAGACAAGCAGAAGGGCTGTCCTAGAGAAGCAATTCAGATTAAAAACTAGGAAATTATGATGACAATTTATGACAAATTTTGAAGTATCCAGCAACAAAATTGTATGCATCCTAGTTACTGACATACTGCATGACAAATAAGACATAACGCTTCCCTAGCACTAATGTAAACACAGGCAGACACAGGCAAGAAGCTAACCAGCAGTTACTAGGCCACATGTTCATTTTTTGGCCAGTGACTACAATCTTTCAGTTTCCTATGGGGTGAAAAAATCTGCAAAATCAGTCTAGGATTCAAGGCAACGTCTCAATGTGTTTCCTTTGATGGTCACTAAAACTTGTCAGGGAAAGGGCAAGAGAGTACTTTAAAAATGCATTTGTTTTTACCAAGGTATCCATCAATCTGCACAATTCACATTTATGCCACACAAACACAACGACATAAAAGCCATTAATCTTTTCTGGCTTAATACCTACTGTCCTTTGAAGATACATGTTTGGAATATCTGAAGGCGACCTCCATTTTTCACAGTTACCAGTCATAGGGCAGCTGACACAGCCAAGATAATCCTGTATTCAGCGAAACCGGGGGAATGAATGGATTCTGATGAATGTAATTTGCTATCTCAGTGACAAATGGCAAATGGGAAGAGAGGGTATGCATGCAAATATAACTGCGTTAAATAAGGGCTTGTGAAGGATAGTACTCTGAAAAATATCTGATAGACAGTTTTACAACTACCATGCATTTTTGAGGAGATAAATCATCAGCTTACATTAAGTTATCATTATATCCTCATTGTGGCTCTCCAAAGAATATGACAGTATTGTGGCATACAATCAAGCAGCGTGTTGCAATCCCAAAGGTCAACTTTCTCTACCATATTTTACCTTACAACATATTTTTTTCCCCAACAGTCTCTTTAGTACAATTTGGGTTAAATACACCCAGGTTGCCAATAATCATGAGATTCCAAAGCCTGCTTGGGCATCTAACCTGCGGCAGATCCATTCCCAGAAGATGCTGTGTTTCACTACCATCAAAAGCTCAGCAAAGATACCCCCAGGACTGAGGTGTCACTTTGCAAAAATTCTTCTGTTGTAGCACTGAGTAATACCCACCAACATGATCTGTACTCCTTCCCAGGGTCAGGAGGAGAATTGCTCAGAGCCTACCACTCCAGGAAGCATACGCACTTGAGAACAGAGATGCAATCTCCTCCTAACCATCATCTTTGAGGCTGCTGCAAGATCCTGAAATCTAAATAAGTCTCTGATTTTATTTCAAAAGCTTCCGATCTAAGCATTCTATGATCTGCTCCATGCAGAAAGACCAGGCTGGTTCTTCCTGTCCTTTAGATGATACAAATAATTTAGGTTTGGATGCTACAGGCAGCCCCAGGAGAAGAGAAAGCTATCTGAGGCTGCAGACCAGCCAGGAGAGCACCTGCAAGGGGAGGCAGCAACTTCTAGGTATTGCCCCAGGAGAAGTCACTAGGTCCCTGCACAGGTGTGAGTGTCTTGCTGGCATCTCATGGTTGGGATTCAAATGGCTGAGAAGCCCTCAGCAGCCTCATTCAAGAAGAAATGTTTGAGTTACAGAAAAAGAGCAGGAGAAGCAGCAGTTGATGGCTTAAGTAACTTCTAAGCGTGTGGCTACAGGCAGGGTAAAATTGCAGTCATGATAAACTCAACAATTTTCTCATCAAGGTTGAGCAAAGGTTTTGCCTAGCCTTGAGGGTAGGGTATTTTACAACTGGTGACTGCTTTCACTTTGGACACTTCGCATCACTTTCAAAACTACTGACAGAGAAAAAAGAAATCTGGCTTATCAAGTTGGATTAAATTGCAACTTACTTCAGTATTTTCATTGAAAGAGGCCAGATGACTCTCATGTACGCAATTACACAAACTCCTAGATAAGCTGGGAAGTTTTGCTTTTGCAAAATAAATGATTTTATTCAGAAATGCCTCAGACCTAATGCAACTGACAACAATTCCCAGCAGCTCCCAGTGGCTATTTCCCGCTTACCACTGCCTCTTTAATCATTCCCACACCTCCATCCTACACGAACACTCACATTGATTAGCCCTTAACCAAAAGCCAATGACTTCAAGAGAGGGTTTTGGATCAGTGCAACTAGGCTTTACCTGCCTTGGTGGGAAGACAGCACACACTATGTCCAACTACAGTTATGTTTTCCAAAATGCAGCAAGTGTCATAAAAGCCACATTTCTTGAGATGGAGGACCTTCACTTATGCTGCATTAACAGCTCTACCACCACAACAACTCCCAACATATTTTGAACACTCCTCTCTAGCTCTATGCTTGATTTGAAGAAAAACATAGGCAGAGATAACTCTGGTGTGAGAACTTAGTAATTATTCCCCGTTAAGGCAATTAAAACTCCTGCTGTAGGAGCAAAGTGAAGGCATAACATACCTGCTATCAAGGCTACAAAAGAATGACATGTATACAGAGTCTGCAGAACTCTTATTCGGAAGGTTTGTTGTAGACAAAAAGGATCCCTTCTAAAAAAAAAAACAATAAAAATTGCTTTCCGAAGAATAGAAGCCTCAGAACAGAACTTGAAACAGCTCAAACCATTGCTCAGACTGAAACCTGGACTGAGTCTCGATTGTATAAATACTACTTTATCTCACTTCTAGAAGAAAATGTTTTACAATTTATCTGTCATTTATAGATGAAATTAAAGTCATTAATGCAATCCGTTAAAGACCACTTTGACAGGACAAAGGCTGATTTTCTCAAACACTGTATCTCTCTCATTCCAATGCTAGAGATAATCTTTTTTGCCATCACAAAGAGACAGAGCCAGGCAGAAGAGGAAGCTATTAAATTTCAACTACTACAAGGAAAAAAAAAAAAAAAAATCACTTCTCCCAGGATGCTCTTCCAGCATCTCCTCCTAGAAGATCAACTAGGGATCATTTGCTTAGCAAGCATCAGGTAGATGCCAGGCAACGAAAATCTGATTTTTTAAAAGCTACTTATCTCTTTCCTTCACAGAAGTTTTCTTTTTTTTCTAGAAGGTCGCTTGTTACAATTACACCTTGTTCGTGCCTGAGTCACTTTGGTACCTGTGACAAAATGACATGTTTTTGTTAAATAAGAGTGACTGGAGCAATCGCTGAATCTCAGCATCCTGAAAGAAACCAAGTCAGGGGCCAGTTTGATCTGCACACAACCTCTGCAGTGTTTCTTACCACTCAGGAAGGAGAATGAGCAAGGAGACAAGAAAATTTGATGCAAAATCCTTCTTCCTCAAGAAGTTTAGAGGGGGGCTGGGTCAGCTCAGCTCAGGGAATGGTTGCACTTTGGAGACTGCTTTTGGAATATTTGCACCTGTTAGAGTCCAGGATCAGTAAAAAAGATACATGCTTGAGAGTAGATGTGGTTATAGATTTGGCACGTGAGCTCGGTCTGCAATTCAGCAGAGATGTCCTCATGTGAAGGGTCATTAAGCAAGCTTGATACAGTTGACGAATGTCTTCCACAGAGGATATTGCAACTTTAATATGGGTTGTTTAGAAAAAAATGTGCTGAGATACAAATGTCAACTGCATGCCAGCATTTTTTATGAGAATTGGGAAGGGAAAAAAAAGAGATCCATCTCTTGAGGATCAGTTTTCAAATGATTTTAATAGATGCTAATGGCATGAGAGTTCTTGGAAAATAACCAGCAGATGCTCTAACACTTTACCAAGTCTCGTCTAACCTTGGGTACATCAGTTCTACAATATCCATCTTCTAGACAGAGCTCTGTTCCTGCAGCTAGAATGCTAATGATGGCTCTTAGTGGTTTCTGACTTTTACCAGTGGTTTAATTTCTGTGGCGGATCATGGCATGCAAGCCACTGAGGCAAGTAAGCACATATTTACATTTTATTAGAAAGGACAAGAAAATACCTTACTGATGGTACACTGCTATCTACAGATAACCTTTCCTCTATGTATCTCCTCAACGTAAGATAAAAAGCATCTAAATTACTAAGACTTTGCTCAAATACAATTGAGAACATTAGCACAATTTATACGAGCTGCTACAACGCACTGATGCATACCAAGTCTCCAAAACCATTTATTGCCAAAATGTCAATGCTAGAAGCACAAAAATGTAACTTATTTTATGCCATTAATTAACTAATGTTTGCACAGCACTTTGAAAATGTAAAAGCACTTTGAATACTAAGAGCTAAGCAGTATTATTTTTACTTGTGTGGACTCACTGTATGAATCATACATAATAATCACCTCTTGCGGAAAGTATTTTTGGTCCAGAGCCAAAACCTAACCTAAGATCTGGCACTTCTGTTCAGCAAAGCATCTGTAAATGGTCCTGTTTGGGTTTCTGCTGGAAATTTTTCACAACACATTCGTTATTGAGTTCTTCACCCTATACGTTAGGGTCTAAAGAGCCTGCACATTTGTGATTGACTTTGTATAGCAAGGCAGCAAGTAGTTCATTGTATTCTCCTCATTTGTCCAAAACATTTGAGAACAGTGACTCAACAGAACTAGCCTGGATTTAAACAATTCTAGTCAATCAAACTGAATGGATGTAACACAGGAATGTGATTCCCTTTCACCTGTGGGAGCTACGGCTCCTTCTCCATCACAGGTTATATTGTGGTCTCTTGGTGAGAAGTATTAACAGAAGAATTAGAGGGAGCCATCACCACCTATCCCCATTACATGGTTCCTCCCATCTGACCACCCTTGTCTAGGCTTTTGTGACTGAGGCGACCCTCATGAATGGGAGTTCTTCCCTTGCAAGAGAGAAAAGACAGCTTTTGCAGAGCCACATTTCATACCTACAAGCACATCTGTCACAACAGCCTTAAAAAAATACACTCGGCTATCCCATCTTTGCACAAAATTGCTTCTCTATGACCACATTCATGGGGGAAATTTAAGTTAAAAAGAAAAAAAAACACACCCAGAAACCACCAGAAATTCATCATTCTCCTGTTCTGATTAGTTAGCAAGAACAATGATGACTTACAGCTGGCCTGATTACCACCTGCAGTTGGATTGGCCCCAGGTTTCCAGAGGTTTGGGCTTCCTGGCTGACCTGCTGATACGCTCCATCATTTCTGTAACTCCCAAATCAGAAGATATTTTATGCATGTCTTGTATTTGTTTAAACATATGTCTATCCGTAATATAAATTAGTCTGTGTGGGATTAACCTAGCCAAGATTTTTTTTTGCTCCAAGTCCATCCGGACGTTCAGATTTAAAGAGTTTGAAAGTAAAGAACCTGATCTGTAATGCACCACACCCGTCTCCTGTGAACAACTGCTCTGCTATGCCTCTGACAGATGATAAGTATATTTATTCCCCATCGCTTTCTATTCTTTAACTGACGCAGAAAGAAAAACAAAAGTGGGAAATACCTGATGTGGCTGACATCAGTTTATAAAGCTTGGACCTATACTCTTCACTCAGTGCAGGGAAACTTATTTAGATTTAAAGGAAAAAAAAAAAAAAAGAAAAAAAAAAAGGAGAAGAATGAAAGGATATTTGAACCGACTGACTTTGAACAGATGAAACGTTTTACAGTGTTTACAGTTTAAATTTACAAACCACTCCGGGGCAGCTAGGCTGCATCTCCTATCCATAAGGTAAACACGGTGAGGCTGCTTGCAGCATGGCTCCCTGGAGAGAGCAGAGCCCGGCTGGCTGCCAAGTGCTGCTGGGGCTCCATGCAGAGCCCAGGGCTGCACCGTGCCTGGAGCTCGCACAGCACCTGCTCCTATTCTGCCCAGTTCAGTAGGGAGCACCCAATCTCATGTGGTCCTGGAACAACATCTTGATCTCTGTTTAGCCAGACAGAAAAAACATAGGTTCATAAGTCGACGCATTTCAGTGAGCTGCGATGGGGCTACAACAGCAAGACTCACCCTGCACATTGCTTTCATGCACTTGCTTTCCATGTCAGGCTGTGGTGTATGGCACAGTCAGGATTCCGGATGTAAGCTACGGATTCACGTAGTACTCATGAACTTTTAGTTTGCAGGAGGTGGAACAACAAGAAGAATAAAAGCACACCTCAGGCAGGTAAGGTAATTAACTCATTTCAACTAATCCTGCCTGCTCCTATAGCAGACACGAATCTACCAGGTGCTTCTATACAGAAACTCCCATCAGTTCTCTACATCTTTGGGTTTCAAGAGACAGGGGAGCCCTACATCTCAGGTCAATGTCAGGTTAATTTGTGGAGCTCTTCCCCATTAAACTAATAAGGGCCCAAATGCAACACCGACAGATGTGAGTAGCGCTGTTCAGGCCCATCACCACTCACTCAGACCCCCTCCCGCAAGCATTTGCTGAGTTCCTACAAAAGTGATTCCTCCGAATGATTTAACTTCAGACTTGAACATTCTGCGGTTCCCCGTGTTACAATCCACATGGCACATTCCCACATTTGCATTATTCATGGTTATCCGAACAAAATTATTACCTGCTGTGGATCGTGCAACACCCACCGTGTTCCGGTATCCGGTGACTCACCAACAAATTTCACTTCTTTAAGTCTAGCGTGCTGAGCGACAACATGAAGATGTCAAAATCTCTAAAAAACCACATCCATTCTCTCACGTATTTTCAGTTATAAAAATATTAGCTGCGGGGTTATGGTTTTTATGCCAAGCTTCAAAGCAGAATGACTCCATACAGATAGATCACAATCTTCTAAAATGTGGATTTATAACACGTATAATGGAAGTCTGGTAAGTATAACATCTCAAATGTGACGTTCTTACAAATGCCACTTTTCGAGTGATGCGATATGATAGCTTGAACTGCCTCCTGATCCATGGCAGGACAATCTTTTCTTGGGGGAGGAAGACCTCCATTATTTTCAGATTACGGAACAGAAAGAAGAAGGCAGTTTCTCAGAATGCAGCTCCTTGCCCCACAATGAAAAATCCTGCAGGAGTGATGGATGATAGAGCGCCTAGAGGACTAGTGCAACTTTCAGTTATTGCTTACCTTGTTCCCTCCTTAGAACTGAAAATGCACTGTTGCTGAACATACTGCACTCACATCCTTTCCATCCATTCAAAATTATGAGGGCATCTTCAAAATTGCAGCATTGTACCAACTGATAATTGCAAGCATCTCTTCTGCCTTGTAACATTTCTAAGTATTTTAGGAACTCAAGTCACGTTTTCACATGTCTTCCAAGTACAAAGACTAAACAAAACTTAAGTAAATAAAACCCATATCTCGAGTGTCTCCAAAAGTCAGGTTTTGAGGAAAACATCAAACATCACAAGAGTTGGCAACAATAAAGACTGCGCTATTCTTTAAATGCATGGGAAAATGAGAGAACTACTAAAGCAGAGGCACACGACCGAGCTGAAACACCATGCTGTTATTTGTAAGGTCACTCCACCTCTTGTCTGATCACACCAAACGCTGTTGTACTTCTTTGATTAGAACAAAGGGACATGGGTCAGCTTTCTGCAATGGTCCTCACACACTTCTGCCTCTGTGGATGCAATGGGTCACACTCAGCCTTGCCATTATCCATCTGTAAGTGGTGACTCGGTACGGATATATATATTTTTTCTCTTTACTGTGCTGAAAGGGGAGGACAGCATTTTTGCAAAGCAGGTTGTTTTCCACCAAAAGGAAAGCTCTGAGGGTTTGAGGAAGCAGCAGATGGAACAGCTCTGGGAATTAGTTTTATTTTGCTGTGCTTTTCCTTACCACATTCCCCAGGACACGCTGCGACTCAGATTTGTATTTCCAGGCTCTGTTTCCTTGCAGAGCTCCTCCACCAGATTCTATAAGGCAGCTAACACCACCTTATCTGCCTGTATTGGCAGATAACACCACTGCTATGGAGGACTTGCCAGGCAGCTCACACTCAAAAATCTGCCACTGTCCAAAACCATGAAAAGGACCTTGCCTTTTGCATGGGAAGCCTTCTTTGAGACTTTCTACATGGAGTTTTGGCCTGACCTAATGTGTTTACCTGGAAAGCAAACAGCTTTACTAATATTGTCTGTTGCAAACTCCTGCAGCTATGTGTTGCTTGATTCGGAAGTCCACAACTGGGAGGTGGTGAGTGGCAAAGTGCTGCAGGAGGGATTCCTCCAGTTAATATCAGTGCAACTCAAAAGGGAAATGCTCACTTTACAGTAAACACTGCCATGGACAGGTTTTAGAGCCTGCTACTAAACACGTTCTGGCAACAGAAAGTAGCTATTAAAAACATTTTCAACTGGGAGAACTGAAATGTGTTCCACGCTCAAGCGAGACAAGCACACAAATCATTGAGTTTTAGGAACTTCCATTTCTTTTACCCCGTTGTAACATTCAGAGCCATTTCCTTCCCTTTTATTCACATTGTGTTTATTTAAAAGGTTCAATCTGACTAAATTCAGAGCAATTTTGATCGCCAAATGTTTTTCTTTTGTTTCGCTTTTAATCATTCTTTTATGTGCTGTTGGTTTGGGTTTTTTTTCCTTTTTCTTTTCCCTGTGAAGCTGGGCTCCAGCAGCTCATCAAAAATAGGGCGGCCCGAATTTCATCTCGCTGTTTTTGTGACATAGCTGCAGTGGGCAATCTGATCTCATCAAGAAACAATTGCAGTAAAGACATCTAAGTGGATGTCACAGCTCTGCTGAAAGATAATAAAGTGAAATGAACCAAAAAACCAATCTTTCCAATACAAATCACATAGTTAAGTTGCAGTGATTTGCAAGCAGAATCTAGAAGCAGAGTTTTGGTGAGGGGGGGGGGATTGAATATAATCAGAAATGCCTGATTAACACTTTTAAGTAATTTTTAACATATTTGGGTGAGGGTATAGTTAAGGGATTTTCAACATTAAAACCTGGGGCTGTTGTGTACTGTGCTCTAAATGAAACTCTTAGTAACAAGAGAAAGGGCGACTTACACCACCCTCCACTGCAGCTTGAACTGCTGTCTCCTAAGATAAACACTATCGATTACTTTTAAGCCCCCTCTCTATTAGAAAGAGACTTCTAATTTGGGGAAATCAATAATAAAAAAATAGCTAAGAAACACAGATTATGTCCACATAAGCCTGCAAACAGGAAAGGGCAGAACCTCACATTACTTTGGAAGATCCCTGCTGAGTTGCAGGGCAGAGGATCTGCCCCTTGGGCTGCATTCTTCTTAAACACCGAATCTGCATCCGCATCCACAGACTATTGTTTTAATTTCCTGACAGAACAAAACTTGCCACACATGTTTTAAGATTATTATTTTTCCTTTTTAATGTCAGCTTTGCATTCAGTGTCTGAAAATTAACTCCTTAAGTAGTTTAACAAATATCTCTTTTTTCCCCAAAGCAAAGACTTTTGTTAGAGAGCGAAATAGCATCAGCTTTCAAGCTGTGGGGTCCTTTCTACTTCTTTTGTCTATTCAGCAGCAACGGAATGGTGTGGTGGTATTGAATTACCAATGCTGATGTGTTGGGAGGCTTGGGTCTGTGCTCTCCGGTAGGGGTTTTTTGGGGGGGTTGTTTTTAAAGGCACATGCTATAAGAGCCCAACAGACAATGCCAAATCTCCAAGAGCAGATATGCACGGAACACTTCATAAACCACATTTGGGCAGACACTGTACATTATATACCATGCAAGATGGCCTGCGTGCCTTCCAAGAAAAACACCAACACCGACTGAACGCAGGCCAAGGATTTTCTCATTAGCATGACTAGAGGTTAGGCAGGCACACAGCGTTTCCCTTTCTGTTTTCCATTTACGGAGGCAACCACTCCTAGGCATATTATACCTAAAACACAGCTGGATCTTCTACAAAGAAATAGTTGTGGTCTTTGCTTGACTTTTGCTGCTAAACTCCTGTCTGCTCAGAATTCACGTGATTTCCTCTGAAAATGGTGAGGCTCACTATAATGTGACACTGCTTTTCTTATGGTCTTCCAGGGAGTGGCCATCCCAGGCTAGGATTAAAACAGCAATTTCACTGGTGACTCTCCTGTTAAAGCAATTACCTGCGGCCGGTATCTGAATGCATCACTTAGTCTTTGATTGGTTAAATAAATAAGAGGGAACTCGGCAACAAAAATAGCTAGCAAAGACCAGGAGGTAATTGCATGGTTAACTCTGTAGAAGGCAGTCTTATAAGAACAGCGGAGGAATTTTTATTAAAGTAATCACAAACAGATTAATAGCTTCGAAAGCAACAGGGGATTTTCTCTTCCCCAGTGATGGGATTTTCAGCAGACCCAAACCAGCTCTTGTCTAAGTCGAAGCGTGCTTATCTATATCCATCTCCCCTGATCACCTCACTTCTCACCATAAAGGGAAATCAATACGAGGACTTGTTATTCAGAAGAGTCTCAGGAGTCAGGCACTGTGATTGCACCTCTAATCCTACAGGAATCCATTTCCAACATCTACATCAAATCAAATGCAACAGGCACGCTGCTTACAGCTGCTTTGCAAAGCCTCCAGTCTAGGGAAGCAAATAAAACCCAATGCAGGCTATCTAGCTGACCCCTTACCTCTGAATGTGGTGCTGAGTACCAAGAGCAGCCACCCTAAAATAATCCTCTTGATTGTGTGCAGTTTTAGGATGGAGACCTTTGTTAGAACAGAGAACTGTTTCGCTCTCTGCACCGTGCCTAAGTATGGATTTCTCCTGCAGTCATTTGGGTGACCAATTAGGAAAACAAGGGCAGCATGAGGGTTAACAATCGATCTCAGCACCGCGGCGCTCCCTGGGCACACTTGCAGAGCTGCTGCTAATAACACTGGTGGCAGTTTCCTGAGCTGTAACTCATAGCACGATGAGAACAGCTTCTGATTTGATGAAAATCCGTCTCTCACTGCTGAAAAACAGCCTATCGTTACAAAAGTTTTGAACGTGCTAACAGCTAATTTATTAAAGGGGCTCCCGCAGTGTCCATGTTTACAGGGCTCAGATGACATACAAAGGAAAGGTGCATACGAGGGGAGAAGAACTGAGCTGTATTTTTGGAAATGCAGCACAGTGTGCCAGAATCAGGGCTGGACCGATGAAAGGAACAGCTATGATGCTGTGCTGAGACTTCTTTCAGCCTTGTCTAAAAAGAGCACAATTATGGACTGGAAAAGAAGGACAAATAAGTTGTATCTTATAAGCGTCAAAATAAAAAGGGACGAGTTTAGGCCAGATCTTTCCAAGATGCTGTGAAAAGAGAGAAAAGCACAAATGAGAACTGATATCTTGTTGTACGGTATCTTCTTTGCCTATGAAAATTTATACTTTTCCCCATAAATCCAAAGCTAAAACATCTCAGACCAAAAATCACTGACAGTTTGTGCTCCAAAAGCATTACAAGGATAGGAGAGCGAGGCTGCCTTTCTCAAAGCCTCACGTTGTAATCAAGAAAGTAAGATACTCTCCACAGATTTCAGAGGAGATGAAATCCCCCTATCTTCCTCTCCCAAGAAGCAGTAACAGACATTTCCAGCCATCTCCAATAACAATCATACGTTCCAGATGTCTCTTTTTGACAAGCTGTTAGACTGCCAAAGCCTGAAAATGGAAGAAGTCCAAGAAAGAATTAGGTATCCTCTAAATCTAACATTACCTCATTACCTGCGAGTAAATATTAGGCATAGTCTGAGTTTAGAAAATAAGGCTAAGTGCAAGGAACACCTGCTTAACAAGCTAATGGGCTAAATCATTGTGTCTAATTTTCAGACACGAACACTTATATGTTAGATTTCCTCCTCCCAGCTGTGTCACTTTGCAGAGAAATGTTCATAAAATAATCTTAATAACTTTGCACTATTCACTTAAACGAAATATATACACTTCAACTTGCACTAAAACACCACTGTTAGAAGCCAACCACTTGATGCATTGTCAAGTGACACTAATGAGTGTGACTTCTAATGGGCTTTAAGCAGCTGAGGGGAAAGGAAGTAAAACCACGGCAGTGCTGAAGATATGAGTATCTGGTCAAGGTGCTGCATTGGCCTTGAGCCTCTGATGTGTGCTGTAGTGAAAAAGACACTCCTATAACGAGGAGGCACGCATAAATATCTTGGTGCTATCTTTTCCATCTTTCATTCAGCCTATTTTTAAAGCATCGACTTGAAATAAAATCACAATATTTTTGGATCTCTGAATACATTTACATATCAAACAACATTAACTATAAGAAGCAACGTTCTGCTCCTTGCTGCATGCAGCCCAGGCAAGCTTCGTGTCTGAACAGCTTCCCTGCCCATACTCATGGTACATGCAGCCTCCTTTCTACAGCACACGCTGCTTCACACTACACAATTTCTTCTTCATTCCGTTCTGGTTTCTATCATCTCAAGTACTGCTAATAACTCATTCTACCTCAAAAAGCCATCTTTTACAGGAAGTTCTTCTAAGAGGAGGGTGCTTCTGTGGATGTGTGTGAGGCTGTCCAGTTTGCCCCGCTTGCTCTACAAATGGATTTATCTGTGAGTTCTCCACCGCGGCCTCATCAACCTCCTGCAGCTGACCAGCAGCTTTTGCAGCACTTCTGCTGCTTGCTCCGGGAAGTTGTCTTCACATTTTCTGCTCCTGCTCTTCCCTATGATGCTCAGCAGGGGCTCTGAGATGCCCCTAGTGATTTAAAATATTAAAAAAAAAAAAAAAAAAAAAAAGATATGAGACAAAGCTGCTCCTGAAGGAACTGCAGGCCCTGATGTGCTTTTACAGTAGCACCAGGCTGTGAAGAACCTAGAGGGGTTGTGATGCGTCCAGCTGTTCAGCCCAGGAACAAGCATGCATACAGATCTCTCAACATTTCTGCACCTCATTCCCTGTCATGTTGGCTGGTGGTAATGCAGGGCTCGTCACCTCCTCTCACCATCCCATTGCCATCTCTTAAAAAGCAGCTTAGAGCACTCTATCAAAGTGTTTTATATGGCTGAAAATATTTTGCATATGAACAAGTGTGTGATGTTTGACATGAAGTCATCTGTAGCTATAAGGTACTGAAAGCATGTCATAGAATCATAGAATGGCCATAGAAAAGGAGCACAGTGCTCATCCGTTTCCAACCCCCTGCTGTGTGCAGGTCGCCAACCAGCAGCTCAGGCTGCCCAGAGCCACATCCAGCCTGGCCTTGGATGCCTGCAGGGATGGGGCATCCACAGCCTCCTTGGGCAACCTGTGCCAGTGCCTCACCACCCTCTGGGTGAAAAACTTCCTCCTGATATCCAACCTAAACCTCCCCTGTCTCAGTTTAACCCAACATATTTTTCTGTGTATATACTCCTGCAGTGGTGATAACATAGACACAATAGGCTGAGAGGGCAAAAGTATTTTAACATTCAGCTGTTAAAGGGCCTGCAAACTTCCTTTTGGAAGGTTCAGTACAGAATAAAGAAAAAGCTTTTATTCATTGCTGACAGCCCTGTTAAAACTCACAACGACAAAGAAAGTGGGGAAAATATTTTGATATGTTGCCTAACTAGAGGATAACAGGGAAAAAAGCTCTGCAGGCTCTAATGAGGAATTGCATTGTAGGGGCACCTGTCCTGCTGAAACACACTGCAGTGTGTGAGTGGTCTGAGGGCTCTGTGGTGCAACACAGTTTTCCTAAGCTGCTGAGGATTTTGATGGCAGTCATGAACCAGATTCCACTACAGATTTTAGTTCATAAAACCAAATTAGGCAGAGAAAACTCCGCTTATTTGTACCACATTTCCCTGTTGAACCATGGCCTTCTGTATAGGTGAGGAAAGGTGATATACTCCAGGAAATCCTGGCCATCGTATGGATCATAAAGGCTAAGCCAGTCACCATGTGAGGATGCAGACATTGGGCCCTAACGCCGATAATGAGCCATAATACCAAACCCGAACGCTGCAGGGTGCCTCCCCCTCACCACCAACATCTTTGCTAAAGGTATACTTAAGTTTAAATATCACAGGGGCCAATTTTTGACAGTCTCTAAAAACATTACTGCTGCCAGATTTGCAAAACAGGAACAAAAGAGCCAACATCCAGGACAGTCTCCCTCTGCACATCAGATTTGTTCACTGTCCAAACCTGCCAACTTCTGTCATCATTTGGTACGGCAGAAACGCCTGTTAGAATAACAAGGAAAAACCTTCTTCCAACAGACAAAGAACATTTAAAGATTTGTTAGCTACGCGCTCTCTAATCGTCTGCTCCGATCCTGTGGCTGGGGCCTAATTACACTATCTACTGATAAAAAAAAACCCAAACATATGCTATGCTGTGCATTTTACTGAAAATATGCTGTAATGAATTTCTGTGGGAGAAGAAGAGAAGGCATTTAAATCACATGGTAGAAATGTGTTTACAAAAATCAGCCCCCTAGGATGCAGAGATGAGAGGGAAGCATTGTTACCTATATGCTAACAAGAGCTGTAACGCAGGTACCCCAGAGCAGGCCAAACAACAGATGACAACAACCCCGTTCTTGGGGCTCAACTTCAGCACTGAGCAAACCGTAGGCTCATTTCAACCTGACAAGTACAAGCGGGACCAGAGATTTACTCTTAGAGAGCAAAACAGCAATTAAGAAACTTCACATTGCTTGAAAGAACCCACGTGCAGAAGAGGCACATTTCTAATGTTTACTCTGCTTTTTTTCTTTTCTTCCCCCCTTAACATAAAAAGCAGGACCTACTCCTCCTCATCCCTGTGTTTTAGACCACTCTGGCTTTGCTTTGGACGTGATTGAAGGAGAAAGACCTTGCAAGTGACGACATTTTGCAGTCAAGACTTTTACACCATACCTGGCAGATAGCTTGATAAATAAACAAAGAAATCAGTAAATACAACAAACAGCTGTTTTTTAAGTGGTGAGTACATCCCAACTCTTGCTAGCATACAATGCAAGGTGCTCCCACCCCCCCCAGCAAGGAGCTGGGCTCACATTTCCCCACTTTGTGGCAGCTCCTCTGCACGTTGCTGTGCTTCCCTGCAGGCCCTGAAGTCCTGGCCCTGTGCTGCCTTTTGGCCAACTGGGAGATGTTCTCTCCAAGCCTCCGTGCAGAGCTGCGTGGAAAAGGCAGAGTGCTCCAGCACCAAACAGACGCGAGTGGGGAAACAGCAGGTGGCTCTGAAGAGAAGAATTACGATAAAGAAATCCCTCTTTTCTCTTACACGTTAAAGAAAAAGAGAAAACCCAAGAAAAAAGGAGTCATTTCAGCTTTCCTGCATAGAAGGGCAAAATATGGCTTCAGCTACCAACTTCATTATTTTTGCAGTCTTATAACTTAGAGCTCAAACAAACTGCTCTCAGTTCTAACATTTGTTTCTGGTTTCAGACTAGTAGAAATCTAATTTCCTTCTCCCCAAGAGCAAATGTCAGCACAAGCGGGATCTAAAATTTGTTGCTTGACACCTGCAGCAAAGAGCTAAATTGAGAGTAATATTTCAAAGAGGTACTTGGGAGGTATGCACCAAAATTTGGTTAACAGACAAGCAGGCTTGTGTACGCTCGTCCTGCATAGTGCCTCAATAATGTGTCCCCATTTTCCTGATTGACACTGGGCAAAGGAAAGGGAACTGTTAGAACAGCACTGATTGGAACCATACAGGCCAAACTCAGTGTCTCAGGAAATTTCATAAGTCTGCCTCTAGAAATGAGCATTATGATTTTACGCTTTCACGCACGTGCTTGAAAGAGCCTGCATAACTTTTAAATCATTTGCTGGTGTAGCCGTGAAAAGAGCCTGTACGTAAATATAGAAGGTCTGCTCCTTGTTACTCTGGCTGAGCCCAGATGCAAGGCTGGCATGCTGAGCTATCGGCACCCAGGCAGGCAGCAGCCTCTCTCCACGCCCCAGCACCAGGGTTGTGCCAAGACGGTTGCCTGCAGCAGCGTGAGGTTGGCAAGAAGGAATAAGCAGCAAGTTTTGGCTGTGAGCTACTACAGCCACCCAGAGATGTCTGCAGACTTCACGACAAAGCATCCTGCAAATGGCTACCTAAAAATTCAGCATTTCAGTGTATTTCCACACTGGTCATTGTTCTAACTAACCATTACTCTAAAATGCACTGTTCCCACTGGCTGGGGAATATAACCTGTAGTCTACCCCACAGCTTCATGTCCCTCTCATGGCTGGGAATGCAGAGCAGCTCTAGCCCAGCTATGACTCCAACTAACATAAGCTCCCAAACTCACTACATTCTACTACTTAACCACTGCAGCTTGTGTGTTCCTTTCAGTACAATTGCTTGGCACAACTGAAAGTCTCAGCACAAATTTCTCATTTTGGCAAGGGCCTGTGAGCTGGAAACTGATAATACTTTGAACTACATTGGCAACTTCGTTTCAAAGATGTCAAAGTGCATTTTCAGATGTCACATCAGCCTGAACAGACACAGATTTATATACAAACAAACACAAGCAGAGGAAGAGAATCGAGCCACAGAAATGGAAGCAGGGAAGTGGGTAAAATTAAAAGTCAAATTGCTTGTCTTTTTGTCCTCTGCTATAAACACAGAAGTACAAGAACGTACATGGTATTTCAACTTAATAGAGCATAACTGATGTAAATTAGCATTGCTTCCACAATGCAAAAGAAGAAAGCAAAACTAAAAGGATGAGACAGATCTCAAATTGATCTAAATTGGCATAGCTCCATTAAAGTCATAGGGACCGAGGCTGTAAATCCAGTTGTTCTCAAGACAGAAGTAGTAATGTTTGGCCGCACTGTTTATTAGGAGTTATGAGGATTTCTCCTGGCACGGGATTTCTTTAATCTAAAACCCGAGCAGTGTCTCAAAAGCACTAACTGGAAGATTGCCATTCCTCCCAGCGCCCGCTTCTAAAGCCGCGACAGAACTGATAATTAATGCAAAGGGCAGATTATGCACATGCAGTAGTACAAACATATTAGAAGTCCCCATTTAAGTAAGAAAAGAGATTGCCCGTGGCCTGCCACCCACAGGGACCGTTCTACTATTTTTAAGTCAATTACTTCAGCTTCTCTCAAAAGCCAGCCCTCTCTCTCCTTGTTAGTGGTGACAAACACAGTTTACTGCATTTGTTATTCCTTGAGCAGCTCAGGAGAGCTGGAATACATTAGTGCTAAAGGCTCCAAAGGTCATTTATCATTAATTTCTTTCAGTATGAAATGAAAGTCATCTAAAAACTCCAGAAGGGCCGTGATTACTAGAAGCAGCATAACTTAGAAAAGCTGAAATAAAAACCTATCAACACCTGTATTTGCGGATCAATGCTTCAGAATTAGGAGAAGATTGGAATCGCTGTTTCCGAGCTCCTAGTGAAAATAAGAGAAATTGTTTTCTCAACTTTTAGAAGCAGAAACGCTTCCAGAAGAGAACAGGGCAGTTCTCAGGCACGGCACTGATAGAGAGCACTGAAGTAGCAGGAGCAGTTCCATCAGTTCTATGAAATTCAGTATTGTTCCATAAAATTCTATAGCATCATTGAGGAGCTGCCTTAGTCACCATTAAATCTGATTGTCTCCCACGAGAGCACCTGCAGAGACCTAGTAAAAGTCCACAGAAATAATCTATTTCATTGCCACTCACTCATCTGGGGCTTTCCAGAGGTGTTAGAAGATAAAAATCATCAGATGTGTTTTAGGAAAAACAGTTTGGGTTTACGCATAAAAAATTAATTACGTATAGTTACAAAATAATAATAGGCATTACCAGATAAATAATCTCATCAATTCCTGTAAAGAAAATGCTTCTAGATGCCTTTAGTGAGAATTAATTGAGTTGAACAGGAAAACAGCCTGAAAAACTGCAGAATTTATCAGAGAATGACAGGCTCTTTATGCATTTTTGGTCCATCTTATGATTTGTATCCCATGGGCATAATATTTTCTCCTTGATTTTTTTAAAAAAGATCTGCAGAAATATTATCATTCCCTCTTAAATCTCTTATTTTGTTTTTCACAAGGGAAATACTTTTCACTTTTGGGAAAAAAGCTTCAGTACGTAAAAATGACTTCAATGTGCATGCATAAATCTGGAGGGGAAAAAAAAAAAAAAAAACATTTAAAGAAAGAAGCAAAACAAATGGAGAATTTTTAAGCCACATCACAACAAAAATGTTACCGCAAATGGATCAAGGAACACTGCCTGTAGCTCACACCTTAACAGAGAGACAGTTATAAGCTATTGGTAGAAATAAAGATCAGATAAAGACCCCTTAAGGTATCTCTACAGACAAGCACACAGATTAGCTCCAGGGTGGCTTTGCACCCAGAGGTCAGCTAAGGCCAGAAAACAGCAACCCCAAATGGCAAACCCAAAGAGCACCAATGCCATCTTCCCTGGGTCAGCAGCAGCTGAGGATCACTTGAGTTATGAGCACAAAATGCTGAGAGAGGGCTGAAAGGAAGCAAAGAGACATCCTCTGAGTGCTTGGACAGCATGGCTGTGTCCTGCTGAAAGCATCCTCTGAGGGCAGGAGCAGCTCATTTACCACCGAGTTCCTTACAGACATCAAACCCACTGCCTTTTGCTGAGGCTGCTATTTGGCATTCGAGATCTTCAGCTACAAGCTGAACAACCCAAAAGCTGACGTAACTCAGTGCTGCACAGCACCTCACCCACACACAGCAACCTGCTGCTCTCCTAGCGCTGGCCAGTCGCGTGTGAAACACTTCAACCTGAAGCACAACACTTCACCCCCTGACTTTATAGCATACAGACTTGTTAAATGGCAGCAGAAGTCGTTCAAAGCAGAGCATTACAGAAATTCCTGCAACTTTTGTATGGACAAATTAGAGCCACAGACATCAGCTTGTAACTTTACCTGAAGCTGTGCAGGTCAAAAAGACAGTGCTATGAAAGCATTAACACTTTAATGCTCAGAATTAATGCAGAGACACCTCTGTTACTCAACTTTTCTGTGTTTATTTTAATTACGTATCAAACACTACCACTAAAACACTGGTACTACGCAGGAAACAACACAGTTAATCTGTGTTGTTGTTTTTTTGGTGTTTTTTTTTTTTTTTAAGGATATAAAGACAGAAGTCAGAGAAAGGGATAACTGCTTTGAAAATGCAGAGCTGGCATTTCATACTTAATAAACCAGGAAGCACAAACCTACCTAGATGCATATTTATGAAAAGCACAGCATTTAACTGCCACGCAATGCTCAGAAGGTCTGTGCAGCTTGGCCTGAAGTGCTCCCAAACACCCACAGGAGCTGAGGTGCAGGCATGGCAGGGCAGGCACAGGCAGCAAGCGCTACCACACGCAAGGGAGTGATGATAAAGGTCAGCAAGGGGCTGTGCACGGCCAGACGGTCCTGCGTGCACGCGTGAGGCACCTCAGCATGTGCAGGTGAGACCATCGGTGTGCATGCAGCAATGGGTGTATTACCACAGAATCACAGGGGTTGGAAGGGATCTCAAGAGAACATCAAGTACAATTCCCTGCTAAAGCAGTTCCCTACAACAGGTTGCACAGGCAGGCATCTAGATGGGCCTTGAATATCTCCATAGGAGACCCCACCACATCTCTGGGCAGCCTCTTGCAGTGTTCTGTCACTCTTACCATAAAGAAGTTCTTCCATATGTTTGTATGGAACTTCCTACGCTCAAGTTTTAGGCCACTTCTCCTTGTCCTATCACTACACACCACTGAGAAGAGCCTGGCCTCACCCATTTGCCACCCACCTCCCTTTAAACATTTATAAACATTCACCACCCCCCCCCCTCAGTATTCTCTTCTCCAGGCAGCACAGCCCCAGGTCTCTCAGCCTTTCCTCACAAGTGAGATGCTCCAGGCTTTCCACCATCTTTGTGTGCCTCCACTGCATTTCAAGGAGATCCCAGTCTGTTTTGAACTGAGGACACAACTGGACGCAGCATTCTAAATGTGGCCTCACCAGGGCAGAGTAGAGGGAGAGGATTGCCTCCATTGACCTTCCGGCCACACTCTTATGTCTCACTGCTGTTATCTCAGATGATTCCCTTAATTGCATAAAAAGCAGCTTGTTCTCAAGCCATGCAAGTTTGAGACATTTTAGAGGGTCTAATTGTTAAGCATTAATAACATTCCGTAAACATTTTCATCGTGCCATTCCTAAATAAAGCACCAGCTGAACTCCTCTAAAACCCTACAGATATACGAGGCAGGTGTTAACTATATTTATGCAGGACGTTTCTGCTGTACTGCTGTAAACTATTTTTAATGCAGCAGATTCTGATTCAGCACTTTGCTTTCAGGTGTAAAACTCATGCAAAAAGGGGGGAAAAAAAAAAAACAAAACTAACAAAACCCAACAGATTTTTTTGTTTCCTATAAATACACTAAGGAAAGCCACACTTAATTAACTTCAGCGCAAACGCATTAATATGGTAAGTGCACATCCACACCTGATAAGTAGCTGTGCAACGACAGCAGCCAGCAAAAGGGAAGAACAATTAGCGTTCCAAAATGAATGTAATTAGTACTAAGGGATCCCCTGTAGTTAAGCTGGAAGGACTGAGTGCTGCCAAAGCAGCTCCTGCACTCAGCCCAGGCAAACAAGAGGGCACCTATACACCACTGACCCAACGCAGCAGCAGCTTCTGCTGCACAGGGCCCACCACAGTGGGTTTCCACATGCCCTTCCTCCTGCACCAAGGTGAGGGGGATTCCCTTCCTTTCCTTTGCTGAAGTACCACCTCTGCAGGAAGGCAGAGAAAGGTTCACGAAAACAAAATGCTTGCTAGCTACTTCAAAGAAGCCAGAGGGTCCAAAAGAAAAGCAAATCCAGATCAAAAGTGAGATGAGAAGGAGGAAAAATAGCCAGTGAAAGAATAAAGAACTAAGACGGTAGGAAGAAACATTACTTAAATACAACAAAGATCTTTTTCAGTAGCAAATAGAGAAGGGCACCCTGGGTTATAATCCCTTCCCCCAAATCCACAGGAGACCAAGGGACTTCCCGTTGACCTCTCCCACTTTCTTTGCTCTGCTGCAATCCCAAGCAAGATGTGGGGAGGGTTTTCTTTCCCTTTACGGTCTGCAAATTTGGGGCAGAGAGAGAAAACAAAGCGCAGCGTCGGCAGATGTATGGCGAAGAGTCATAAACTAATGAATTCAGAAATAAGGCTTTTTGCTCATTTCGGATCGTATTTGTGTAGCTTTGCAGAAGGAAGCCTCCTGAGACTCACCTAAACGTGGATCTGTATGCAGTTACTAACAGCAAAATCCCAAACTTTCAATTATTCCTAATTGCCCCGAGCTTAGTTCAAGCCATTTTCTGTTTTTGCTTTTAGCAACATTCTCACTAATAGACGGCCTTTGACCATGGACTCCACCCAAAACACGATAACTTCGTTTCAGTTGTGCAGTGCAGGAACTGCTGTACGGAATAGAGTGCAGGTCCTCTATCCTTGTCAGTGCCAGATGCTTCAAAACAAGTCAGATTAAATTTTACTGCTAGCAAGATTAATTTAAGTATCAATTGATTTAACTGAAGCCAAGAAAGTGGTAAGCCCCAGACCAGATTTTGACCCTTATGGTACAATTTACAGCATGAGAAAACAGGAAAGATTTCTCCTGACCACAACAGATGATGCCCTAGAGCAAAAGGACTGATAAAAGATTGGCATGAAGCAGTAATTTCATTTAAGCTAGTAAATCCAATTTGGTGTTTTGGTCTTTGAGAATAAAGCTACAGGATAACATGTTGAGAAGAGCCCAAGCAACCCCAGCTAGGTAGCGAGGTAGCCCTTGAGTACTGCTCACTGTCAGTGAGGTTATACATTAAATCACTCAAGGACTATTGAAAATTTCACCAGTAGACCTGAAGCCCTCAGCATAAGCCAAGAGAAGTAGGCAGGCTCTGTACTGCAAGCTCTACGGTTGCTTTGTTGTTCCTGAGGGCTGAGAAGCAGCTTTGATTTCCATTTCTGGTCCATGCCAATCTTCTACAGTCGCTATGCAGCAGCTGACAACTCTCTGTGCTATCACCCTGCTAGGGCAGGAAAAACAGGAAGCATCAGTCAGCCCCTCCTGTGTTCATCTGGCAAATCTGCTCCGCTTCCCACAAGTTGGGGGATCTTCCCCTCTAGCAGCCTGGCTTCCCGCCTGACATCCAGAGCACGCTGCATTTCATGCTTAGCGCAAAGGTAAGAAATGTACCAGAAACGCAGGTCAACTCATTTTAAACACTACTTTTGACTGCTGGCACTTGATTATTTCTTTTACGGACAGGTCGCCAGGACGATCCGCACCTCATAGCATTAATTCTGTTGGTATAATTTAACATTTCAGATTGCTTTTTCCACTCATTGGCTGTGTCTATCACCTCATCTCTTTGAATCTTCACTTCCTATGAATTGTAGGCTGCTTGTGTCCTTTAATTCCCACAGATTCTGTTCTCTACGTTCTCTTTTCACTCCGCATTTGCTCCGGGATGTTGAAATGACATACCCAGAACATCACTGCATGTCACTGATGTATCCTGGGTTAGAAAGCATATTCCCGATTTGATGGATGGGGTAAAGCTCCATTTTTCAGGTGGGAATGTTCTGCTGAGTTTATGCAGATGGACTATTTTTTTCTGTGGTAGAGCAACATGAATATGGATATCCAGCTGTAGTGCTGAGGTGTAATCAGGGAGGGAGATGCAAAAACACAATGACAAGAAGGTCAATATGTTTTGATCTAATAACAAATCCTGCTGCTGGTGCAACAAGAGAAAGAGCTGGAGGGAAAGGCAAGCATTAAGAGAAATAGATTTCAATAATTAATCCATTCCAGGAAATACAGTGTTTGCACAAAGTAGCCACCAGAGACCAACTGCAGAAGATACTTTGATTGGAAATGCATTAAACCAACAGATTAATACACAGTAAATATTGAAAAGATGTATTAAATGATGCATCAATTAAAGGAAATATATAATTCACATGCATCTAAGAATTCTCAGAACAGGCAAAAGCCTGTCATGCTCACGCTTGCCCACAGCTCTAGCTGTATGCACCATCACAGCCAGCCTGTGTGTGCAACACAAGCAAAGCACACGGACGTCAGGACGCTGGTCCTACACCCTGCTCCATGGGTCATCGCATCCAAGCCTGCAGTTTCCCACACAGCACAGTAGGGCAGATGGGGCACCACGACCTCCTGGTCCATCCTATGTGTTGAGGGCACAAGTCACTGTGCTGGTGAAGCTCCCTGCAGCAGCACTGACAGCGTAGTGGTCACTGGTTAAGTGGGAAGCTTTGGCAAGAGTAAATCTCTTCGTATGGCTGTTCCTATTGCCAACTGCCACGAGAAAACCAAGAACTGAGGTGCTCCACAGAACATTTCTGCATGCAGTCTGTGCTTCTCAGGCCCACCGAGAACGATACCACCATGGCATGCGTCATCACTTCCTCAACTTACCCATTTCTGTGCTGTATCTCAATTGTGCGTCAATCCCAAAAGTTACCCGTCCACAAGCAGAATCCATCTTCACTGACGATGCCCCACTACACCAAACTCCATCCCCTAAGTGCTGCAAAAAGCTAAACTGCTGACAGCAATTTACAATATTTCAATTCATCGATCCTTCCACTGTTCAACCAAAATATATTCCCATACAACTTCGATTAGCCCTGTGAACAAACTGACACCTGGCAAACAGACCCATAAACTACCCTTTGATGTTATCACATCCTAAGGGGAAGTAGGCAGGGGCTGTTTATTTTACTGGCTGGTCTGCATTCCAGAGAATGCTTCACAAGAATTAAGGAACCAAGTGGACTATTAACACCTTTGTTCCTTGTCTATGGGACACTTCAGTAGCTATTAGAAAGTCCTTAGTCCTTTTCCTTAGAAAGGAACAGAACAGCAAGGTGCTGCCACTAGAAGGGACATGATAAATATTACAGCCTCATAAAATACTAGGAGATAGAAAACGCTGAGCTGTGTATTCTGTGCTCCCTTCCAACCAGCAAATATGTAGTGAAATGGAAAAGTGAAACAAAGCAAAATGCTGAAAGGAGAGCATTTGAAGCAGTGAAAGGCAGCGAAAGCGTGCGATTCCGAGCACACGGGCAGGAGATCCTGGATCCTGCCCCTGTGCCGCTGGTGGGGAAGCAGTCCCTGTGCCCTCAGCTCTACCCGCAGGCTCTCTTAACAGCAAACTGATGGAGTTTGGAGTAAATCACTTAATATTCAAGAGATATAAAATCCTTTAATAGTGTGAAGTGATACTATAAAACATTATGGTTGCACAAACAAATCAATAATCTGAATATGGAAGAGCAGCCAAAGACTGAATCAGGAAGATGAGAGAAGGCGGTCCAGCACAGTGAAACCATCAAGATGCGGTATTGATAATTCTGAAACTCTTATGTTCTGATGAACAAAGATCCAGAGGTCGCATAGCCTGAAGCTTTCACCCTGAATACCAAGTGAGCGAGTAAACGATGTAGCCATGACTTGGCTTTTCCAATGACTACATTTCATTTTAGTCAGGCACTCAAAGCTGCTGCTGAGATCGCTCACGGTGATCGCTCCCTAACCAGCATCTTGAACAAACTGCTTAAAAAACATAAATAAAACCATTCTAAGTAATTTTTTAAAGCATTTAAAGGTTAGATAGTCTTGGCCCACATTCAAGATTTTGTCTTCTGTGCTTTGTTTTCTCACATTCACTGCCAATGAGCCTGAAACATCAGGGATCCCATGTCAGAGCCTGAGATGCCTTGGTTGAATTTTGAAGGTTTTCCCACCCAATCAAATCAGCTTCCAGGATAGTTTAGCATTAGATTAACTGTGTCTTGCAAGATAAACATAATGCCCTCAATAATTGATAGCCTGTTGTGTTAAATCTGTTAAAATTTAAAAACTAAAGCAGCAAAACTCTCAATATACATTAACAGCAATTAAACGCAGAAACTAATTAACAGTATACCCTGCTAGATACGTTCAAGCGTACTTGACCTAGAGGACAAATGGCACCCAGGCACATCACTTCACCAACGCTCCACAACCCAAATTTGTCCTTCAGGACGGCAAAACTCTTCTCTCAGTGCCAGTGGAAATTACAACCGTTCTGACTTTAAAGATTGAGCTCAACGTTACAATAAAAAAGCCTGACTTGAGCTTCCAGACAAAAGAGCGTGAGCCAAAGCCTCATCTGCAGTTAATCAGCATGGCTCCACTGAAATCAACAGCTCTGTGCTATTTAGCTCTAGTCCAAAAACTGACCCTCCGTTAGTTCCCAGCATACTGTCTTCAGCTGGAGCTGCGGATGTAATCAGCTTGATTCCAGCATCTGAAATATTTGATCAAGAGTTAATTAGGTTACTGCCAGTCGAGTGTCTTAAACTCCCATCATTTTGATGTTTGCTAAAACAATACTTATTCTGCAGCTGAGTAAATATTTCTTTGGGGAACACAACACATGCATTGGTTCTCACTCCAGATGTAGATCACATTTGTACAAATTTGCACTGCAGCTTTGATGTGAATCCTATCATCACCTGGACTGTAATAGGTGGATGCCAGTAGACTCATAGCTTTATCAACAGCGATATTCTAAATTTTTATAGTGCCTTTTTCTATTTACTGCTTTACACACATTAATGAACTAAACCACGAGGATCCCTGTAGGCTAAGAATTTTTCTATTTGTTTTACATATGGGAAATTTATGATGCAGAAAGATAAAACAACTTGCCAATGTTGTGTGAGAAGTGTGGAGTAACTCTGGAGAGAACAGCAATCAATACAGAGAAAAAGTTCCAGCCTTATGAAACAGCAAGAAACATTTGAGGAATTCAAGTCACACTTTTCAAATGTTATTAGGTCAATAAGCGTCATTCAATATGACAAGAAATAAAAAATCATTATTATGTTTTCAAATTGAATTTCAATTGAACTGAGAACAACGCATTTATTAAGTTTAAGGTTTGTTGTCCCCTCCCCCTCCCACCAAAGTAAATCACTTTCCCATGAGATTTCAAATCACGTATATTGGAACTTCCTTTGCTGGGGAAACAGCCTCCCTCAGTGCCTTCAGTAATAACATAGCAGAAGGAATAAGTGTTCTGGGTGGAACTTTCTGGCATTTATTAACAACACCAGCTCAGATGTGCAGCATTTCTGCAAGTGCTCGGAAAAAAAAAGAAAAAAAAGGCCATTTCTTCATTGACTTCACTGACAGCAAAGGCAGACCAATCTTGAGCTATTTTTAAAAACCAGCCCTCTGCCATGATATCTTGAAGTCGAAGGAAAGCATGACTCATTGATTGCCCCACAAGAAATCCAATTTTTATACAATGATTGCATTTTCAAGTTAAATAGTGCAAAAAAGATTGTAGACAGATATTTAAGGAAATACTATATATCCTACAGCTCAAGTCAGACAGTGTTTCCAAATAACGATGGTTAACTTGACAGTCAGTAAGACAAATAACAACCTGCGGCATTAATGGCTGCGGCAGCAGAACGCCTGGGGAGCAAACCACCCTTGACTCTCAAATGGCTCTTCCCTTAGAAATGAGTCTAACAGCATGTGAGAATGAATTCGGGAAGGACTACCCTATCATTAGCCATATATGCTGTCTTTGAGGCTAGGATGGCAATGCAGATGCCAATTTAGGAAATCTTACTTGTTCGGGAGCAAGAAAAATCCACACCTAGAAGTCAATAGACTTAATCTTGTGCCTTTTAAGAGTTCCTGACTAGGGATACACCAAGTGCCTGAGTCAGTATTCTAACAATAAGGAAGAAAATTCTGTCATCTATTTAAGAAGCAGTAAGCTTAGGCAGAACAGACTTTCTAACAAATATCTTGCTCTACCATATATAAAACAACAGCCAATCTATCATGTTGAAGTACAAAACTACTGAAGTACTGAATCTTCTAATTACCAGATAATATTCTCTCTTTAGCATGGAACCGCCTTTTTTCCTGGCTAATGTTCTGTATTTCCAGTGGAAATATGGCAATTTATTGAAAATGATACTCTAGTCTTGTGCATTTTTGTACTTCAGAGGTCAATTTGCATACTAATGATAAACCTCTTCTCTTCTTCATTTCTGAATATGAACAAGTTTATTTGCAAAATGCAGTACAAATTGATAAGGCATAATAGTTTCTGTAAAAAAATACAAACGTGTTACCACTGTCAAGATACAGTTTAAAGCAGATCTTCCTTGTAGGCAAAGTTAATTTGCAAGGCGGGTAGTTGTGGAATTGCTGGAATTCATGGTACAGACAGCTTTTTTCAGAAGAGGAAATATGCAAACAGGGAAGAAATGAAGTTGCTAGACAAGAGAAAGCTTAAAATGCAGACAGAAAAAGAATGGAGGAAAAAAAAAGAAATGGAATGATGCATGTTTTAAGGATAGATGAAAGGGAAACAGCAACAGAATCAAGGCTAATGTTCAGCACAGAAGCAGACATCTAAGAGCAAGAGACAGCTCTTGACAGCACCAAATAGTTCATAATAATTTACTAAACTTGCTTACTCTATTCATAAGCATTTGCAAATGCACACTTTACTCTTTTTTTTTTTAATTTTTTTTATAGACTTGGCTTTCCTCACGCTCTTTTTTGACAAAAAAAATTATTTAAAAAAGCTTTTTTTTTTTTTTTAAAAAAAAAAAACCCTAATTCTTCAGTGACACACAAAAACACCAACTGCTCATAAAACACTAAAAAGAAAGCATCACAGGAGAGTTCTTGCATGGCTGAAAATAAAACCTAAAATCACATCAAAAGTGTTGGCCCAAAGTCATTTTCAGTGAACCACAACTGTTACTTCTCATGCCAGCTGGGAACATAAAGAGATTTTATTAATGCATGATTTCTGCATTTACCTCATATTTCTAAGTTGGAATAAATTAGAAGCAGACTTAAAGGCCCCATTCCACAGCACGAAGTAAACAAATGTGTTTTACTATATACGCTTTTCAGAATGAATTAAGTTCACGCAGCATTTGTTCGACTTGCTTACAGCAGACAGCTTTCATTCTGCAACAACAGACAATGCAGGGATGTCTGGCACTCAGCTTTCATGTAACAGCAGCCCCAGATACCTCAGCTTTGTTCCCACCACTCCTGGGTCACTGCACTGCACAGCACTATATATATATTTTTATATATACATATTTTATAGGTATTTAACATCAACTACGTTTCTATGACTGCCAACTGAAAATACAACTGCTATTCAGTATCTGGTTAACAGGCAAAAACACTGCTATCTCAAAATGTAACACTACTTTAAGGCAGGGAGAAGCAGCAGCACAAAGCTCCCAGCTTATCCCCGGCAAAAGCAAAGCAGCACTCATGCAGGGCAAGGCTGGGAAAGTGGCAGGTGCCCAAAAGACTAGAGAGCTAGGCAGAGAGAACACCTGGTGAGGCCCAACAAGGGCAAGTGTCAGGGGCTGACCTGCTGGAAAGGAACTCTGCAGAGAAGGACCTGGGTGTCCTGGTGGCCAGCAGCTTGGCCATGAGCCAGCAATGTGCCCTGGTGGCCAAGAAGACCAACGGTACCCTGGGGTGCATTAAGAAGAGTGTAGCTAGCAGGGCGAGGTGATTCTCTCCCTCTGCCCTGGTGAGGCCACATCCAGAGCACCGTGTCCAGCTCTGGGCTCCCCAGTTCAAAACTGACAGGGATCTCCTAGAAAGAGACCAGTGGAAAACCACAAAAGATGATTGGATTCAACGGTCTCTAGAGGTTTCTTCCAACCACTGCAGTTACGTGATTCTGGCTATCTGTTAAAAAGTTTAATCTCATGGGCTGTTCCGGGAAGACCCACAGTCCAACTCGTGTCATCTGTTAGCAATATCCAACCTAAAGAGTCCTCCCTTTTGAAAACAAGTTGAAATGGGTCTTGACATTTTGGAGGTCTTTTCAAAGCATTGCTCTTCTCAAATGAAAGATTGTCTCTGTTCCCAAAAAAAGAATACCAAATTCTATTCCACGTGGAACCTCGCGGATCGAAGGCTGAGCTGACCTGAAAGGCTATTTTGGTCAATGTCAGGCTGAAGGCCCTGTCCTCTGTCTAAAAAAGGGAGACAAAAATAGCTGCAATCACGGACATGCTCCTCAGGTCTTTTTTATGAGTCTTAAGATCCACTGCTGGTACAAGTACTGCTTGAAAGTATAGCTTAGAAATGCAATGACTACCTTATAACAACATCTCAATTACTTTTGTGAATGTCAGCAGCAGGCTATGCTACACCGACAGCATTCTCTACTACCAAGACTTTCAAACCATGCTTCCACTAAAGATACTAACTGATGATACCAACCTCTAACTGAAATCAAAAGTAACCAGCTGCAGTCTACATGCACAAGACGTTTTGGTATCAATCAGGTAAAAGACCTTTAAAAAAAAATCTCATAAACAGAATGCACTTTGGATTAATCCCTTAGAAGGGAGTGAGCAGGACACCATCGCACAGACTGTTCTTGGTATGTTTTACCCAGCAGTGTTTCGCTCTTCCAAAAGATCCAACAAACATCAATAAAGTTGAACTAAATGACTTCAAAAACACAGCTGCTATCGTACACCTGGTCAGAAACACAAGGGGCAACTCATTCCTCTAGAACATTGTTTACTTGACAGAGAGGCTAAAAGCTCCATCAAAGCCCAATTCTCTTCTCATTTGCTGTTGTGAATAACAAAAATGTCTGAGTGCGCATCCAACATAAATAACAGGGGATTCGCCTAAGCAAAGCATGAGAATTATTTTAATTCTGAAATTTCCCCACTTGCTATCGTTTACAGAGAGACCTTAAGAACACATGCAATGAATATTATGTTCCTCACAATGAGGGTTACAGTCAAGTAAAAAAAAAATTGAAGAATAAATATGAGAAACGCAGATGTTTGAAGTTAAATACACAAGCAGTGCTAATAAAATACATTTTCCAAGCTGTTTTTATGACTTTTTTTTTTTAACAGGCATGTGAACTTTAATTGTGTAAGCACCGATTTCCATAAATAATTTTTTAGTTAGATTCACCTCACCTTGATTTCATATCAGTTTTTAACATCAATGAAAAGAATCTGGCTGCACTGCTAAAAAAAAACCCAACAACTCAATTCCTACCATTGGGTGTCTCAGCGAGTTATTAATTTACTGACAGCAATTTATGTTCCAAAGGAGATGCATGACACACAATGAACATAAGGACGTGAAATAAAATAAAGAAAACATTAAATCTTGAGTTAGTCCCTCTGGGATAAATATATTCACAAGGTCTGAAAGATTAATGAATTGGGTCATCCATATAAATCTCACTTTTCTTAAGTAGATTGTCTGTTTAGGTCCCATGTACACTGCATTTATGAACAACAGAATGGCCTGGGTTGAAAAGGAGCACAGTGCTCATCCAGTTCCAACCCCTGCTATGTGCAAGGTCACCAACCAGCAGCCCAGGCTGCCCAGAGCCACATCCAGCCTGGCCTTGAATGCCTGCAGGGATGGGGCATCCACAGCCTCCTTGGGCAGCCTGTTCCAGTGCCTCACCACCCTCTGGGTGAAAAACTTCCTCCTCATATCTAACCTAAACCTCCTCTGTCTCAGTTTGAAACCATTCCCCCTTGTCCTGTCACTGTCCACCCTCATAAACAGCCGTTCCCCCTCCTGTTTGTGCTCCTTCAAATACTGGAAGGCCACACTGAAGTCTCCCCAGAGCCTTCTCTTCTCCGAGCTAAACAAGCCCAGTTCCCTCAACCTTTCCTCGCAGGAGAGGTGCTCCAGCCCTCTGATCACCTTAATGGTCCTCCTCTGCACCCGATACAAGAGCGCCACGTCCTTCCTGTGCTGGGGGCCCCAGGCCTGGACGCAGCACTGCAGATAGGGCCTCAATGCATAACGGAGAGATTTTATATCTCGTCCCTTTGTACCATTCCTGACCTGGTGGTTCCACTGAAAGGGATACTCGCTGCAGTATAAATAAGATAAATCATGAATGCAAAAGCAAACATAATACAACTCCATCCACCAGCACAAACTGGAAGGACAAATAATCAAATATTTAGCAGGCACACCTAAAGGCTGCTGAATCGGGGTGTTGAACAAGCACTTCAGGCAGCCTTCCATTACTGTGTTACAAGTATCCCTCCTTATCATCGGCCTCCTGAGAAGGTTATCTGATCTGTCACTTTTAAAAGCGTAGTGAAAGCCTAGTTCTGCTCTTTCAAATCAGCATCAGGTTACTGTACTTCTGTAAGACAAAAATATTTTTCTTGGAGGAAAGAAGATGGCATCCATCAAGTGTACATAACCTTTTGACCGCTACATGTGTTTAACCAACATGCTGAGCAGTACAATTACATTAGTGAAATGCTGTCAGTCAGGGAACATTTCAACATCCAGCCGAGGGACAAGAGGAACAAGGGTCTTCAGGTACCAACAATCCTGGCTCCAGTTCAGGAGAGCACTTGAGCATATTCCTGAGCTGAGCACTGACGGCCTTTAAAGCTACCAGACCATAAGTGAATGTTTAATTATAGAATTGAATATTCTCAGAATTCCATCCAAACAGCTTGATCTTGCAGTAGATAAACACTATATTGCTGCCACTATATTGAGAGTTGTTAATGCTCAGTGCTCATGTGTAAATGGCTGCGCTACCAAGAAACCACATCTCTAGCACTGGAAGAGAGGCAGAGCTGTGCTGAGGCTGAAGATCAGCTGCTTTTCCTCCCCTAAAACAAACCCAGCCCTTTGAAAGGCTGTAGCCCACCTCTCGCCCCATGAGGATAATTAGTACTAACGATCTTCTGAGCAAACCTAGAGAAGTATGAGCAGCTCAGAACAGAAACCAGAAAAAGTTTAGAAGATGGCAAGGTTGTAGAGTAGCTTTGACAACATTATCCTCCATGGTCACGATAGTTTGGGATGATTTCTGTGAGCAGAAGTGGATTTTAAGTGTTTGAAGTGAAATCTAATGAAAGGCCCCTTTCAGCCTTACCTTGCCTTTAGCAACATTATTTCGTTATTATCAGCCTTCAAGTTTATTAATTGTCCATTCAATGTCTGAAAGTACTTTTGGGTAGCTCTAATAGCAGCACTTTCTGCGACAGAGAGAGGACTTGGTTAGCACTTAGGCACTTGAAATGTGTTAAGTGCTTCGAAAGTGGTGCAACTCGAGCCTGGGGGTGAAAGTGTAAATAGATTGTGGAATATCTGACAAGAGGGATTTAGATACATGAATCCAACAAGTGTACACAGCACAGACAAATGTCGAAACAGAAAGATACGTCACCTTCAAAATGGCAGGTTTTTTTTTTTTTTTTTTTTGAACTCTGAGACTTTAAGAGTGCATATCTGATTGCTCAGTAAACGATCGTTTAAGTGCATTACATTGCATCTTTGCCAGATTTTCTATCCAAACCATTCAACTGTCTTTGCTCTCTGCTTAAATAACGTTCAAATTATTATAAAGAAAAAAAAAGAACAACACTGGTGCAGTTTGGTAATGAAAAGTTCAAAAACCACGCACGGTACAATTGCCGTAATCCCAATCTCTGCCTTGAAAGCTCAAATGTTTCCTGTTTATATTATATACAGGACAGAGACTAAAGCTCTGTACTCAGCAGCAAAAAAGGCGACCAGAAATCTAAAAGAACGCAACATTTTAGGAGAACATAGGCATCTTTCCCTTCATCATATACAGGGGTGCTCCAAAAGTAACGCCTCCTATTTTACAATGTTAGCCCATGTGATCAGAGGCTGATGTTGGTGGAATGGCAGTAGAGCCTGAACCCTCCCACCAATAGCCTGCCATATTTTCTCTATCGAATAGTGTTATTGCGCTCTTGTAATTTCCATGGAAATAAATAGAAGGTGCTATTTTCAGTGACCTTTCATATATACGGCCTATATCCATTTTGCCATAAATACACTGACCTGTGACAAATACAATCTCTACCTTAATTAAGGAATAATCATCAAGAAGCTAGCCTGTAGAAATAATGGCAGTAATACTAGAAACATACATGACCTAGAAAATTAAGATTTTATCTCCTGTAGCTTGCCTAAACAGGAATCTTTTTTTTTTTTTTTTTTTTTTAAATATATATCTTTACTATGAAACCCATACTATGAAAATCTGGCCCTCCGTGCCTAAGAAGTCATTGACATAAAGGTGGGTCAAGAAAAAAGTAAAGAGCAACTCAAAACAAACTGAAGATACTCATTTATAGAAATGGTTTCCGCCTATTTTCTTTCATGGATTTTTCATTAATAATTTACAGAAGCTACAGTTCTGCAATTGGGTATGCAGAATACTATGCACAAGTGTACAACATTGTAAAACCTGCCCGGTTCTAGGAAACATTAGTGAATCCAGTAAAGGCCACTCATTATAAATGCAAGGATTAGTGCTCTTGGATAACCAGAAATCTTCAGAACAGAAGGAATTTTCACAATATTTTCATACCGTCCTCCTAAAAATATGGTTACGTTTGCACAAAAACACAACCACTTGAGTGCCACTGTGAAACTCAGCCTTTGTGCCAAGACTGCTTTCCTACTCAAATGAAAGTTACATTTTTCAAGAAACAGCACCACACAAATGGCAAGAAACAAGAGTTACTTCTAGATTCACAGTTTTTCAATTACTTTGAATCCTGTGGACTTGGATTCACAAAAAACAGGACACTTGGCTTTTCTACAGAAGCACGCTTGGACCAACAGCCACATGCTGAGCATAAAAATCCAACGGACTACATGCTCATAAGCCATTAGCTTCTGGTGGAACAATTTCTAATACTGAGCAGAAAACTCATGCTTCCATTGACTAGGACAGTGCATGACAGAGAACTCAACCTAATGGGCAACAGATATTCCCCAAGGTTGGTTGGTATCAAGCACTACAAATTCCAAACAGGATTGCGTTCCCTAATCGTCTATAGATGTGAAATATGTGCTACACATACATATGCCACATAAAAATTAAACTCTGTTTATTACAGAAAGATATATCTATTTCTTCAGCTAGAAATCGATGCTTTTTTCTTTAGTTCAGCATATTTGAAGAGAATTTTTCTGATTTTTGACCTATGAAATGTATTTGAAAAATAGGGATTTTAATTATTTTGTTCTCATTTCTGGGCTCCCTTCCTCGATAGTGAAGCTGAGAAAAAGCAGTTTGCAGCCTTAGATGGGCATAAGGAGTCCATCCACTTTCTTCATTCAAGGCAGCTTTCCTGGTAAACTATTTCAGAAAACATCCCAAAATTTCTCAGCAGGCCTGCATAAATGCAGCTTTAAGCAGATGCAGAGCAGCCAAAGATGTGGCTCCTGTTGTTTACATACTAATATTTACATAGAGTTTATTCAGAGGCCACGTCCTCCCCGTTTCAGCTCTTTGTTGCCCACCAGATCTGCCTGCCACCAGCGCCGCTCCTTCAGGAGGCCAGCAACTATTCAACTTTCTGTACTGCAGGAGTTACTTCTGAGCCGTTCTCTGAGCCACACACCGAGTTACTGATGCACCCACATGTGCCACTGAGAGGATGAGGCCTCACCAGCACAAAGCATTCTGCACAGCCCTTCCCGCCTCCTGCCCTGCTCACCCCATGCAGCGAGCCCAGGGAACTCACCCACTGAAGACAGATGCATTCAAAAGCTGGGCTTTTCAGCTGTTGCGGATGCAGAACGGCTGTCCCGAGGGGCTCTACTGGGTTTTTGCTTTGGTTTGAAAGGTGAGATCTCCATCCAGAGCGGACACCTTCTGTCGGGCGCTCCCTGCAGAGCGCTGGCTGCAAACAGTGCAGCAGCTGCATGCAGGCTGCTCCTTCCCTCGGTAATACATACAGTGTGGGGAGCTGCCTTTGAAGCAATACAGAAAAACTTCCCTCGCCACAATCTGGCCTTTTGCCTCTTTATGCTGTGTACTGGAAAACACCAGAAGTTTTCACTACTGGCCTCCCTCAGTCAGAACTTAAACCTTTGCAGATGCCAGCAAAACTCCCGCTTCACTTTCACACAGATGACAGAAGCCAGCAATCCTACCATTGCTTGTTAGGAATTTCCTTACACCAACAAAAATTGTACACATACATTTGAAAGCACGCTGCATCCCAATGCCAACTCCGTTTGGCTGCACACAGCAAGGCCGTGCCCCGCAAGGAGCCCTGTGCATACATCCGTGCACAGATACTGAACAAAGAGAAGGGGTCAGAAACATTGCCTCAAAAGCAGCTTCCTTGCTTCACTACTTCCTCACCAAGATTTCCTTCACCTCAGTGCAAGCTGCTTTCATTCCATAGCGGTAAAATTCAAGCAGGGGTCAGACTGAAGTAGCTTTGTCAAGGAAACCTTTTAAAGCCTTGTAGCATCAACTCAGTAATATCCTTTTGGTTTCTACAGCTTAGGCACCTTAGGTAAACAAAACAGACTGTTCACAACTTCCCAGCACTGAAACTTTAAAAACTTGGCATTCCCACGACAAAATGCACATAAATGCACGTAGGTTCTGTTTTGGAAAGTCCCAGACACAAGGCTGCTTGGAGAAACTTGTGTTTTCAAAACAGGCAACGATCAGTAGCTATCAGAAGTGACATCTCCATGGTACTGCTCTTTTATATTTTGCAGGCATCTGGGTTTGCCTTTTGTACAATGCTATCAGCTGTAGAAAAACTCACAGGAGCTGAAGGTGACTTTACTCTCCTTGGACATGAACGCATCCTTATATTCTCCACACTCCCAAATCCTAGATAAAGCTTAGCCTCTACAACATCCTTCTGCGCTCTTACCTTGGCCCATAGCACAACTGCAACCTGCTTCAAAAGTGAGCATGCTTCTCCATCCTACACTCCTGCTTTTCAAGTGGACTATGTGAGCTCGGGACCATGCTTTAGCCATATGACAAGACTCCCTGCCAGGGAGCAGGGTGCTGGCACTGCAGCAAAGCCCACGGGGCTGTGGCTCTGCTCCATCCACACGCTGGAGGTTGGAGCTGACACAGGCTGTGCTGTGCTCCCTGAGCCTGATGGGCTGGCTCTGCGTTAGGGAGATCAACTGTGGTACAGCTACACGTATAGAAATGCAAAGTAACAAGACCACATTACAAAATGAGGGAAAAAGCGGCATCGGCAGCAATTCAAGTTCTCCTTAACGGTGGCTTCAGTTAACAGTCCCAAGGATGTTCTTACACAGTGAATTAGGATTCACCAGGAGAGGAAAGACTTCATTTCGCGTTTGCTTCTGATTCTGAAGCACTGTTCTCCTGGGAGAGAAGGCAGTTTATTATTGTTATTATTGTTTTTAAATCATGTCCAGGAGAGCTGTGGCTGAATCACTGAACTACAATAGAGATGCTAAGCTCACTAACCCACAGCGTGAGCTTAAAATGGCTGGGGATCCCTGAAATCCCACGGAGCTATATCACACCACCCTCATTCCCAAGCCCCATGCTCTCCAGGAGCAAAGGAGCAAAGTCAATTCTTGTTGTCTCATACAATTCAAATGGAAAAATCATTAAGAGACAAGAGGAATGGGGGTAAAGTAAATACATATTATTACAGAACCACGTTCAGCAGTAAAGAAAAAAGATAGGTATGTCTGAAGGTTTTACGCATCTTTAAAGCCAAAGCTGGTGTCCTCAAGACTCTCATAAGCCAGCGCTGGTGTTCTAAACACAGTCATAATGTACCTATACATTACCCCTCTGTCACCCCATCTGAATCATTAATGTCACAATGAAGAAAACAGTCTTACTTCCTAGGTAATTATTGTATATCTATTAAAATGAATTAAGTCTCTATTGAAAATGCTTGTTTGTTCCATATCCATCCTGCTAATGTGCATCTTTTCCTTCATTATATCTGGTAAAATGTCAAGGCCGCTATGTTGGGGAAATCAATAATTAAATAGCCTTACAGTAATTACTCCAATAACACACATTCTTGTCACTTAACAACACAAATTAAATCCACTAAATTAAAATTTACGCTAACAGACAAAGATGGGCACGTCAAGCACTGGCCCTCAAAGAGCATCTACAGCGGTCACAAAGTCATTACACAGCGAGACAAGGCTCCTGCAGAATATTTCATGGAGTCTTTTCCTTGCTCATTTGTTTCCACCATCGGTGTCTCAAGGTATGAGAGGCAGATCAATACAAAAGCACGGCAAGCAGCAACTGCGAGGAAAAGAACAATTTTTTCCTCATTCAGCATAAGCAAATTGAAATTATTTGCAAATCATTGCAGTGTGGCTGACCTCCCTGAACCTGAGCCAGCACTTACGGTAAACGCCTACATGAAGGCACACATAATACAATTAATATGCAGATACAAACAAGATATTTTCTCCCCTCTGCTTATATGCACACACGCGCTACTTCCAATAGCATGCATAATCAGATGCTGAAGATACTGGGTGTTTTTCATATTTTGGGAGTTGACTTCTTTTTCCCAAATGAACTGACTTCTTTCATTATTTATCTGGGAATTAATATTTCAGTGTATTCCAACTGAAGAAAACCAATGTGTGCAAGCAGGTGTAGCTGGAGACACGTAGGCAGTTCATCCCTGATTATGCTGAGCACTGGCACTGCAGAATCCCCCTCCACCATTTTTCATGCCAGCCTAGAGAAGAGGTTGACGGCATATTTTTGATACTGAATGTGTCCCTGGACAAAACCATGGAGTTGCACAGCTAAATCAAGGAAGCCTGTCCTCTCTCACCCGTCCTGAATGTTTCCTTACTCCTCTATCACTTCTACTCTGATGCAGCCTCACTGTAAATTTGCTTGGGAATGGGAAAGGTTAATTTTAATCTGCATCAGAGCCTGAGGCTGGTGTGAAGAACAGAATGGCACTGAGCTGCTGCTCTGCACTGTGAGCTTGGGATAACCTTGTAATTACTTGAACAAAATCTGACTTGAGTATACTGTATTAAAATCTACTGACATCTTATGCACCATTTCTTCATCTATTATCATGGGTATTTGTGTCCCACACACGGAGTTAACTAACAGAACTGAATTTCCCAACTGCTCTGAAATATGCATTAAAGTTATCTTGATTTCCATATTATTACACATACGCAGTGATTTCATTTATGGGCTATCTTATTCGGGCTTAAGCATTGAGCACAGTGGATGCATGGGGACCCCTAAGCTCACTGTTCTGAGTAACACTGCTCTAGAGAAACTCCATGATGTGTCCTACAGATTATTACAGATCTGGATCTGGGCAATTTTTTGGGTTTTTCTCTCTGCTGTGGTACAACACAGGAGGCAGCTCAGCACCACATCTCTACTCACTCAGCCTCCACCCCAACACAGGGTAGGAGAGAGAACTAAAAAAAAAAAAGGTCAAATTCACGGGTTGATATGACTGCTAATAGAACAGGAAACAAAGGGAAAATAATAATTAAAAATATACAAAATGTGGGATGCACAAAGCAATTGCTCATAACCTGCTGACTGTTGCCCAGCCAGTCCCCGAGCATGATGCCTCGCTGTATGGGACATCCCTTTGCTTGGCTTGGGTCAGCTGTCCTTTTGCTGTCCCCTCCCAGCTCACAAGGAGCCAAGAAGTCTCTGACTCCATGTAAGCACTGCTCAGCTACTGGTAAAACATGGGCATTATCAGCATTATCCTCCTCCTACACCCAAAACACAGCATCATACCAGCTACTAGGAAGAAGATTAACTCCACCCCAGCCAAAACCAAGACACGCTCATTTACAACAAAGACAATCTCTCATTTTCTAGCTCAGCAAAGCCACTCTATTCAATTTCTGCTGAGAAATTTACAAAATAACCCCTTGGCTTTTAACAAAAATATCAAACTTTTCTCATTATTCTTTCTTTAAAAAAAAAAAAAAAAAAAAAAAAAAAGAAAAAAAAAAGCCCTGCTCGACTGTGAAGTACAGGAAATAAATGCACTTGACCAGCACTGCCTAAAGACCAAAGCCAACGTGCTTTCAACCAAAGTACTCTTTGGGCCACCACCACAATTCCTCCCAAAGTTATGACAGAACCTTCACCAACAGTAACTAAGTTCAACTTTAATGCCTCTGGTTTATGCAAGCATACACAAGAACAATTTAGATGTTGGCAGGCAAGAACATTTCAGTGAGACTGAGTAGGACAGAGAGGGAGCTGGAAGAGCTGCCACAGCTTGTCCCTACTACCAGCCTCACCACCCAGGACATTTCCCTTTTCTGTCTGCTCAGGGCTATGGCTCAGACATAAGAGTAAGAACTCTGCTTTGGCAGCAGGAAAGCAGCTCCTGGGAAAAGCAGCAGAGTGAGCTCTGCCAGCAGTGACCCTGAGGAAAGCACTCACTACTGGGGTGACTGATCCTCGAGATGAAGGCACTGCAGATGCTAAGCGTGCTTGCACTGTCATTCAGGTCAGAAAGGTCTAAAAACGTGGAGGAGACCAGGGAGGGAGTAAAGCTTAATGACAAGAAATAAAGTATTAAAAATAAAAATCAGATATATCCACCATGGAAAGGACTGCCTCACCTACTGTTGCTTAACATAGCTAGCACACAGCACGCTATTCATGCCTTTTTTATAATATGCATCTTTTCTTCTTTGCATGCTCCAATTTATACATAACAAGATTTCCCATTCACCCTCTCTGCACCCAAATAATAAAAATAAAAATCAGAAAGAAAGCCCCCCTGGCACTCAAATAAGCTAACATTTATGCACTTTGATGTTAGGGTAAAGAGACCGACAAAATCACAGTCTCTTGACCTACATGGGAAGCACTGCCATTATGCTGAGGCAGCACAGGAAAAAAAGATAAAATGTTTTCCCTTGAAACATCTCTGAAATATTGCAGACTTCGCTGAGTGCTAAGCGTATAGATACTGTTGCTCTGGCAAATGCTGAGGTGTTTTCTGCCTACACTCTGCTTCATGAGATTGGAAAAAACACCAACACAAATAACAGCTAGGAAAACACTTGAATGGAGCTGAACTTAAATCTTTTCTGCCTGTTGGGTCTTGTTGCTAGATAGATGTTTGACATCTCCCCTGACTGAATGAGTGTTCATCAAATCCGTTGTTCTGACCTAGACTTTAAATTGTACATTAATTAAGAGGATATGGCAGCAACTTCTGAACTACTGCCCCAATTGTATTACAACTGGGAAATGGGATTGTATCAGTCTTCAAAAAATATAAATAGTATGGGAGATCTGTGGGTTATGAATTAACCATGGATACTAAATAAACAACAGATAACTGGAATGCACCCTTTTCATCATATTCCTCCAAAACAGAAAGAGTGCCAAACTGCCATCAGTTGCACAATGTCTGAAAATAAAAGCATACTTTCTGGACATGTGATTATGTTTGAGCTACCTCTCCTTGGCCACATTCTCCCCAGCCCTCCCCGGTTACAGCTCTCTGCACATACACGCGTTCTCCAAGGAATTAGTGTTGCTTCAGAGGACAGGAGGGCCTCGTTGGATGCTGTTCTAGGGAAAACAATAGAAGTTTTGGACAAGGATGTACAGAAGCAGAGATACAATGCTGAAGACCGCCCCGCTTTTCGGCATGCCAAAGGACAGAATTGATACACCTTTTGCTCTGAGGCACTATTGAGGCTACAAGGTTAATCGTAGAGCCAACTCAGGAACAATTCGGTCAGTCACAGAAGAGCTATTTAACATTTATGGAAGTAATGGACAAAGACAACAACTGCATCTCATTACCTGTTCAGATAGCATTTATTCCAGAGCTGGGAACAACCATATGCTGCTGCCTCGCATATGAGCGGCACAAACCCAAGGCGCTGAGCGTTAACTCCCTGGCTGTCTCATCAAGCTCCTTTCCAAATCCTGGTTCTGCTTCACGGCCCCAGGAACGTTGCTGATGTGCAGCTGGCAGGCCCAGGTCCTCAGCTGGAGACCAGCAGGCTGGAGACAGCATCAGAACAACCAGCGCCTTCCTCACCGTGCAGCCATGTCAGCCGGCTGCCCAAGCTGAGGATCCTCCTGAGCACTGCCCGATTCTGGCCCTAGCACACGGATTGCAGCCATGAGCCCCAGTCACAGCCTTTGTCCCAGCTCTGGACCTCCTCTAAACCACTTTCATTTTGCGTTAGAGGCAACAGCAGAGCCTTGCTTCAGCTGAAAAGGAAAACGTTGAGTTCCTTCTTGGAAATCATAAGGAAGGTTTATAAAAAACGGATATGCCCCCAAATACAGACCGCATCAATGAATGCTTAACTTCTTACTGCAAAAGAAAAGAACACATTTTCCAGATGTTCTGTACACTTATTTACAGTATGTATTTTCCAAGTATCACAACAAATGCTAGATATAAATTGCGATTAAGCCTTGTGATGAATCTGCAAGACGACACACGACTTAACTAGCACGGCATGCTCTCTCTTTTTATACTGATAATGAATACATTCATTTTTCAATTACGCTATTTCTTTTATTTCAGATACAAAAGAAGAGAAGAGTAATAACATGTGCTCACAAAAGCACCCCAAGTCTATATATACATATATATATATCAGTCCCTGAGTTGGTAGTTATGGCAGGCTCCCACTACAGGAGATTTGTGGGGCAATAGCCACCCAAGCCACAACGCCGCACTATAAAAGCCCATGAAAGATATTCTGTGTTCAAACCAGTTCTTAAAACTAAGGATAACAGAAAATGCAATCTTGCTTTTCGTAATTATGAAGTAGTCCCTTCAAGCAGCAGCAAGGAGCTGTAATTTTTTCTGATTAAAATATCATTATTACCCTATGTGAGCTGCTGAAGGAATGGAAAAACGTTAAGGCTTCCGAAGACAATTCCTTTTTCTTTCCTGCCTGGTAACTGCAAAATATGCTCACTTTCCTACTGCCAGCAAACACCTAGGATTCATTCAGTGCTAGGGAGCAGCAGGCTTATATCCACTGCCCAGTTTTTATAGTAAAAGGAATATTTGTGTAACACAGTTTGTCTGAAGTCAAATTAAAAATCAAATAAATGATAAATTTAAGTGTAATCATTTTCTGGGAGTGACTGCTTAATACTAAGAACCCATTTTCACGTTATGCTAAACTCCTAATTCCACAAAATAAAATACACTGAAATGCATACCTCCTTTATTATATTTACTTAGCAGCCTGCTACTATTGTTCACTCACTGCAATAGTTTCCCCACAATACTCTGTTTGGAAGAGAGCAACTATTATTCCACAATGGAAAACAAACAACCAAACCAGGAGCAATTGTTAACCACAGCAACACAGGCCAGATGCAACTAGAACGGCATAATGTACTCACTACACAAAATAAAAATTGAACAACTACATTTTTCATTTCTCTGTTGAAATCCAAGATTGGATACACTAAGACATTGCGAATTAATCTAGCACACATAGCAGAGGGTCACTTCTCTCAAAGCAAATTACTCATATGACACGTTACATCCTCATTCATATTTCCTCTACAGCTTTACATTTGGACATAGCCAGTACCCTCCTCAGTAGCATTAATGGCTCTTTATTTATAAATCCAGATCAAACAGGATGGACTGCAATGGGAATCCACTGAACCATCAAAACACCACTGGGCTTCAATCTCATGCTTTGCTCAGTGGTTTTATCAGATCTCAGCCAGTGTTACTCCTAAATGTCAATTACTGCAGAAGATTCATCCAGTGTCAGTCACTGGCATATAAGTCATGCAAAAAAAAAAAAAAAAAATCTTACTTGCCTCTCATTTTAAACAGTGTTACAAAATGCTGCAAGAAAGTAAAATGGCACGTGAGAAATAAGTCTACGGAAGAGAGCGGAGAAGGCAAATTTTGCCAGGGCAGCAGCCCTGAGGATGCTGGTGCTCTTACTCCATGTAACCACATAAACACACAAGTCCTCTGTTGGTAAAAGGAGACTGGGAGGGGAGAAAGCAAACAGATGAGTGGGAATCATGTTACAACCGAGTGAGGAATAAGGCTACAAGCACTGGGCTGGAGCTCAGGAGTAGAATGACGTTCAGGCACAAAAACCACAAAAGTCAAGAGCCTCACGAGTGAAGATTTGGCTTGAGCAAGCAATAGGAAAACAAACAGGCAGACACAATTATGGGACAACAAAAAAAATCCAGGTTGGGGGAGTAGACAGCTTGCTGCGCAGGATGCCAGCATATCCTGCTGTTCTTCTCTGCTAACAAACATCTCCAAGATGCATGGGGTGTCTTTGGTCCTGCTTTGGGCTAAGCCCAACTGCAGTCACCAGTTACTCTCTTTGCTATATGCCAAAGGAGCTGATGGGTCACAAAGGCATCTAAGGGATGCCTCATTGCAGCTTCTGCTTTTAAAACCCTATGCTACCTTCCTTCAGTTCCCTTCTGCTTACGCAAAAGTTGTGGCAAGCCAGAGCACGGAGCAACAGAAGGTGGCTGGATTTTGAGATTCAACTCTCAAAACCAGAGTTCCTTAATTTTTTACTGCTTTGCAGCCATAATAAATACTGCTCGTTTTAAACATTATCAAAGGCCATTTTTTGGTTCTTTTATTTTCAGTATGTAGGGGGCTCATGAATGCTATAATTACAACTTGGCATGTGCAGTATCACATTCTTTGTACCTGTTTTGTAAGGCTTGGCATTGAAATTGAAGCCTCTTGAGATCGTCAGCCTTTTTGTTCAGTGTATGTAATCTTTTCTAATATGAACTTATATGTAGGTTTTGTAGCATTAAATTCCTCCAGGCACACACTAATGCTTTTTCCTCCTGGACTAAATTGTTGGAACGAGCTGCTTTGAAAGCTGTCACAATGACATAAAACACTTACTGGATCTCCCTCTTTCTTCACCGCCAGTGGGCAACATTATTTCATAAATAGTCTACTGCCCAGCCAATGTTGCCCACAGTTAAAAAGAAAAAAGCTTCACAAAGTCAAAAGGCAGCTCTTTCAAAACATGCATAAGGTCTAAACACATGTACAATACCCCAAAAACAAATGGGAATATTTTTACACTACACATTAAGTAGCTAGTGGAAATGGAGCAGAAATAGAGCAGTGGCAGAATAATTATGGCATCTTGCTAGAGATTCAGAGGGTCATTTTCAGACGCTGCTCTGGGCATACAGCCTCCCTAAGGTAAGGAACATCCAAAATCCTTTCTGTCCCACAGCCTTTCTGAAGTTACAGCTTAACCAAGTGAGGCAGCCTAATGCCACCTCAGCTGTGGTGAAGTCCTCAGAGGCTTTGATCTTCTGATTACTAGAGGGAGCATCTAGACTTCAGGTTGGATGCATCTCTGGAAGCAAGACGTAGCTGTCTGTCTGCCCAGTCAGCGCTGCACCAAAAGCAAGCACTAAATAAATACGATGCCCATGAGAAATGAAAGCATCCATCCGACCAGTCAAGAGTGCATCCACAACTCAAGTGTCTAAGGAGAATCTGCTCAGCCTCCTCTGCTCAGGACTCCCACAGCAGGTTACAGCAGCCAGGCACTCCGAGCATCCTTTCTTTCCAGCACAACAGCAAAATCACAGAGGTGGTGAGCTCACTGTTACCAAGAGCACAGGGAGTTCTGACACTAAGCCTTCTTCCCCAAAGTGTTGTCTTTCTCCCCAGGAAAAGGGGTCAACAATAAAAAGAAAACAAACCACAAAAACCAAGTAATAAAATAGATCTTTAACCAGATTGTCTGAAATTGTACATTACAACTGAATTTTAGAAAATACTTTGCCTCCATGGCAATATACTCATTGTCATCCTCTTGCTCATCACTGTTCTATCTACCGCCCTGCCTTTTCATGGAAGCAATTGGAAAAGCCCCTTATATCTTGATCCTGCTTTTCTCAAATGACTGCTGCAATCCAAAGGAAAGCCAGAAGTGGAAGAAAACCTATTTCCACTAATGCAATTACGACAATTCTGTAAACATATTAACAATTTCCTGCCTCGCTTTTAGTTTTATTTTCTCCCTCTTATATTCATTTAGAAGGATAATGATATCATTTATTTTTCTGTCTAAACTTTGCTGAACATACAGGGTAGTGGTAGAAAGACAAATGAGATTGCTGGCATTTAGACAAAAAGGCAGATACTGTGGGACATAATTTTGGGATAACAAATTATTAGGACAGGTACGTACTTGTAATTGGTACTCGGGTGTGAAAGTTTATTACAACGTGATTGCATCTGTAATGGGACCACAACGAGTCATTACTTGAAAGAGTAAATCTCACTCAGGCAAGTCCCCCCAAATTTAGGACAGTCTCTTCCATAATCAGAGCTCACAGAAATCAGTGCTGTGTGAGCTGGGATTGATTGATTGATATGTTCAGTGCTGTTATTTATGCTTTTTCCTTCTAGTTTATTACTTTGAAATTAAATTTTATCTGTAATTTCATTCGTGGAAAGTGGAGGCTAAACATTAAAACAGCATGCTTTCAAATGAATCCTAATTACTTACAAATGTAAATGCATCAACCAGGCTTGGACATGCAATTAGATAGCTAATTATTATAACAACAAAACAACTGCAGATCATAACACAGTATCAGGTCCTGTGCTCACACAAAGGAGTGATACGTTTGTGTGGCTTGGGAAGGAAAGCGATGCTATATTTCAGGGGGTATAAATGACAAATGGGGTCACTGGGGGAGCTGACAGCCTGCTACAGCAGATAGCAGGGGATTGAAACCTCTCACGGCCCCAGAACCAGCAGAGAGCGCGCCATGAAGCCACGGGGCTGAATAACTCCACAGGGACATGGTGAAGCTGTGGCTTTCTCCTAGGTGCTGCTGGCTGGCCCCGAGCTGCCAGGTGAGAGATGGAACGATGCTCAGAAGTGAGCAAGAAGCAAACTCGCCAGTTCTAGGATTTCAGTATTCTCTTGTCTGGGGATTTTTCAAAGTGGAGCTCCAATTAAATTCATATATTTTTTACAGTTCTTCTTGGGAGTCTGCTAGGAACTTCTTCAGGAAAACTTCCCTGCCTTACTCAGACCTCAGGCCTCTCCACAAAGCTTTGAGGCTCATGCCTCTCCTTGCAGGCACATGGCTGGACCCCACAACCCAACACCAGCAGCCACCGACCATAGGAAAACAGGGAGGGAGGGAAAGCAGCATCCCCCGAAGTGCAGTTCCATTGCCAGGCTGCTGATAGAACACCTAGCTGCCACAGAGGTAAAGTGGATCCTGCTCCACGTGATCCATGGAATCGGATCAGACCGAGATCACGATAAAAACAGACCTGCCAAAAAGCTGGTTCTGCAGAAGCAATAACCTGTGAAAGATACACCTTGCAAGCTGCTCGCTGGCTGATGTAATGGAGAACTTAATCCTCCTTGAAAAATCCACCAGAGAGGAATAAAAACCTGTGTTTATTTTATGTTACTTTTAAACATTTTCCTGTTGATAACATCTACAAGTGTTTCCAGATGCTTTTGAAGCTTTATATATCATGGTTCTGATAGCAATTAAAACAATGCTTTATGAACCCATCTGACATAAGTTATCTTTTCATGCCAGCATTTCACCGTGTGATATTTCTGGCTGTATTCTCTCTGAAATGCTTCTGCTGCATACAGAAACGTGAAACAAGTCTCTCACCTTCATCCACTGTGCCAAACACAAGCACACACACAAAAAGTAAAAATCACTGATAGCATTTTCAAGCATTCCTAATTTGCTTTGCCTACCAGGAGCTTCAAAAACTTTTCCAGATCTGCCAGGTAACCGAGCACCAACACAAAATACAGGTGGCGCTGCTATTTGGGGTGTGTTCACAACCCCCATCCCTGCTGCACCATTCCCTGCAGCAAGCATCTTTCATGCAACTGCTTCAGCTGATTGAGTCAGCTCGCTCCTTGAGTTACACATCAGCAAGGGCAACAAAAAGTAAAAACGATGAGCAAGGGGCAAAGAAGATGGGAGACATTCAGCAAGCCATGGTAGAACAGTAACAACTTGTTTTCTTCCTCCATCCCATCTTATTCTATTCTAGAGTGTCATATGATTTCTTTTATTATTATTTTTTATGATGGAAGTCATGCTAGTTCCAGACAGCACAGAAGGAAACACAGTCAGGAGCCACAGGAAAAAACCTCAAGGTGCTTGCAATGATATATAGACAAGATAGACATACTGTATCCTATCCCTGCTGCAATCTCTGATTGTTTAGGCAGCAGTCTCTGTCAAAATCCATTTCAATAACACCTTAACTGGCTCAGCGAATTCTTCTCATTTAGTAGATTCAATCACTTCTTGCTGATGGAAGGCAGAAATCACAACTAAAGGATGCCATTTACTGTACTTTTTTTTCCCCATGGCTGTGATGCTTTATCACTTAAAAACTTTTAGATAAAATTCTGCATCTCACTGAATACGTCATGAAATGAAGAAACAAACAATAGGCAACAGCAGTGGCAGCTTTGTCACATCTTTACTATGTTCTTCAGACAATATTTGTGCCATTAGTGAACCAAAAACCAAAGGGACAGCAAAGGTCCAGAATTCTTCCTGCAGTTTTAGAGTTCCCCACCCTAAGATTAACAGTATGAAATTCATTTGTGCTGTTTAAGTCATACCTATCACTCAATTACTCAAAATTCTTCAGCATACTCAATATTTTATGAGCCCAGAGCAGAACTAGGTTAATTGGTTTGCCTCAGATTATGAGTCCAGTTCAGGAACTGCAGACCTGTAGGTCAGATTAACAGCACTTCAGTCCTTCCTCAGAAATTCATTGCTCTGAAAGATTCTGGTCCTAACACAGTGGGAAAAAGTGTGGGAAAGCTGTCATCAAACCAAATGAAAACACTTTCAAACAACAAAAGCAATTCAGTGTTTGTTGCAGGACAGAAGACATACATCTTATCAAAACAAATTCAAGATGTTTCTAATATATTTTTCCTAAAAATAAACCAAAAATTTAGAAAGCTGTTTGTAACACAAAACATTAATTTCTGGAGTGCTTTGGGGGCTATAGTTGTTTCTGGCTGGATAAGTAGATTACTGGAACTAATTTGCTTTTCCTGCACATTCTGTGTACTGAACTGAGGAGGAGAGAGATCCAGTGGATTTTTGCAATAAAAAGCATTCATTCACAGAACACCCTCTGATGTGTTTATGGCAACATCAGCTAATGACTATTCATTACATTAAGTGAACATCTTTACAGCTTTCTCCCCAGGTCTGCCAAAAGGAACAACAAGAAGAGTGCAAAACTCACACAACATAGCCCCTCTAGAAAGCCCTGAATCGTGTCGTCTTTGCAGATTCTCATCCTTGCTCATCGGGAAAGGCTCTGCTTAACAGGTGTTGATCACCTATTATTCAGACAAAAGTTTTTGCTATAGGCTTAAACTGAGAGCTGATTCTGCAACACTATTAGGAAAACAATAATAATCACTTTGCAATCACTGCCTCCTCATTACTACCTTCTACCTTCAATCTGCAAGACAGAAATGCATACAAGCCATACAGGACATAATGAACATAGGCCACGTCTTCCAAAGTCACTACCTGGCACGAGAACACAGGTAGACACAGCTCATGAGTCCTGTGTGCCCAGTGGCTACAACTGGCTGCCTTTGAGCCCCGCTTTCCAACTTCACTCAAATTTAATGTGTTTTTTTCTGCCAATGACTTCCCTCTTGCACACTATGTCCTCTGGACTAGTGGTAAAAATCAGAAAGAAGGTGTTCTGAGGAACCGTGGCCAACTTTCGAGTGGAAGGAAGGAAGGTACAAGAAGTCCTCACTCACCACAACTTACTCCGCAAGGAACTGGAAGGACATGGAAAACCCCCAAGAAAATACCAGATTCCTAAGATTGCTGTGAATGTTATTCAAGCTCAAATCTGGATAAGTAATAAATAACAAAAATTATTAATTACTATTTAATCAATTCTACCTAAATTCCTATCATCCTTATTGATCAGTTAAATAAAACAATAATTAATCAAAACTCAGTAAAAGTTGATGGTCATTAAAGACAGACATTTCTGACTAGAATCTTCAGGAATCATTGACATTTTTATTCATATGAATGAAAATAAGACTAAATGTATCAGAAGTAGCTACTCTTCCAGAACAGGGAAAAAACAACAACTGATTTTCACATTTTGGCAGCACTGGATGAAAGGAAACATAGACCCTATATCAACCAACTGCATATCCTGTATTTGCGGTAAAGTAAGTAATTGACCTGCAGATGGGAAACACTAAAATCAGCCAGAGCACCTGTAGGGATTCTGTAATTTACCCTGCTGCGAGACACAGAGAACAGGGCAACTGGTTACCCACAGAGGGTATGATTACCCAGCATGAAAAGGAATTTAATGACCTTGTAATGCCCTCTCTTTGATAGCCACTTGGTCTCTGTGATCAAATGTATGACTCTGCGTACCATGCCACAGAGCTAATAAACAGTTTCTTCAGGAAATCTCTTTCTGAGCGCCAAGAGACTGCAGATTTCTACAAATACGGTTGACCTTTGCATGACACTTAATTCCCAGGTGGCATCCAAAAACTGACGGGCCCATCTGTAACATCATTCTTTTATCAAATTAAATGTTTGACAGCATCCAGCAGATTTAACTTACATCTAAGTAGAGAGATTGCAACCTCCTGTTTTCAACGATCTGAATTTTGAAGGTGAACATACTGATTAATTATCTCCTTTCTTAAACCACTGCAATTTTTCATAGAGAGCTCCAGCTATTTAGTGCTGAATGTGCCTATAAAGTAAGGATTAAAAAAAAAAAACCACAGAACTCAGTAGATGCTTTGAGATATGAAGATAGGCATGTGTCAAAATTCATCTTCATAACACACCATCCATCAGCTTTGAGTTCTTCTCCTAAAGTTTATATTTTTCCTTCTACTGCTACAGTAACGATGTTTTGCAGAAAGCATCACCGTACACCTTATCTTCTCCTACAAAAGCAATTCCCATTCTTAAGTCTTTATTTAAGCTTAAGCTTTGCATTTTTGATGGAGTAAATCATAGAAAAGGTATGTAACTGGCAAAAAATGCATCCTTTAGTATTTTAAACTCCCTGGTGGCTACTAGCAAAGGATAGCACACACCCCACTAAGAAGTGTTACGTGTCTGTATACAAAATTTACTCCTAATGGCTTATTCTTTCAGAATAAGATTACCTCATTAGCATGGTAGAATGAGTTTGAGTAAATGAACAGTACCTGCACTGTCAGTAAACCAAAATACTGTTACATAGATATCTTCTCTAGGGAGATTCAAGTGAGATTTAAATCAATTCACAGCACATTTTTTTTATCATACAAAAAAAAGGAGGAAGAAAACTGGTACATCTGGTGTGAGCTGACCTTCCCTTGGGACACAAAACTATTGATCCCATCTTCTCCCAGCATCTGCTAGATGTCACGGTAAACGCAATTAAATACGTGGTATGCTGTAATTCTCATTTGTCATGCCTTCCTCGCAAGCAGAAATCACCTTTCCAAATTCTAATATTTACCTCTTACAATATGTTACTTGACAGTGAGGACACAACAGCTGGACTTCGCTAATCAGGAGGAAAGTTCACTTTGCATTCTCTTCTGAACTCAGACCTCTGATGTTTTTCTAATGAAGAGACGACAAACTGATCTGTCCTTCATCACCTGATTTCTGTATCATCTGCAGGGCGCTGACCCACTCAACTACTCAAAATAACAGGTGCCAAACGAACAAGGTCTAATTAAACCACTTCCTATATATGTGACATCACAGTCATTTAAGTAAATTTAGTATGTTAATACAGGTTGTTCTGTATTCCAACAGAAATCCAAACAACTTTTTCATTTCTTCCCAAAAACACGTAGAGCTTTCTATCTTTGGCATTCCAAGACCATAAAGTCCCATTAAGAATGAAAAAAAACCAACCAAACAAACCACCAAAACCCTTCACTTATCACTATTTAGCAGCTATCCAGTCCGGAATGCACTGAAAGTCCATGTGAACCCTTTACTATAACAGCCATTAATTCAACCAGAGCTTTGGACCAAAGGTGCAAAGAAGGGCCAAGAAGGTGGCATGAGGAATCCTCTAAAATACACCTCTCACACTACAGGGCAACTTTTGAGTAAAACACCAGAATTGTCTCTTAGCAGCAGCCATTATTCACAACAGCTTGGTTCAACTTCAAGATGAATTTGCAGAGAAATCTACCTGCATAGAGAACCTGAAGGTTAAAAGAAAGCTGACTAGCATAAACATTTAGTTTCCAAACACAGTAAATTTTATGATGTGCCCATCCTCCATATTTTAATAGGACCTTAAACCTCACAGAGATCTCTGAATGACTGCTTGCCAAGTACTGCACCACATACTGAGAATAAAGCTCTGACTCTCAGTGGTCTGCAGCGTAAAAACCACCAGACTTCGCAAAAGATTTTTACTCAAGTTACTTTATTAGCCAGAGATACAGGGAAATTAACGTGGCCTTTTGGTCCCCATGCAAACTTCATTTGGTACTACCATCTGTACAGGCTAGTTAAATGTATTTGTGTAGCTTCTCTTCCTATTCCATCCTTCAGATGATGAGACTATTATAAGAGCCTGACCAGGATTGTCGCTTCTCTTAAGCCAAAGCGAAGAAAGCCTTTACATTTACTTTGGAGGACAAATTGAAACCCATCACTTGAAAACTGAATCTCCATCACCCTGATTAAGGCTTAACCCATTTTCCATTTTTCTGAGGGCAAAGAAAGCAAAGAAGTAGGGTAGAAACAGAGTTGTCAGTAAACCATTTTGGCCTGGGGCAGATGATGATATCCACCTGACCACTACAACATAGTGACTGTAAGAGGGCTGCTCCAAAAATGATGCCTCCTATGTCATTATGTTGGCCTATGATATCAGAGGCAGATGGTGGTGGTATGGTAGAGGAGGCTGAATTCTCCCACCAATATCCCATTACATTTTGTTGTCATGCAACAAAATGGCAGCAGAGGATCATTCCAACATGGAAGCATATGTGAAGCAAAGGTGTGGAACTGAATTTCTCCAGGTGGAGCAAGAAAATGTCACCTATTAGCATTCACTGATGCTTGCTGAATGTTTACGGAGAAGACCAACCCGTGGCTGTGAGCACAGTGAGGTGGTGGGTGGCAGCAGTTACAACAGCAGTGGGTCACTTCTGTTGGTGCAGAAGATTACAAGTGTAGCATACAGGCTCTTGTTCATCGCTGGTGAAAATACATAGTCTCCACCATTTAGCTATGTCAAAAAAGTGTTTTGTAGCTGAGAATTTGCTCCACGAGATGGTGCGACTGTGCTCTGTTTAGTTTCCATGGAAATAAATAGGAGGCATTACTTTGGGAGTGATCTACGCATTTAAGGTACGTGCTTTAACAAATTTTCTTCATATAAAAAGCCATCCTTCCTCTCTCCTTGTTTTTGCACGGAAAAGGTTTGAGAACTTCGCACAACTTGGAGCCTGCATTGAAACATCTTGACAGTCGCAAAAGTTTTGAGATCCAGTTTAAACATGATGAAGGAGCAGACCCTGACCCAGGAAAGCCCTTAAATGCGTGCTTTACTTCACGGCAGTAATCCTAGTCATTCTGTTTTACTGAGCTAACGCTTTACTACTGAAAAACAGATATTTCTGAGTACGCAAAAACACAAGAGGTGCCTTCATGAACTGGAGCTTTGTTTTGCAAAGGTTTAGGGAGTTTTTCCCTTAGCTCATTTCACAGCTTGAAAGAAGCAGAGAAACAACACTGTGTCTTGTCTGAAGGCAACAACTGTCAACTTTGCCAACAGAAACACACAATTTTCTCTTTGCTGCTCAAGAACAGTTTTCAAACAAAATGAAAAGACTGGAAAAAGTTGGTTTGGTAAGAAACATTAAGGCTTCACGCTCAGGCATTGGCTTGACTTTTTGACAGGAGAAGGAGAGGGTGGACCAGCAGCCCCAAGAGCTATCTGCATGATAAACAAGTGGGAAACTCCTCAGGACAGCTGACTTTTTGTTTAAGTGGAAACACAGGCTCAGCTGTAAACTCTGGGGATCTTGATCAAAGCAGGTCACCCACCCTTGCAAAGCAGACCATCTGATCCCTATTTCATACTAACAATAGATGAACTGACAAACTAGCCACAAGTCTGACATAAGAAAGGCAGAAAGCTTTCAGCCTACAATAAACTTACCTTGAGGCTACTTGAATGTCTTCTTTCAGTGTTTTCAGGCATTACTTGATCTGTCTCACCCAATTAATATGAACACATGCTCAGCTAATACAAGGACTTCAAAGATATTCAGCCAAGCAAAATTTCAGTATTCCCGTATTGGAAAGTTCATGCATTCTTCTCCAGCATCCAGTGGCTCAAAGTTTCTTAAAAGCATTATTTAACACTTCTAAAAACTCACCTGCCACTCATTCTCAACGTCTTTTCTTTTTTAGGACATTATCAGTTCTTTTTGCACACATACACACGTGTGTAAGTAAAGGGATATATTAATACACAGGCATTCAAAAAAACAGCTTACAATTCCCAATATTTCTTTTTAATCAGCACGATCACATTCTTGTGAGGAAAAGATCTGCCATTCTTCTATGCAAGAATGAGATTTTAAATTTCTTCCAGAACTGCATATGAGCTAGCAGTCCTCGCAATGCTGGCATGAAGTTTCATTTACCTTGAAGAAAACCAGGGTAAAGGAATCTAAGCACAGCCTCCAAACACTTTCAGGGCTAAATAGCTTCTCTAAAGCTTTTATCTACCCTGAACTCCCATTGGGAATGTCAACATACCTTGATCTCTTTGTACTCTATTCCCCATCTATAAAATGGGAATATTAGTCAATGCCAAATAGGAGCTCTGTAATATATTACAGAGTGTCAGGTTCTTCAATCACATGAACCCCATAAATTCTTAAGCAACACTGTACAAATAATCTTGCTTCTGATACCAATACAAAATGTTTTGGGCTTAAATTCAAAATTATAACCTCTCTTTTTAAAGCACAAAAACTCTCTCTTTTGCAGAATCTGAATAAAAATAATCTACAGAGATGGCTGCAATCCCAGCATAGTAATTACTGCATCTTCTAATCTGCTGATTTTCAATGGCACGCTTACAGGGTAAGAAAAGCATGTGTTTGGCAACACAGTAAACTAAAAAAAAAAAATATAAGTCTAAAAATGCATTTTATAGGCAGTTGAACATATTCCACAAAAATTGATCTCATTGCTTTGCATATCTCCAGACATTAGGTCCCCCCTGTCACCAACGCACTTACAGTTAACCTTCGATTTTAACAGGCAGCCCGCGCCTGACATTTAATTAGTGACCCAATTAAATCTTTTGCTGTTCTCAGCTTATTTTATCATTTAGCAGCAAAAGAATGAAATCAAAGCAGGCTTCCATGAGGAAGAAATTGCAGCTGCTGTTATTAGTTGCTGGAAGAGTCAATCTGGCAGTATAATGAGATAAGGAGTTCGATCACTTCTTTAACTTTGGGATGTTTGTCTTAGATGCTCATAATCACTCTTTCAGTAGTTGAGAATGAGAACGAAGAAATTATCAGAAATAAAGCATCTGTCTACTGGCTATACTGATGTAAACATATAGTCCCTCCACTGCAGCATGATGGAATCATGTCCACAAACATGATGGGCTGTCACAGATCGATGACGAGCACCTAAATGTCAAGATGTGTCCTTTCTTCAGTTCAATTTCATTCCCTCTACAAAATCCCCACCACAGACCAGTTATACATTGTGAAACTGTGGCACCAGCTCAGTGCTGTTTCATTATATTTGTACAGTACAGTCTACTAATAATCCTGCATACTTGCAACAACATTAAGCACCTTTCCCTCTCCCCAGCTCAGAAGAGGAATGCTTTTGTCCAACAAAAACCTCCTCTTTTTAGATATGTCTCCCCTGATGTTGTGCTTCTGCAAGACAGTCCCACAGAGGAAAAGTTTTCTGAAAGTTACAGGTTTAACTGAGAAGTCATTAGGAAAGCACTGGTGCAGTCTGTGCAAGCAGCAGCATCCCTTGCCGAGTGCCTGCCGCCCTCCTAAATGTGCTCCTCTGATGGTTTTGGGAATTACTCCTTGCAAATGAACCAACTGAAGCCTAATCCCATGGAATCTCCATTACTGTTACTGTCCTTGTATCTCCTTTGTTTATTATTCATCTGGATCCCACTGTGTGCCTGGCACCACAGGGGAAAACAAGGGGCTGGCCCAGAACGCAGAAATCACCAAAAACAGAACTCCTCTGCCTCATCAGGCTAATGGAGGAAAACCGAAATCCCCAAACCAACCAGCTCAGCATTCCCACTTGCAAAACTCCAGCAGGCCTTTTTGCACAATTGCCCTCTTAGTGTTTATCATGTTCACATGAGAGCAGAGCAGCCTAATATTCTGTTCCATCCCACCTTCAATCACTGCACACAACCATCCTACGCAGAGAAGCATAGCTAAGGGCAACTGAATCAACTGCTCCTTCCTCTCTTGCTAGAGGGGATCTCAGGCCTGAGATGATGCTCATCTTCAGCATCAGTCAGGAAAGGAATCAAGGCAGGAAATTTTTTACACTCTGAACCAGTCAATTTGCCTTTTACTTATGCTATCGCATTCATTTAGAAATCAAAGAAACTTTCTTTTCAGTAATAATTACTTACAGAATTGTTGAGGTGACGGCCAGAAATGCCATCACTGAGCCTGTGCTAAGGGTGCCTCATTAGAGTCATCTGTTTACAGATTGTCAAAATGTATTTATAATTCTTTAAAATCAACATGAAAGTGACCAGCAGCACATCATTTCCCATTTTTACTAATTGCAACTGAAGAGCAATATTAGGATGAGAGAGTTATAAACAAAGCTTGTTGAGCAGTATGTTGTCATTATTTTATGACGCTTGGATCGTACCAAGTTAATAGAAGGGACTTAGAGCACGTGTGGACAAAAGAGACTTTGTTAACCCTTGCTGTGCTTGTACCTGATGGCCAATTGTATTCCACGAAGAATGCTGTGCAGCATCAGTAGCTGCACAAATCTGACGGCAGTCAAGGGGTTAAGGAACATCTGGAATGTGCCTTTTTAAAGATCATGAGCACATTTGTAGTACTTTTATCTTGGAAGTGATTGGTATATCTGATCTGCTGTGGTACAAAAATGGAGGAGCTGTCACACACAGTTACTGAATGTTTTGAAGGGAAAAACATTTCCAGCTGTAACGTACAACAGTTTCCATGTTATTCAGAACACATTTAGAAAATTATCTTTTTCATGAGAAAGGAGTGAAGTCATTACACAGTCCTGAAGGACAGCTAAGGAATATACACTACGACTAGGATTTTAAATTTATCATTGAGGATTTGACAACTGGATTTCCTGAATTACGAGCTCCATCCTCCAAAGTACTGAGATAATTCTTTTTTTCCTTCTCTATCATAAGCAGTAATGCAGTTTTCTATTTGAGGGGAAGAGTTTGGTTCACTTAATTCTTCTGTTGCCAACACTATTCAATGTGCTTTGGTCAGATTTCAATTGATGTCTGGCTAAACGACGGTAAATTCACAAACCTATATAAGTAATTAAGATCTGACAGAAGAACAACAGCTCCAAAACAGAAAAGAGTTGCATGATACAGAAATACATCCGCAGACATACAGCACTGGAGATCTCTTGAATCACAGCCCAAAGAAGTTCTGGCTGTCAAACTTGCACATGGTTAAACATTGCAGTCTTTTCTTTGCCAGAGCGTCAATGAATTTTGATTATGCATTAGTCAGTGCACAAGTTCTCCCCCTCCCCTACCAGACAGACTTACTATCTGTAGCTGAGTTACAAAGCCATGAAATGAAGCTGGCGTATAAGATGACAGTCCTCGCACTTAGACTCCAAACAGTAACAAGCCAACCAGCAGGATCTTTGCCAATATGGTTGCAGGCTAACTCACACAGTGAATGCTTTGTTGCAGATACCCTGGGGTCTTCAGCATATTTGCTTGGTTTAAAAGAGGGATGAGCTACTTGGTCAATCAGTCTAGTAGGATATCACAGCATCTTTTCTTCACAGCTAATTCACAAATGATTTATATCTGTGACATTCCACAACGCACTAAGGAGATCTCTCCTGCTGAACTTTATCATTTTCTCTGTTCAGCATTTTAGCATAAGAATAAACATACTCCAACAAAGCTAAGCTGGAAATAAAATGCCTTGTTGCATCTATCCGCACGTCCAGATAAGACGTACATGGCCACAAAAACATCTGCTCTATTTTCTTTACGTTGAGGAATGCAGTCTCTGCAACAAGATACTCTTATCTGAAAGCTAATCTGTTTTATCTTCCTGATAACAATTGCAGATTATTTCCTCTGAAATATTTTGGAATTACTTACTGCCGGCTGCACAGGCTTACATCTTACATGGAACTACCAGGTCAGTCAGCTGCCGTTGGTTCAGTTTTCAGGATACAACTGAGAGAGTTTCACACTACTAGCCAATTGACATCCAAGCTTTCTTTAATGGAAAGAGACATTAAATTGTGTGATTCTGAAGAATAACTGCACATCACCTCTTAAGATGCCTCTGCAATGTCTTCTTTTGAGTCCACTTTCTTGTTCTGTACCACGTGCTGTTACCTGCTGCAAGAGTCCTAGCGTATGTCATTTCAATTGTCTGTGTTGTATTTCTGCTTACTGATTCTCAGTTTTGTGCAGTTTACAAAATAAGTCCATCTACTATGACTTCTTTTTTTTACTGAGGACTCTCTGATAACATTTCTTAAGACCATTCACTCTATTTTCTCTCATTTTTTACCTTATTATATGCCAAATTATCCCAATATTTACCATTGTTTCCTTCTTCTTAAAAAGATCTCCTCTCATTAATTTGTCATTTTCTTTCCATAGTTCCTGCCCCCCTTTTAATCTCCTCTTGTCTGCCTACTCAGAAATTCCTTTTGTTCCTTTGTTCTCACCATTTAGTCTCCCACATCTGCTCAGTGACACACATCTGCCAGTCCCTGTCCTGCTCCCACTCTGGCTTTGCTGCCCAAGTTTCCCTCCCTTTCTCAGACACTTCCTGCAGACTAGTTCACTGCTCTCAGAGGAGACATATAACTGATTCAAAACCAACGTTATCTGTTACCACAGTTAAATAATAATTCCCTCTTAGCTATCACCACCAGCATGCTGCCTGCACGGACACACAGTGTCTCATTTTCCTGAGCTCTGTCTCAAGATTTGAATTCTAACCTTCCGAACCCTACTCATCCGACTGTGCTTCCAGAACCCAGGAAATACAGATGCTGCTTTCCTAAAACTTTCCTTCATTCTCCTCTTCTTGACAGGAAGATCCTCGGCCTTGCGCTGAAGATGGAGGAGAAGAGCAGGGTGGGCTGTCAAGAGCCCACATGCTGGGAACTCAGCAGCCACGTGCCCTTTGGGATCTCTGCAACTTTGCACAGAGCAAGCTATGGAAACCCTGTATGGCATCATCCATCTCTGGCAGGCATGTTAGATAGATTGCCAAGTCCACTAGAAGCTGCCTGTTCCCACTTGAAAGAGCAATTCAAGAATGCCTTCATGGTTCAGACACTACTGTTAATTTTAAATACAAACAGCACAGTCCACACTCTTGTTCCTCAAGTCTTCCAAAGAAGAATGAAATCTGTCTTCTCAAGATGTTTTGTTTTCATGTCACTATAACAAGAAATAATTTTCATCTGTGAATTAAATTTCCTTGACAAAGTGAAGAAGCCAACTTTTTTTTTTTTTTTTTTTTTAAAAATTCACATTTCTGTCTGTCTGAGTTCTAATTGCAGCTTGTCGTAGAAAGGCATTTCAATATTTGTGTTGAGGCACAACAAGTGCTCTTGTTTTTCCCAGAGCCCAGCTGGCTGACAGGGTGCATAGCAATCAACCACAGGGATCCTTTTTGCAACCTTAAAAAACATTTCTCCCTAACGTAGCAATGGCCTTTTCCCCCTAATTATTAGGAAGATCGCAGCACTGAACAGAAGTCCTTCCAACTGGATGCATTTCTTCCTCCTCAAAATCATAGTCTACCAAAATTCTAAAGCTACAGTTGATGAAACAATAATGCTATCACAGATGGACAACTCGAGTAACTTCAAACTTGGAACAACTTACAGGTAACCAAGGAACTTCAAATGCACAGTCTAAGAATAGAAATGGAAAAGAATGAATGCCCAAGATTTAACTCAACAAATGCGAGATTTACCCTACATATAAAGCTCTTTAGCTCAATTTTCTACCTATATGCTACTCACTATCATAATGGGGAAAAAAAAGCAAAATAAAAATAAGGAAAACAAAGCTGAAATTTTTAAAAAGATAAGAGTTTACTACTTCACAAAATGGATACTACTTCATGAAAGGACAAAAGTACTATTAGATCCTTTTGGGAAACAGCTGACAAGCAACTTGCCAGATGTCACAGTCAATAAGATTTATTTTAACCTGTTACACACTGGTGTTCACAAAAGCCATCTTCTGCTCTCTCTTTGGGAAAACATTCAAAGCATTGGAAAATGCTCTGGAATGGAAAAGCATACCGAGCGTTGCTCAGTAACACAGAAGCTGGTACAAACTAGTTCTTCTGCTACAGTAGAAATGAAAATGGTGGTAAAAATACCCTTTTAAAGAAAAGCCACGTGCAAGTCCACCCACAAAACAAATACTCTAATGCCTTATCGTCCTTTAGAGCAACAAAAAGTCTGCATATATAAAGCTAATGAAAGGATTGTTCAATTTATCTAAGCAGAAGTGCTTTTAAAACCTAGATAGAATGTACAGATACTCATTAAACATTGCAAGTAGCTCACAGGCAAATGGGCATAACTTTCTCCCATGGGAATATGCAGCAGATGATCAAAGACAAGCAATGAAAAATAAAACTGGCTAATATGACAGTCAAGGCTGGAAGGATTTGCTGAGATAAGAAATGGTTTTCAGAGTCCTGGCAAGTGTATTGTTGTCAGACGTTTGGCGCTTTCCTTTTGCAGATAGTTTCACTGCTCTTTTATTTCAAGAATTAGCATATCAGAAGATGAAGCCTGGAGCTCTGTGTTTTTTGCTTATTAGCTAATCAAAAGCACGTCTTCCTTTACTTTTGACTTAGAATGTAGAGACAAAAATGAAGAAAATAATTCCATCTATCTTACAAAACTCTTGCTTCTCTCAAAGTGCTTACTGGTTACCTTAGCTGAGGAACTGAAACAAATCCCTGTTCAGGTATCCAGAAAATGCACAATAGCAAGAACTAAACAGATGTCACCAGCTGCCTCGCAACTTACCATCAGGAAAGAAGGCTATCTTTACCTAAGAAATATAGTTTTGCACAGGTAAAAAACAGCCATCAGTGAATAAACAGGCTTGCATGGTTAGAGTGGTTTAAAATATAAAGGGAAAAAGGGATAGCTGTTAAAAATGCAGTGGGAAGAGCAATCATTCTTTGGTTATAGACAGGTCCATTGACTTTCAATGTAAACAGGCATAGAAATCTTTATATACCTTCTTTTGCTTTTGTTACATGATTGGTCAGTAAGACAACTAACAAGTGATGATGCACTGCATGTAGAATTAAAGGCAAAGTAAGAAGAGACAGAAGAAACTGGTGATTATCATAGCCTAGTTGTGTGGTTTTCCCTTTTTTTTTTTTCTTTAAACACCAAATAATGTGTGCTGGGAACAGAATATGACACAGAAATTTTTCTTGTTGATAGGCAAACAAAAATGATGCATGTCAATACTGCGATGCGAAAGGGTACAAACGTTCAATAAATTTCCCTCTACTGTATCTGGAAAATAAATCAGAAGATACAGTCACACCATTTAATGATCATGACATTTATCTTTCATTCTAAAAAGTAGCTGAGGGTTGAATGTTGAATGGAACTGTTCTTCAGTTAGGCCTTTTTAAAGCAGCGGGCCTTCATGACCTCCAGGTCAACGGCTTCAAAGACTGTTTATCAAGGTGCAAGTTTTACCTTCAACATCAATTTTAAATAACTCTGTGAATACTAAGGATATCTAAGGATATTCCAAAAGATTGGAAAAAAGTAAGCAAGCTATCATAGCAAAAAGAATGTTCAATGACCTAAGAAGGCAGAGGCCTGCCAACTCAAATCAATCTTGGGCAACACCACGGAACAGGCAGCATATCTTTTTTAAATAAGTAATTAAAGGACTGCATCAATCAGCTGTGTTCATGATCTTGTCAATCTAACTCAAGATATGCACTAATGACATTACACGCTATAGGGCTAATAAAGGTGCTGAGAAAACATACTTCCCTAAGGTAAGCAATTCTATGCCATGCAATATTTTAAGAATTAAGAACACTACAAGCCCAACGTAGTACATTTAATATATGAAAGTTCAGTTAACAGACGAGTTTTTAAATTGAGCTGGACGTTCTCCAAACAAAGGCCAAACCTCTACCCTACTGCTCCTGAGCATCAAATCCATAAATCCAGCTGGACACAATAACTAATGCTATCTGATGCCACTGCAACATCACCTTTGAAAAATGTAGGACAGTTGTGCCCACCATCAAGAAACAAGAGGAGAATATAAGAAACTGCAGACCAGTCAATCTCACTCCAGTGAAAGTCACAAAGAAAATTCTCTTGTAGCCTTCTCCAAGAACATGAGGGTGGCTAGAGAAACCACACAAAAATGCACCGCAGGCAAATCTTGGCTGGCAAATCTAGCTGCTCTCCACGACTCAGCAGACAAGACTTTGCTGACCTTCATTTCAGTACAGCTTCCATAGCTGCTATTCTCGTAGTGTTCAGCAGTCACAGCTTGTGAGGTGGTTTGTAAAAAACATCTAAAATAATGAATCCCAATCCTTGGAAAGATTCAAACTTCGAGCAGACACAGGTCAGATCACTAGGACCACGTGCTTCCAGAGCTCCTTTCCAACCTTAAATGTTCTTTGATTCTGACTGTGATCATCCAAACATAAGCTCCTAATACGATGCTCCAGATTCTTTGGCCTTTCAGGCTAAAGAAAATGGATAAAACAAAGTTCAATAAATCCACGCTAGAGGTGACGTGCAAATGCTAGCTGCAATGCAATTGGAACCTTAGTGACCTTACAAACAATTGATGGATTTTCTAGTTGCTTTAATTTTTTTTTCCCCCCCTCTGATATATTCCAGCTCAAAATTGAGAAAATAAAGTCACAGTACTTCCATAAACTGCCACTTCCAAAAGGCCTGCGAGTTGATCACAATCCTCTTCTTAAGCCTTTTAATCTACGCATCTCCAACAAGAAAACAAGATATTTATTCCTCATTCTAATTCTTAAGAGACTTGTACTCCATTATCACAATGATAAAAGGAAGAAATAATAAAGGAAGGTGAAACAATTGCAGCAGAAATAAACTAAGAATAATGTTCTAGCTTTCAAGAATCCAAACACTGGAAGTAGTCCCATCAGAACATTAAATCACTGCTCCAGGATGCCATCAGAAGTACAAAGCTGGGTAAACTATTAGAAACTCTACAGTTGCAAGTATCACTTGGGGAGAAATTCTGACAGAGAGAAGTGATAGGCACATCATGTGAATATACAGCATTACTACTTTAATGTTTATATGCCCACAGTGTTTCAAAAACAAATGCTTTGTGCATAAAGAGACATAATAACAATTGTTACTGCTTCACAAGATCTCATTTTTTGTGAAAATATTTTTCCCTATAAACATTTGATGTACGCATCTGCTAGAACTGAAAGCAGTAAACCGTTTTTGTGGGTGTTTTTTTTTTCTTTTTTTCTTAAAAACAGTATAACAAAACTAGTAGTAAAACCTGCAAAACACACACTGTAGTAGGGAGTGAAACTGTTAAACTTCCCGTGCTGATTCCCTGCACCTGAAATTGCCAGATACATAGCATTCCTTCTGAAGACTTCTCCATCAAGAACAGTAATTGGAGTCTTCATTTTTCAACTGTATAACTATGATAATGTTATTCAAAGTTCTGAATTTCACAGGTGCAATTTTCAAAATAAAATTATAATTGGTCATAGCTTCAAAGACAATTTGAAGAACTTAATTCAAAGTGCTTCTTTCTCTTCTAGAATTAAAAACAGAAGTGACACCAGCATTTAGCAGTTCATAAAACAATTATATCCTTTTTAGTGCATTTTGTACACCTGATTTTGTAGTGTGTATATTAGTCCCATGACCGAGGAAGTTATAACGTAATATTCAGTTTTCCAAATAATGGAAGCAAAGCTCAATGGATGCAATGCATAAGGCCAAAACCCTGCAGGATTTCCCGTTTCAAAAGCTGAAGCGGTTTCACCAGTTCAGCTGTATTTGGATCTGCTCTCTTCTACATTTGACACCAAGGAACACGGTTTCCACATCAGATACAAAGACTCAAATGTCACTTATGTTTATCTTTCATCCCCTTTCTGCTATCATACCACCCACCCTTCCATCTCAGACCTCCCACACAACCTGATGATTTGGATTTCAGTGAACTGATACTCTGTACTGTCCACAGTACCTACAGGTTTTGCCATTTGCACTTTTATTACTTTTTAAGCATTTATCTAATGCTGCTTTCTGACAACAGGCCAAACATTTCCCTTTCCACAGAGAAAGCACAACAAAGGGAAAGGCAGAAAAAAAATCCCACATCTCCTCCCTCCTTCCTAAATAAAACCAAGATAGCTTCCTTCAACAACAGCAAGCGGGCAAAGGGGAGAGGTGATGAACCCAAAGCAAGGGTCTGAATGGTGGCCCTGAGATGTGAACAGCTGCAGTGCTGCAGAGAACAGACAGGCAGATGCGTGCACAGGTACAGCTGATGGCCACTCTCAAAGCATGCAGAGCTTGATCTCAGTTTATTCTGCAGAATAACAGTGCCAAAACTGCAAGTATAGAAATAGATATGTTCTTTTTCTGTTTTCCTTGTTTTTTTTTTCTCCCCACATTTCTTGTATAGCATGCTTGCAAGCCAGAAAAAAAAATAAGCAGCCAATAAGTAACAGAGGCAGAGAGCAGCTCCTATGTATTCATTCCAGCTTTACACAACTATCACACTGAATAAGCAATGGTTACTGATTGGTTAAAGTTACTAAACTGATGGGTTAGTAGCCTGACAGTGATTTTATAACACTGCGGTGCAAGGATATAAATTCTGTACGAAAAGAGCTTGTAAATTTACTAAGAGCAATAAAAAGAATGAAGGTCCTTTCCTTACAAATACTAAAGTAATGGATAAATGGGGATGACTGCTGCATTCAATGCTTTTTTTGCTTCACTCTTCACAAAAACGTTCCATTAAGATGAAACCTCTAACATAATTAGTTTCAACAACAGAGAAGGGGCATGAAAAAAACTGAGAAGGAATGCATTTGAACACATTTAGGTAAAGGAATCATCAAAAGAGCTTGATAGAATCATTCCAGAGACTCTAAGGAACACTGACCACTTTCCAAGAGAGTTCATGGATGAGGAGAGAAAACCTGAAGAGCTATTGGGAAAGGTAAGCAAAAAAAGGAAGAGAATAAAGATTTAGGAAATTACATAGTGAAAGAAATCAGAAAGAGTATTATTTAAAAGAACTATCTAGGAAGTCATCCCTAAGCAAGCAGCCAGAGGATAACAGTGCCTGAAGATGGCTAACATGGAGCTGCTAACAACAAACGTTGCCACAGAATCACAGAACTGTAGAGGCTGGAAGGGACCCTAAGAGATCATAAAGTCCAACACTCTGCTAGAACAGGTACTGTACAGCAGGTCACAAAGGCAGGCATGCAGACAGGTCTTGGAGCTCCTTCTATGGAGTTATTCACAATATCTCTGGGCAGCCTGTTTTGGTACTCTGTCACCCTTAACATAATGAACTTCTTCCACGTGTGTATGGAACTTCCGATGTTCAAGTTTTAGGCCATTGCTCCTTGTCATATCACTACGCCAATAAGGGTCTGGTCTCGTCCATTTCCCTCCCACCTCCCTTTAGGTATTTATAAACATCAACCACATCCTTCCCTCAGTCTTCTTTTCCCCAGGCTGCACAGCCCCAGGCCTCTCAGCCTTTCCTCAAAAGGGAGAAGCTCCAGGCCCTTCATCATCTTTGTGGTCCTTCACTGCTTCTAGGAGATCCCTATCTGTTTTGAACTGGAGAGCCCAGAGATCCAGAATACAGACACAGTATTCTAAAAGTGGCCTCACCAGTGCAGAATAGAAAGGAAGGATCAGATGGCCTCTCTCAGCCTGCTGGCCACGCTCTTTGTAATGTGCCTCAGGATACCCCTGGCCTTCTTGGCCACAAGGGCATGCTGTCAAGCCAACCTAATTTCCTAGAAAGGTCTAAAGTGAGCTAAGAAGAAAGCACTGGATGGGATCTATCTTGACTTCAGTCATGCTCTTGACATATTCCACATGACAGTCTCCTAAGCAAGCTGCAGAAATGTAGGTTAACATGAAAGCAGAAAACAAAGCAGGTGCAGGGCTATCTGAGAAACTACTCTCAGGAGCCATTTCTGATCATTTACTGACAAAAATCAGAAAAATCTATCAACACAGGCATCACTGGCTCTGATACTTGATCGTTGATACCATCCACATTGGAATAAATACACATATAGAATTGGCTGGTAACAAAATCAGGAGGAAGGAAAATTGCTCTGGAAGATAAAACAAGAAAACAAATCTTGCTGAATCGGAGAAGCAGTCAAAGGCAAGAGAGAAGCACTTCACCTGCAACAACAAACCATAAATACAAATACAGCGTCAGAGCATGAGAACAGCATTTTAAGAGTTTAACATATATTACAGTGTGAGTAAATAAACAGTGCAATGCAAAGCTTGCCGCTGAGGATGAGAAACATTTCCCTAGGAATGAGTTATTAGAAGCGCCATTTGTAGCAACTGAGAGCCCAGAGGACTCAGATGGGTACAAGAAAGATCCCAGCAGGGAATCTGGTGAGACTCTGGAGCAAGACACGCAAGTTCAGGAATGGTGCCTTTAGGATGGCTTGGAGAAGCAGGTACACATGTTCAGCTGACAGAGATAGTTGAGGAAGAAGTTCCAACAACACGCTCAGACATGGCTAAGGGGACAGAAATGCTACACAAGTCTAGTCATGGGAAAGCGAAATCTCATCAGCTGAACTTGCAGCAACATAAATTTAAGGCACTGGATTGCATTACCTCTGTACTTTCACAGTTAAGCATTGGAACAAGGTAACCTACCTTGTGTAACCTACCTCGCCTACCCGTGCAACCTGGTGTAGGGAACCTGCTTTGGCAGGGGGGTTGGACTCGAAGATCTCTGGAGGTCCCTTCCAACCCCTACAATTCTGTGATTCTGTAACCTAAGGAGCAGTGCTATCCACATTATTGGAGGGTGACTTTAAGACACAGGTTGGTACTGACTCAGACTGGAAAGAGCCACCAGTAATCTGCCCAAGGACCCTCCTGCACCTGTCTCTGATAAGCCTTCACGTTCACTCACAGTCTGTACAAATCTGTTCCTGAACTATAAGTTACTTTACTCAATAACAAGTATTTGTTGGATGAACTTGAATCTAGCATTAAGGTCACTTCAAACTGAGTCACCGAGAACATCAGTTCTCCACTTCATGTCCAGCTGCCATGACTACGAGACAACCGCCCAACACGTGAAGCCATGTGCTTTAATGGAGCTCCTACAGACCAGCTCACTCACGTGAAAACAAGAAATCCTCACCCTGCCCATCTTCTAAAGGCAGACTCAAATCCGAACCTCATGACTAAGTGCTATTTCTGAAGACAGCTAGGACCTGGCATCTACTGACACTGAGCCTTCTGCTTGAAGCAGTTACAGGCAGTGCGGCTGCTATGTCTGAGTTTATTTCTACTTCAGTGGGATGAACACATCAAAACACACCTGGTAGGAGTTAGGCATGAACAGCATCGATAAAAAGCAAAAGCCTCAAGAGACCTGGGGCTGTCCATGTGAACACGTGGCCCTTCAGCAGCAAGCTGGTGCTTGAAGTTGTTCAGCTACAGTCGCAAGTTCAGCCAGCAAAATCTACATACAGATCTTCACACGCATCCTAAGGGTGAGAACTGTTAAATATGCCTGCCTGAGCAAAAGGCAGCAATATAAAGCAACGGTTGTTTCTGCTCTAAACTGTTTAAGGATCCTTTATTTCTTTCTTTCTTTGAGAATTACGAGGGTAGAATGAGCACACGTCTAAGGCAAGCACAGAAATAAGATCCCTCAACCAGTAATTTGTAATCATACCAATCTTCTGAGAGGAATATAAACAAAATATTAAAGTGCTATTTTAGCATATATGCAGCCTCTGGGGTTTGTCTGTAAAACATTCTGGATCAGATTTTCAATATCAGATGTGTAAGTTAAGCCAGGAAAAATAAAATAATAATAATAAAGAAGCAGAGTGCAAAGCAGATTTCACAGCTTGCATTGTCCCTCCCAGGCTTTCTGTGTCACACAGTGACCTGTCTGCAGCGTGCCATCCTCGGCACCATCAGCAGGGCATCAGGCCAGCTCTGACACGTGCACTTCATCCCATCCACTCTGTATTTTTATATATTCTGCCAGTGAATTGAGAAACATGCATGCTTAATTCTGAATATATGCTGCCATAGATTAACTGGCCAAAAGAATAAAACACAAAATAAAAAACCCCCCAAAGCTCAGGGACGATGAAAAAGATGTACGCTTACTTTATCTTCCAAAAAGAAGAACAACTGTAATTAGCCTTTTCCCTTGCTCTTTCTCCATGAAAAAAAAAAGCATTTAATAGATCTTAAACATCAAGCAATCAATCCTCACAATAATTTGTGGGACACGTAAGCATCCCATTTCTTTTTATAGAAGCGAAGCAGAGATGGATCAAGGTCTGGGCTGTAAGCAACAGCTCACTGGAGTCATCGCATTGTTTCAGTGATGGTTCTGTGAAATAGCTGCTCCAAAATGGAAGTAAAGGTTCACAGGTGTGCTTTAAATGATTCTCTTAAGTTCACAGTGCAAATCATTATCAGAAATTCAATTTAATCACAGGAGTTCCCGGGGGTGTTTTATACGCTCAGCCCATTACAGTAAGCTGCCACTAGGAACAATGCTAAGGTAATAAAGTAGCTCCTGAAAAACTTATTAAACGTGCTTTTTGTATTACCGATACCCACAGAGATGACTGAGTCTTTCAAAATCATCATGCCATTCTACAGATTGCTTTATGCAGAAGGGGTCACAAATCCATTTCAGCTATTTAGCTTTGCACCCATTAACAATTTTAAAGCTAAAAACTTCCTTTCTGGCATCACATTATCAGGGATGCAGTAATATAGAAGGAGAATTTGCTCTATAGAGAACTAATGGCAAAGAAAACGTCATCCAAAAGGGTAGCAAGGGGAAGAAATAAGAGGAAAGGATGGAGGAAGCATATTACGTGAGTGCTTCACATGCAATCCATTTGGGAAGCTGCATGCTAAGAGTAGGGGCAAAAATGCAGATTTGAAGACTCAGGAGGAGTCTTCTGGCCGAAAGTCCAGACATAATTCTGGTGCTGGCATTTCAGTGTGATGCACGAGCTCCTTCTGAGCCAGGAATCCCTGAGGAAGATATAGATGGAAAACAAAAAGACCTCCCACATTGATGTGTCACTGCCCCAGGCCCTCACAGCCTTCAGAGATGCACATGCCCATCTCTAACCCAAAACCTCACAGCTCTACTGGGCAGGTGCAGCCTCCCTCCTCCGTGCTCTTTAGCTGCTTTCCCCGCTTCTAGCACCTCCCTCACATTAATTACAGCTAATTACACTCTGGCCAGTGTTCAAAACCAAGAGCTTGCGTAACAAGGCGAGGTAATTGCTCCTGAGAGCCACCTGAATTCCCAGGTATAGAGATATATCTCTTTCTATTCAGAAGCCTGCTACTGCTCTGGATGTAGCTCCTGGAAATTCTCTTGCCAACACGGCTGCACCTGACAAAGGGGCATCATCAGACTGCCTTACATTACAGGCAGCAACAAAGCTGCCAATAATTTACTCCATTTGTGCACCTAACAAAAACTGTGGTTGAAAATAATTAGTTACCAGGTTATTAAAAAGAATTATCACATCAGCTCACGCATACTATTACTGCAGCAGCAAGCATCAAGCATCATTGCTACAGTTCCAGGAAGGCTACGGGAAAATGAGTCAGGACAGCAGTTTAGAACGTGCTATTTTACACCAATGTCAGTACAACTATTTTCTGCCTCCATCGCAAGGATCTTTCAAGGATGTAGCTTACCTATTAGTCTTCAAGAGCAGGTCAAGCATCCACGTATCCAAATCTACACAGTTAGTAGGACCTCAGTAGCCGAGTGCTCCCTGTAGCTAATTTTAGGCACCTGTAATCTTTCAGCAACCTGTACTGAGATGGATACTCCCTTGGAGGGAAAGCATCTGCTAGAGGGCTCAGAGCTGGTCCTTGCTCTCAATCCCCAGGGAGAAGCCTCCCCAGCACTGAAAAGAGAAGGCAGCAGGGAGCTGCAAGCATTCTATAAATTCATGCTGTCTCACTCTCTTTACATCCTCGAGCAGAAAAGCCCAACAGAATAGAACAGCTTTCAAGACAAATTGAAGTCCCTCACAGGCTCCATATAAAGAATTTTCTCTATGACTGATGTCTTACTTATTTTGTGCTATCTTGTCTGTGCTGCATATAACTCCATCTAAGGCAACATAATATATGAGCCTTGCAGTAAAAGTTGTGAAACAGGGACTCCAGATGCTATTATTCTTTAAATCCTGGGTAGCATACTCCCCCAAACTGTTGGAACAATTCATTTCCAAGTTATGCATGCACTAAAACAACTCAAGTCTGTTGTGAACAATTACAATACAAAAGTACTCTCCGGGAAGCTCTGCACTTTATGATAAATGCTAAAAGGAGATTAAGTATCTCTGCTGTACCATCACTTCAGCCTGAAAAATCACAGAGAAAAACGCACATTTATTCCTGGCATTCTAACTAATATTTATCCATGGTATTCTAACAAATTGCAGACTTGTTTTCAAGGCAAGCAAAACCAGCGACTTACAAACATTACACAAGCCTTCACTCTGATATTTGGGATAAACTGCTCGTTAATGATCAGTTTTATTACTGAACTCTCAGAATTACTGATTATTGTCATTTTTAGAATAAAGGATGCAGTAAGTTAGTTACAAAGCACTGGGATGACGGCAAGAAAGCTCTAACTTACTATTTGAAGACCATTAATGCAAATGAGCAACAGGATTTAGGACAGCTGGCCATCACAGCTTTCAAAATTCAATACCTTTTATTGTAGACATGCTTATTAGAAAATGAAGACCTCTTCTGAAAACTGAGCCAGGTAACGGTGCTGGGAAGCCCTCCCCTGCACACTGCTGTGCCACATGCACGAAAGGCTGCAGAAGAAACTTTTCTGACAGTTAAATACGAGGAGCAAATTTTTCAGCATATTGTTTACAGTAACTCAAAAGCTGTCACGGACAGCAAAGTCCCAGGAGGAATTAATGAGGCATCAGTCCTTGGGCTGCAACCTGTAAATGTCAGATAGGCATTTGCAGCTTCTTACAAATTTGGTACAGGTAAAGCAGACATCTTATGGACAGTTGGCAGAGTTTAGACAACTCCTTTTACCCCGTTGCCAGTGGCAACACGACAGAGCTGCACGTTCGAGAATCTCGGCCTGTGTGAACACGGAAGACTCAGTCAATAAACATTATGAGTCCAGAAGTGCTATGTTGTACCTGATAGAACCAAACCTCATGCTGTTGTACAGTACTGTAACAGCGACTGGGAATGCCAACCTGATAAATTACCAGACTTTTTCTTGCTAGAATGTCAAAACCCTCAAGCAAGCAACACTTTTTCCTATCATTAATTTAATCAGTCTTCAGAAGCCACGTGGATCAAGATTTTATTCTCCTTCCTCATTTCTTACCATCATCCCAACAAAACTAGTGCATTCACGTGGCTGCAAAATAAAAATGTATGCATATTTTTATTCATTACAGATGATTTTCTGTGTCTTTTATACTTTTTTGTATTCGCCTATTTTCATTTAAATTAAAGCAAAGGGGTCATTTCCAGTCATCACGTTTTGAAACTGTTTCCCACCTTCAGGTTTCCAGGACATTATTTGGTGATGTAAATCACTGCTCTAAATTACTGTCAGTTATTTTCTCACTTTCCCTTTCCTCAAACTGCAGTTAGCCCTCCATGCTTTTTCCTACACCCATGCTATCCTCCTGCCCTCAGGAGGAACCTCTACATCTTCTAATCATCTGTCAAACTCCTCTTGGCTGTTTTGTACCAAGCCATCCCTTGCCAATAAAATATTTTATCAAAACCTTCTGTTACTCAACAGATATCAATCCCTATTTCTCTGTATGTCATTGGTTCAAGAAAAGCTATACACCCTGAAACATCTGCTTCGTCCTCATCGTTTGCTAACTAAAATGGCAAGCATAACTTTGAAGTGAATGAAGTGAATGATTTACTGTCATCTCTAAAACCTCTGCTGGTGTCAGAAATAGTGGCAGACACCCACACATGGGGAAACCAGTGGAAAACACAGATAATGCAGTTCAAGAGAGATTGATAAGCGACGATGAAATGAGATCAAAAGGGCTCTTGTTGAAAAGAGATGGTGATTGCACCAATCTTTTGAGCACCAAAGTTAGCAGCAGATCAGCGAGGGTGAAGGATGGACTCCTCACCCATTTCCCAGGCAGCCTCCTGACAGCTACAAGGCTGCAGCCACAAGGCACGTCAGTTCTCTCAATGTGCCACATCTCTCAGAGGGCACTTTCTTCAGACCGAGCGCTTTTAGTAAATTCATCTCCAGTTATCTTCTCTTTTTCACTTCTCATTACTTCGAAATTATCAGTCGACTTCAGGCAGTAGAGTGTTTTCCATATAAACCATGCTCAGGACCTCTTCTGAGAATTAATACAACCCAATTCACAGCCCTGGACAAATTGCAGAAAGTAGCAGAAAAACACACGGTCATATCACGCCATTGATTTTTTTAAAATGAACTCTCAATTGCAGTCAATAATGAAATATGCTTAAAAATCAATGACATGCCTACTGCATGGTGATTAAATCTCTAAAATGAAGAAAATCCATTAACACTTTGATACTTAAACACTCCCAAGTCACTAACTTCCCTGTTTCTGTAATTCCTCGACTGCCTGTCAAGAAAATGTATTTCATTCAACTGCAGCATTAAAGAAGTAATATTACAAAAACCCCCAAAAGCAAATTATTCCAAGAGCTGCAACACAGAGAGGCAGTGTTTAAGTTATCTCCAAGTGCCTCAAGGCCAGTACTTATACTTCTAAGCAAACTTGTTGCAGGATTACAATGGAAGGGCAGAAGATGTCTCAGCAATTTCTCAGGATGCAACTGTTGACCGAGTAAAATTAGGAACAGTCTTCTCTGTTTAATCATCCACTTTTTACTTCATTATTACACAAATTCAAAGCTATCTTCAGCCCTCCCCTAGGAGGTTGTTAGTACAAATTGTTTATGTTTTACTAAAATGACACGCAAAGAACTTGCTGGTGCTACTGAGATAAAACCAGGTCCTGTCTACACCATCTGCAGGAGAGCAGCACCAACACTGAATATTTGCCAAAATCGGGGATGAAGTGATGCAGTTTCTTACTGAATGTCCCTGTGCTTAAAAAGAAAAGAAATATCTTTAGCTTCAGGTTCAGCAGCTGTCACGGATGAAAGCAAGATAAACCGGACTACTACTTCGGTCCAGATGGCAATCTCTGTTCCTATGGTCTTGTGTATTCACTGAAAGCAACATAGCATTGTTTTCCTGTTAATTAAAACGCAGGTAAAAAGCATGGCATAACAGCTATTATCATAGCAGTCACTAATTACTATGCTCTCTAATTGTTCCAGGTGCAGTCAGTAGCCAAAAGAGCCACTTCCAATTACGCAGGGATTCCTCCTCAAAAGTTAAATTACACCACCCATGATCCCACCCAGAAATACGGGAAAAGTTGATTACTCCTTTTGGGTGATCTTCAGAGATAAAACCTCTTTACTGAATTGCAGGGCTTACAACAAAGAGAATTCTGCTGGCAGGTGGGAAAGGAAGAAAGGCCAGGAAAAGTTGGAAAATTAGTGAATAATAAATCAACACAACACTTCCAAGCAATATTCCCATCCCCTCGGGCAGCTGACAAATATTTGAGCTCCAGCTCTCCTCCCAGTGTTTCAGGTGGTAAATGATGTAGAACTTGTCAGTATCAGTTGCTTTCCAGTATTTTTGCAAGCCTTACAGGTTTGCAGAAGCCAAGACTGTTAGAGGAGGCCAAAATTTCAGCAAGTAATTCTCTAAGGATCTGTAGCTCGAGCAGGTCCTTCACCAGCTCACCTAGCCAAGTAATACAGCATCCTTCATCTACTGGATTAGGCAGCCCATACCAATACAGCTCAGCTACTTGTAAGCTTTAGCTTTGTCCTTCATGCGATACTTCAGTAGTGTACCAAACTTCCCCTTGCACTTGAAGCTACCTAACCACACCACAACACCACATTTCCTTCCCCAGCCAGAGATAAAGACACAGCAGATTCTAGAAACAAAAAGCAATTGAAAGCCTTTGCCACCATGGAACTCATCTCCAAAAAAAGTATGCACTCTAATTCAGTCACTTTCTTCTCTTTGTGGCTGGATGTGGTTTTAACCATGGACATCCAGCCTTGCCTGTGACCTTCACCCACACATGCTATATTTTCTCTACCGTTTGATATCTCCACCTGATCTTATGAACACCAATTTTTCACTTCTAAAGACTAGACAGAACGGATCATGTCCGGGTCATACACAGCTGAAGACAGACAGAAAATTAAGCCCTTGGATAATTTTAATTTAGCTCTGATAGATGTGAGTACTGCTGTGGACAGGTCTCACTTCCCTTAACAGACATCAAAACCCAATCATCGAACATACTGCCGCCTCAGCACAAGACTGGTCTCAGCTACAATGTTTTCTTTGCACGTCATTTTAAAGAGAAAGCAGAACCTATATTTCATAGAGTATTTCTACGTATTTACTGTTAATCCCGACTGATCACTGTTTCACTGCTTTAAAGGCACAGAAAGATTTTTCTTAAGTTCACCGGGAAGCAGTGCAGCAGGAAAGGGAAGATTACCTCTTTAATTGCTTTCATTTCGGTGCTTACATGTATGCATCATAACCACCTAAAAGCACGCATATAAACTGCAACAACAATTCAAATGCTGTTTCAAGCAGCACTAAATGTGCTTAAATCCAGGCCCTGTGACTAACAGCACACATAAAGCGAGATAATGCTGAAGTGTTTGTGAAAGCACAGTGTGCACGGGTATGCACACCCACGGCCCTGAGGAGGAACGAGCTTTTGCACTGTGCCCTCAAGGGGTGCATAGCAGGTAGTAGAAGGCATATTTCCAATTACAAGCAGAACAGCAAGCTATCAAGGCACCTGGTCAGCATTTGCATCTCTTAACTTGGTTTAAATAATTTATAGAATAGCAGAATATTAAGGTCGCAAAAGACCACTAAGATCATCTAGTTCAACCATCAGCCCATCACCACCATGCTCATGTTTTAAAATCGTTAAGTCAAAATTCAGTTGACATCAAACATTGGGGATGGTATTAATGCTGTGCTTCCCCACTTTGACCACCCTAAAAGCCTGCAGACAACTTAGTAGTTCAATTACATAAATGCTGTGCAGAGCTTTGGTGTGTAACATATTTTAACCCTGATCTTTGTAAGGATAGATTTATATTTAAGATGCATCAGCTGACTTAAACATCTACAGTCAGGCAGTTTTGTTGGCATTAACCAAAATATTGAGTAAATTATGGAATCGATAAAATTGCCACGATTTGTACTTTTCAAAACTAGTTGCTGCATTCCTGATTTATTAACCAGAACTTCAAAGGTTTGTCATAAAGATAAATAAAAGAGCACGGATGGGAGCATAAATACAAGGACTCGACAGCTCTAAAATACACTGTTTACAGTGAACCAGGAGAAAGCAGGATTTCAGGTCATATTTTATATCTAGCAGAGCGAAACATCAGAACTGATATAACTGATAACTGCTATAAAGAGTGCAAAGCCATTTTCTCTCAGATGGAAAACCTTTAGAGATAGCTGACCAATGTCCAGCTTTAAAAACTGAGAGCAGTCCACGTACTACAAATGCATTCATTTTCACTGTGATCCCAGGACCCTTCTCAATGAAAACCAGTAATCCTATGGAAAAGGGAAGAAATCAAGATTTCTCTCCACATACAATAAACAATGTAAGAATGCAAAAAGGAGCACAGTTAATTGATTCCAAAGATTTGCGCATCAGAAAAACAACAACAAGAAGCCTCTTGTCCTCTGCCTCACTAACCCCAGGACAATGATATTTTATCCTTCAAAACTCTATTTGATTCGTAAGCTGTAGTACACAGTACAGGCAAGTGAGCAGCTTAAAGACATACGAGAACAAGACAAGTTCAACCCATTTTACTCCACTGAGAAAAGAATCAAAGCAGACAGCAGCTCACAAGCAACACCCCAGTACTCTGGTCAGGTCAATGCCAACACTGCTGTTCAGTTTGCTGAGGTCAGGCTTTCACAATGTCCCATCCTATCCTATATGGCTTCTTGGCCATGCAAGCCAGATACTTTTCCAAATTGAAGACCAACCTGCCATTTCTCACCCTGTTTCCCTGCCCTTCAACAGTCCCTAAAGCAACACTGCAAACAGATAGTTTTCTAAATGTTTATGCACCAGGAACTCGTTCTCTGCTAAGTATTACAGTCGCAGAACTGTTAGACCCAATAAGGTACAAAGCAATAGCATTTATTATTTGGTGCACACGTAGCACACTCATTCACTGGTTTCAAGGTTACAACTCTGATATCAGTATTTAATAGCTCAGAAACACGGTTTTTAATTTCACTTTCCATTTATACCATTTCTCTTAAAAATGATAGTGTGCCATCGTATTTATACCCAATTTCACAAGCAGTGAGATTTACTTTATTTTTTTTGATAGCAGTAAGCAATTAACTGGGAATACCTAAGCAAACACTGAATATTCAAATAACCGATTAAAAGTATAACTTAATTAAAAAAATACATATTGTCAAGAACCACAAGATTTAAGAGAAAACCAGGGGCTAAACACAGCTATGCTTTCGTATACCGCAGCTGATTTCTGGTCAAAAACTAAACTAAGCCAGTCAATCCAGAGTTAACTGAAAACCTTAACAGAAATATATGTAAGTGAATGTAATTCATGTTCACTCTCTCAGGAATCAGATTCCCAGCAGGACAGTGTGGTCTCACGAGGTGCTATGGGCAGGTGGCACGCCAAGGGCAGCAGGCGCATTGTGGCTGCAGGGCACGCTCTCCTGCAGCAGCCACACCAACCAAGGCATTCTCCTGCACCTTACAAACTCCCAGACAGCCGTTCCTTTCCAGGTGTGAGACACCTGTTAATGAAAGTTTTGGGCTTTTTTTTTTTTTTTTAAGCAAAGGCAGCAAAGGTCACTTCCCAGAATTTACGCTTGAGGGGATCCAGCCTCTCAACTCCTCAGCACCACACTGCATATTCTCCTAGAGAGCTGCTGCCTTCCTGCTTTATGCAGCAGTAAAGTCTCTAGTACCTCTAGCAGAAGGTTGAAGAGCTGTAAGCTTGGTGGCGTTTCCAACAGCACAGTCATACTCTCAATAGACTTTATATGCATCTAGTTTTTGAACCACTACTTTTTTTCTTTTAACCTAAAGACAAGCACTCAATATTCATAGAATCATAGAACAGTTTGAATTGGAATTGCTGTGGGCTGGCTGTTCCCCACCAGCTCAGGCTGCCCAGAGCCCATCCAACCTGACTTTGGGTACCTCCAGTGATGGGGGACCCACAGCAATCTGGGCAGCAGTGCCAGGGTCTCACCACCCTCTGAGTAAAGAACTTTCCACCCATATCTTCTCTCTTTTAGTCTAAAGCCATCCCATCTTGCTCTATCACTATCAGACCCTCTATAATCTCCTCACAAGTCCTAGAAGACCACAGTGAGGTCGTCCCAGAGCCTTTGATTCTCCAGGCTGAAGCAGCCCACCTCCCTAAGCCTTTCTTCATACGAGAGGTGCTCAAGCCCTCTCACTGTCTTTGTGGTCTCTTCTGGACCCACTCCAGCAGCTCTCTGCATCATTCTTGTGTCCAGGTCCCAGGCTGGAGACGGTGCTGCAGACAGGGCCACACCAAGGAAGAACAGAGGGAGACAATCCCCTCCTTTTCCCTGCTGCCACCACTCCTCTCAGCCCAGGACACAGTCGGCCCTCTGGGCTGCAAGCACTCACTGCTGGCTCATGTCCAGCGTTTTGTCTCCCATGACCTCCCAGGTGCTTCTCCACACAGTTGTTCTTGAGGTGTTCTTCTCCCAGTCTCTACACACATCTGGGGATGCACCAACTCAAAAGCAACACCTTGCAATTGGTTCCGTTTAACCTCATTAGGGCCACTTTCAAGCCTGTCCAGGTCCCTCTGAATCACATCCAGACGAAAGGAGTGCCCAATGAAATGGATAACGCTGCTGGTTAAGTTCAGCTGTTGCCTCTCCCATGGGCACCGAGGACTCACAGGAGAGGTGACGCTCCCCCAGCTCCCTCTTGATTTCCCCCTTTTATCAAATACATTTTGGCCTCTAGAAGCGAAAACTGACTTGCTGTCTCTGATGGCTGCTCTAACAGTTGATTTCAATGCGAGTTTTTACAGTGCGCAAGGAGATGCACAATCTCCTTGTATACTGCATGCTTGTATTCTCCATATTTTAGATTAATCAGGCCTAAGAAAGAGAAGCTCTCAAAGGATCTTCTATGCAAATAATAGTGGAAATGGCATGTTATCATTCTAGCTAGTATTTGGAATGAACAATGGTGCATTTACTTGGCCAGAACCATACTGCAGCCCAGTGATCTGATGTTTTCAAACTTTTAAGTCTGTAAGCATGTGTGAATGTTCCCAAAGACTGATAGTGCGGGCAGGCTGAGTTCATGATGTGAACCAAGTGAGCAAAGAAGCCAGCATTCAGAAAGAAGTTGTATTTAACTGCTCAGAGACCAGAAGTTAAGGAAAAAATACTCAACTCCTTTTACAGTGAAGCTTGAAATTTAGAAGTTTAACCAATGACAACTTCAACAAAAACTAAATCTGCCTTTGCCTTGCACTGCTCTCTCCTAAATGCTTTTGAAATGTCACTGCTCAAAAAACAGACTGATGTCCCCAGATCCTGAAATCCTCTGTCCAACCTTTCTAACAACGCCAATTCCAGAGCAAAAAGGGTTACTCTGATTTTCTGCCCATTTCACCCGTGACCTCGGTCAAATATGTCCAGAAGAGAAATACAGAAGAGCAGGAAAAAGCATGTGCCCACTCTCCAGTTGTTCACTTGATAAAAATAAATGAGCATCCCACAATATCTCAATTTTCTACACTTGCCTGCCTGCGCTCCAGTTGAAGCCTAAAACCTCTGCATGTTCAGCACGTTCCTCTGCACGCCTAAGACTAAACACACCATACTAAAAAAGCAGTTAGCGCTCACAGCTTTTTGCCTGCATTTAATCAGCCTGAAATATATTTCCTGACCACAACAGCAATAACCCCAGCTGACGTTTTAATCCAAAAATCTGAAGTGTCCCTTAGTAAAGTTTTTCATGCAGCAGTGCAAACTTCAGTGAGTAGTTCTTCACTGCAATGAAATGAATACTCTCCAGAAATAGAACAAACTTGCTTCTCGCTGGCACAGTGCTCTGAAACGTAAAAGTGGAGCACTGCTCCCAACCTAATGCTTTACTACAGACCACAGCTATTTTCAGAAAGGAAACAACTGAACAACTCTCATTTAGAAACCTGTAATTTCTCATTCAACTGGACAAGTGAATGGACGTATGTAATCAGAGGAAGAGTAGTGCGGGATACCAGAAAAAGCTAATGACTAAATTTGCAGATCAGAATTACATTATAAGTCCATTAGAAATCTCTCGAGATATACTGCTATGTTCTGCTGCTTATAACTGACACAATTCCACTCAAAAAGGCAGAAACAGAACAAAAAGTCTGATCAGCACACAGAAGCACCATATAGTTTTCTCCTGTACTCTGCACTCAGGTAACCAAGTGGGATGACACTACAGTGATTTCCTATCTGTCAAGATTGCAGTGCAATAACATTGTCTTCTAATAGCCAGTGTGTCCATCTCCTTCAAGAACAAGAATATGCTGACATGCATTGCAGAAACACTTTTTTTTTTTTTTTAATGAAACCATTTTGCTGTCTCTCAGCCTTACAAGCTACATCATTAGTTATTTTCCAAACCATGAGACTCGGAGATTTAGGTAGCTTAGAAATGGAACTCTAGATTATGCATATTTCTGAGGAACTGCACACCATACAGCTCTCCTGTTGGTAAGCACAACCCATAAAAGTCCTCTTTCATGACACCGCCAACAACGTCCCTGTAGTCTGGAAGATTGAAATCTTCCTATATATCCCATTCTCAGCAAAAAACCAATAACCTGTCTCAGAGTTAAATGCAGTAACGATACAAGATGATGACGTGGCAGTCATTTACAAATGCATTCTATGTTACATATTGCTACATATGCCAAAGATACTTGGACTTCAGATCAGCAAAATCCATCTGACATTTCAGTAAGGTTTTCTGCTGCTTTCTCAGATGACAGTTCTAGTGCTGCCTCTAACAATGCTACACAATCAAGATTCCTATGCAAATTAGCACATCCTAATTGGCAGCAGCTGAGCCTAACTTCTAATGAGCCAATCCAATTGTATATTGAAATGCCTTCTGGGATTGATTATTGGAGCTAAATAACAGCATTTGGAGTTGAGATGTCTTGTTTGCTTCCCTCCACCCCCAAAGAGTTTTAAGATCGACTCAAAGCAAGCAACAAAACCTTAATTTGGCTACAAACTATTTGGTCACCTCAATTATAGAAATATATTTCTGAACAGTTCCGAAATCTGATTTAAGTGCATGTAAGTGAGAAGTGCCACACAACGGAGCCCTGTGATGATATTTATAAAAGATACTAACGCTCTACTCCAGAATCTCTCATCCTTAGAACCAAATTGACTATCTGTCCTAATTCATAATGCATTTCATTTTTTTTCTGAAGGAGATTAAGGAAAGCCACCCAATTTCTGTCAGCCTGTCAATTACACAGCCTGCAGTCTGGCCAGGTTAGAGCACACCAACTTCTTTACCTAATGGCACTAGAGGGGAAAACGTAACTACTGTCACATCTAGGGCAACTTTGACTTCTTAACCCTTACTGACCAAGCAGCTATCAGTGCCTAGCTCAGAGTGGCATCAACCTTCAGCATGAATCAACAGCTGAAGCCTTCGAATTGGTGGTTTACTTGCCAAGGTAAGAACAGCTACGCTGAGTGAGACAAAGCTCTACACAGTAATGCAACTAACTGCCCTTATTGCTGGCCAGCAGGGAATCTCACTGCCAGGCCACCAGACCTCAACCACGTCTTCAAAGAGCGTTTCCCTGCCTCCTCGGGACCAGAAACAAAGCTGTTTCCCTGCACTTCCTCACTAGTGGGAAGGATTTTGCACTCTGCTGGGTGTCATCGCATCAATCCAGATAATGCTATTCACGCAGCACTTGTAAGCTGAACGGCAAAATGAGTCATTGATTCTCTCAGGAAAGAATTTTGCAATCCAAGTAAAAAAGCTCTGTTGGCTATGAACATTTGCCTTCCAATACTAGGAATTTGGAGCTGTGGAAAAATCCGATTGACTGGTCCCTGGAAGAGAAAACTCTCTAATAGAACACTAGTAAATGGACCATGGGTATGGATGGAAACATCTGTTACTTGAACAACTTGGGCTTTATTTTTCTTTCGACGTGCTAATATGAAGCACCGAAGAGAAAGGACATCTGGCGCAGAATACTTAATTGTAAGCTACAACTTTTGTGACTTCTAAATGTACTTAAACTGAGGATGCAGAAAACAGAATTAACAACTATTTACCACAGCCAAAGCACTGGGCAGAAAGCACATTCTTGTATACACACACACACACACACACACACACACACTCTTTCCTAATTTACTCCATTTAAAAAGTAGAGCGATTTTATCCATTCACACTCCAAATGCAAGCATTAAAAACTCTGGAAATCAAAACATTCCTGATGAATTTGTGTAAGCAGAAAGGTAAACACCAAGTGACAGCTGTCACCTGACATTTCATAGGAAAAGCCACTACTATCGCTCTTCTGTATTGTTGCTGACCAGATGGTTATTTATGGGCCTTTTGACCTCAATTTCTTTTAAACTGGGAGTAGTAGAGTAGAACAGAATATAAGATAAGGGTAATTATTTTTAAAGAACAGTAATGTATAACCAAAGCATTGTGTTTTTTTTTTTTTTTTCCAGACTGACATCGACTTCAGTACAAACCAAAGGCGAATTGTCTGGCAGGAAATGAGACCATTTCAGCAGCTGATTCCAACTTTTACTTCACGTTTTTTATTTCCCTAGGTGGAATATATCAACTACAGAAATCATCACCAAACTGTGCTAGAAGTTACCCAGAGAGCACTGAGTTTATATAGAGAAGTAAAAGATTTGTCTTGATATCAACGTGAAACCGCACAGAAGTGATAATTTAAATGCAACTTCTGTTAAAGGTGACTTTTAAAATCACATCCCTGCAGTAGTTATTCAATTAAAGGAGTGTGAATAACTATTGCTGCCTTTAGAAGCAAAGGTAACATGGAGGTTACAATCATTCTAAAAATTATAACTTTAGAACTACTCTAAGCCTGGTATGAAACTAATTAAAAACTAATGGCAACACAAATAATAAAACCTTCCTGGTATTTTTTTTTTTTTTTTTCTTTTAAGAGAAAAAAATCTCATTTGAAGACACACCAACTACAATGACAAATATAATCACCTATCAGCCTTCAGCACCATTAGAACTATGCAAATTTTTGCTAGAAATAAACGTAGCTCAAGATATTTCACCTTTTCTGTTTGAAGATCTTCAGACTGCCAGTTCCCCTGCAGCCCTACGCCAGAGTCCTTCCTTCTATGATGTGTTATTTGTCCTGCAAACGCAGCACAGAACACCCGCTAACTCCCAGCTCCCTGCAGACACTGCACTTCTGAATGTCCTTATTCTTAAAAAGCCAATACTCACTTATCCATGCTCATTTTAAAGGAGCCCATACATCTCATTTTTGGTTCCTTCAGAGAGAAGGCTGAAAATATTTTAACTGCCTCTCAATCCAGTATTTGATTACGAGAATTCAGTTTTAAGATGTATGAAAACAGGAGCTCGGCAGAGCCAGGTACCCATCACGTTTCCTTCCTTTGCAGAAGGCAGGGATGTGGGACACATTCTCATGTTTGTAATTGCTACCCCAAAGCGACAGCATACAGCCATATGCAAAGAGTATGCATAACTGGTCTGGCACTGCTCTCCTACAACCTTCCTTACCAGCATGGAGAGGTGTGCACAACATTAACCACTACTTCAGCTGCAACAGCAAAGTAGCCAAGAAAAGGTGACAGCAGATGTGCTGTACATTGCTCGTGTCCACAGAGTAATTTGTTGCAGGAACTGGACAAGCAAGCATAGAAAATGCAAAAAAAATGTGGACTCGCAAAGAGCCTGGATAAAACAAGGAAACCTTGCTTGTATGGCGAGTAATGAAACCAACCTCTGGAGACAGAGAGGACAGCTATGAAAGAAACAGCAACAAAAAAAATGCACAGAAGACAACCACAAATTCTTGCTCCCCCATAAAACTGCCATAGCTAACTTCATTGTGTTTACATGGGATGTTGGCTTGAAATTAAGGGAAACACTCCCTACACCATATATAGTTGGCAAGAAAAAAAAAGTTCTCTCCAAAGCTTCTGGGAGTGCGCATTTTTCTGAATACATGGAATGAAAGTAATGATTTGTGCCATTAGAATATATATTATTCTACAGTGTGTCCGCATGGCTCAATCAGATTTCTTCATTTAAAAAACATAATGCAATGTAATTTTATTCAACTTTCTTGAAGTGAAATGCAACCCATGAATAACCTCTTTCAAATCTCCGCCACGAGAGCGAGTTCTCCAAATGTTATTCTGAAGCACCAGATAATGACTCCCAGCATCTAAACCCCAAACCACTTGTGAAAATTCAGCCTTTCAAAGTGCTCTAACTCTATTACTTCCAGCTGCTTGCATCTGCCCAAATGCACTGAATCTCACACACAAAGCTAGTAAATCAAAAGAGGAAAGTGGAGGAAAATGAGAGTAACAGAACTCTAAAAAAACATTTACTGAAAAATAATTTGCTGCTATTAGGGTCTGCTGAGTTCCACGTATTTTCCAAGACATCCAAAGTACCTAAGTTCCTAGACAGCTCTTTCCACAAAAGAAGCCATTACTAACTCCAGCTTGCCTTATATTTCAAAGTAATCTTTTCCTCTACAACCTGCACATTACCACTTTCAGGAACTATTCCACATGAAATCTTACAGCAAACACATCTTAGTCCACTAAGTTTTAAATATACATATATATATAGCAAGTAGCATAAGACAACCAAAATTACTCTTCTAGACTCCAAAGATGACACGTTTTGAAGAGTAAATACATCCATATCCAGTTCAAATTATCTGTACGTTTCTCATCAGATACAGAGACTGAAAACTGGCAGCCTTCAGTAACTTTGAAGACAAACAGCTTAACAAATGGATGCAATTTCTGAAGTTTTAAGATTTAGAAGATCAAGTGATTTGTAGTCTATTAAAAAAAGATGGGCTTTTTAATTAAGAAGTGTTAAAGTACTTTTGATTTAATCCAATTTTTTTAAAAAATACTTTTCTAGTCTTTCTATGTTTAACACAAGGAATTGTGATGGCAGCGTTCCATCGTCCCCTTTGGTTAGGTTACTTATAACAAAGATGTAAGAGACCACGTTCACATGCATAAGCATTCAGTAGCAGATCCCTCACCCTCTCCAAAACACACGTCCTTCATCACCAGAGGTAAAGGGGGCCGGGAGCCACAGCAGTGTTCTCATCCTTCCCTCCTTCCCGCCACTGGAGAACCACCACTCATAAACACACACCTAATGGTGGACGTGCCGTATGCCTCTCCTTACCATAAAACAGTACAGCCCTTTCCGTGCCTCCTGTTCAGTTTTTCAGCAAATACTTCTGACAGAGTAAAACACAAGGCTGGAAACAGCTTTTTTTTTTTAGCAGAAATATATCTTCACGGGTCTAACTTCAAGTGAATGGCGTTTTGATCTCATAATCAGCCTCAGGTGGGAGGCACGTACCTATAGGCATTACCTAGATAAATCATACAGATGACCTAATTTCCTTTTGTTTTTATTTTCCTCTGTTTCGTCAAATCTGGCAAAATGTTTTTGAAGAACAGCTGAACACAGGAAATAAAACCCTGGTTCCACTGAAACCAAAGAATTTGCTATAAAATTCAACTGGAATATGACTTCAGTTCAAGAAAACGCCTTGAACTGTGAACAAATTAAAGAAATATATTATTAGATTTAGGATTAAATCAAGCTGTGAACAGAACCGAATTGAACAGTAGATCCCTAAGACTACAAGCCTGTTTTGGAAGCATACTGGCAGACTTGCAAAAACTATTTGCTAGCTTCTGTACGTAGCATATATACACATGAGCAAGCAGCCCTTCTTACAGACGTTCATCCCAGTAAGAAACAGGATTATTTCACACAAATAGGAGTTAGTGAGGAGTGCATCCTTCACCTTGCTCTCTACTGTTACAGATTTCCCCAGAGTAAGCACTAACAGAGAGCTTCATTTTACACCAGTCCAATTAGCATGGGCTAGTGGTTACATTAATCTGGAGTCCGACACTCCTGGTTCTTCAAGATGTTGATTCTGGCATTGAGTTGGCTGGACACATCCAACATGCTTGATATATAAACTTAAGCAGAGGTCAAAACATTCAGCCTACGTGCTGTAAGAAGACTGTCAGTAGACCAGATACGGTTGTCAATAATTGATCTTTATCATAAATGCCAATATTTACATCACACGAGGCAAGAACATAAGGAAGTGGAGAAGAACAGTCTTCAGATGCGCCCCAAATTGTGTCCACTACAAATTGATCAACACTGAACAAAAGACACAACTAAGTAACAGTAACAAATCACTAAAACATCAGAGCAATAGGTTAAATCTGAAATTTTATAGGGGTGATTTGTAATAAAAATAGAAGCGTGCTGCCTAGTCCAGGCAAATTGCACCAGTCTAGTAAACTAGACAAGAAATTAAGAGGAAAATTCCAAGGACACAGCATATCTCGATCTCTCAGATAAGCGACCTACTCAGTTTGACAGATGAAGATTTCAACTACAAACTGTGAGAAAAAGGTACGCTGATGCAAAAATCAGCTTACAGAGTCATCCCACACAAATGCACGTGGTCTGCAGTATTCATTCTGCCCCATAAAAGGGAAGGGTAAATATATGCAGAAGTCACTGATTGACATGACACCGATAGGAGCATTAAGACAGATGGCATCTGGAGAGGTGAAGCACATGAGGAAAGCAGCGTGAGCTGAAACTGAAAGATGCACAAGGGAAGCCTTCTTCACGTCTTGGCTAACAAAGAAAGCATGAGTTAGAACAAGAGCTCCCAGGACAAAAATAAAGAAAGGGTTTCCTCAAAGCACAATAGCATCTAAATATTTTAGCTAATGCCCAACTCAAATGATTACTGTTGTTTGCAACTAACAGTAACTTAATTATAAGTGCACCCAAACAGTTTTGGAACAAGCTGCACATGTGCTTAAATCTTTGCTCTTCTTTTAGTGTCTGACCCTCGTAGTACTTGCAGAGCTGCTGCTGCATGGATAGGTCACTCATTCCCCCCCTGCCCCTCCCATCTCTGCCTCCTCCTTTTTCTGTTTATCCTAAATAAGGCACTCAACATTCTAAGTATGATACAGAAAAGGTGTATTGGATCTTGTGAGGTTGTCTTATTCTTGATAATATTTCAGAAATCCTGTTTAAAAATCAAGAAATGGCATAAAGCGAGGACCAAAAGTGTCACATGAAATGTGAACCACCACCACACCAAATGTCTTGGGTCGGAACCAAAAGATTTCAGCACTTGGAAAGCCTGTCACTTTGAACAGCAGAGGAAAGATTAGAGCCACAAGGCTGCAGGTGAAGGAAGTCACTCGGCTATCTCCTGCATGCAGGAGGATACCAGGGCACTAGGAACCCAGGGAGGCAATACAAGCAAGCTCCTGCAGGAAACACCCACACAGCAATGTGGTGTGTGCCAAGAAAGCATCCTTTACTTAGCATCAACAGTAAGGCAGATAAATATTTACAAGATCGGCTCAGCACAGGTCTAGGAATTTTATCCATTTGCCATCACAGTTGTCACTCTGGACAAACAACTCTTCAAAAGTAGAAGTTAGGAATACTTAGAAACTAGAAAATGTTGCAGCATGATTATAGTACTCTTGCACTGAGTTTCATTCGCTCAATTCAAGAGTTAAAATTCTGCTTTATTCTGACTTACTGTCTCTTACAAAATACTAAATCCTTTTCAAACATTTTCAGCCTAACATCTAATTATATTTTGCCATACAAAATAGTACAAAATAAACATTCACTTTAAACATCATTATCTTAATTATGGTAATGGCTTCAGGAGAAAACCACAGAATTATGGCTGATGATATTAGTGTGCTCAATCTTATAAAATAAAACACACCCAACAGCAATGTAAGTCTAGTAATGAGAAACAGCCAAGCAGAGAGGTAACTTCAGCTGAAGTTGCCCTGAGAACACTGTGAATGCTGCTAAAAATCCCTGCAGTCCTGGATCAAGATGTCCTGCTATCAAAGCAATCTCAGTACTCAGCCTTTTAGGTTTAGTTAAGATGACTTCTTTTCCTCCTGTCAGTATCCAGACTGGCCTCTTGCTAAGTAACAAGCTCCCTCCCTGGGTGGGATAGCACATTACTGAGTGAGGTAGACTCCCATAGACTGAAAATCCAGAAATATTTTCTAGGAGTTTTTCAGCCTACGCTGAACTGCACTCCTCTATGAACACAGTGGAGAAGGAAACAAGAGGAGGAGATGGAAAAATTTAGCATGTGACAAATGTAAGGGAACTATGATCAAAGGAGAATAAAGACAAGGCAAAACAGAATTAGGGAAGCCTTCACACCATAAGAGATGTAGCTTTGCCCCTGATCTAACGCCACTGCAGCATGCCTTTGGCAAATGTCACCAGAGGATAATAAAGTGTAAACAGCAAGAGCAATGATGTACAACCACACCTCATTTATTTCAGACTTCAGCTTAAGACTCAATTTCTTTTCTTGTAGCAACTGCAAAAAGAACTGAATTGGCTGCAGCAGGTCTCACCAAGTAAACGTGATTTCAGCTCACTTCAAATTCCTGATTGTTTCTTTATCGCGGTAATACAGGAGCAAGACATTGTCTTGTGCACTGCTGAGTGACGCGGGTTGGATGACCAGCATCTGCCTGGCCTGGCTGTCCCACCCTTACCAAGTAAACCCAGTGTTCTCAGGATGCCTCAGAGGAACAGGACTGTTCAAAGCTTCTCTGAACGTGCGCTGTTATTGTGAATTAATGGCAAGATGCAGCTGCGACTCTTGCTAGTAGATGTCCTTTGATCATACTGAACAAAAGGATGGCACTGTTGTCATATTTCAGAGAAAGAGATAAACAAGTTGTGCCCATATGGTTTTCTGAATCTGAACCACCATCACTCTCTAAATACCTTGATTTCAGAGCAAAATGCCTGCTTATTTTAGAAAGAAGAAGAAGAAAAAGAAAGAAAATCATTGCTAAGTAATAACTTTTTGCTTGATGATGAATACCCACCAAGAACACGTGCCTGCCTTCTCTTTCTTCCAAGGAATTACACTGAACTGCAGAAAGTAGACTACGCTGTGCTCCATATAGATAATGATGAGAAAGATTTTACAGTCAAAGCAGCAAATCTGTTTGTTCTTCAAACGAAAAGCAGCTGGTTACCTGTGAGGTTTATTTACTGGCTTGCAAGGGTTGCTACAGGCAGCATACTTCAGCAAAGCAGCAGCAGACACAGAGCCTTCTCACCACCAGTGTCACTTAAAAATAGGTTATATAAAGGGGATGCTAATGGCAAAAGAGTGTGATGATAACATATAGGCAGAATCCCCTTCAGTTATCAGCAGCCTGTCTGGCCCTGACAACAATAGCTGTTTGCAGCACTTCAGAGGTCACTGGCATGGGCAAGGCTCACTTGAGAAATGCTGTGTGAACATGGAAAAAATAGTCTTGAATTTTACAGCCTCATTATAGGATACGAGACAACAGATGGATGCAGAGAGATGTCAACTATTTTCTAAGCATTACGCCAAAGGATATTTTAAAGAAACACTCAAATGGTTTAAAAGATTTTAGCAAATATTTTCTGGGAGCACAAAGAATCATTTGCAGGACGCACAAAAAGAAAGCCTTATCATTGAGTATAAGAGTGAGAGGTTGGCCCAGCTGAGGAGTGTGGAATAAGGTTCTTACATAAAAAAGGCCACACCAGTGAACAAGGCCATCTGCTATGCTAGAAAACAGCAAAGCAAAAAGGCATGGGATGGCCAAAGCAAGAATTAAGGATGCATCCTTTACAGCTAGAAAAGACGTAATGCAAACATATTCAAGTCACATCTGAATAACTACCTGAAGGGAGGTCCTCGTGAGCTGGGGTTCGGCCTCTTCTCTCAGGGAATGGCTTCAAGCTGCACCAGGGGAAATTTAGGCTGGACATTGTTAAATACCACTTTTCTGAAAGAGTGGTCAGGAACTGGAATGGGCTGCACAGGGAGGTGGAGTCACTGACTTTGGAGGTGTTCAAAGAACGTTTGGATTTTGTGTTCAGGGACGTGGTTTAGTGGGAACTATTGGTAATGGACTGGTGATGACTATTGGTGATGGTTGGACTGGATGATCCTGTAGGTCTTTTCCAACCTTGGTGTTTCTCTGATTCTGCAAAGATGTTTGGGCCAGAGTTTCAGCTCCGTGGCTGGCAAAGAATGTGCATCTTAGAACTCTTCCAGCCTCAGACAGGGCACAGACCCAAGGCTATATGGAGCAGCAGCAGCCTTTCAGTGCAGCACAAGATGCAGCTGCCTCGGATGCATCAACCCATGAAAGGGATGGTGAGAACTGTTCTATGTAAGGTGCTTCAGGTTGCTCAGAGCAGAGATAAAGGTTGAAAAATAGTAACCCTTGCGCTTGGATAAGAGCTCACCCTCAAGCATATGCTTTAGACCAATTTCTGAACAACAGACAAAAAAAGCGCAACAGTTTAAATTCACTGTAATCTTTCTCAAATAAATAAAAATAAAATTGCAGCGATAGCACTGGAGCAGTTTCACACATGCAACTGCAGCACATCACTCTTACGAGAAATAGTTTCCTGAAAGAAACTCTCTTAATACATTGAGTTGTATGTGCTTCGACCATAAAGAGGAGCCAAGGAAGCGAGGGGAGAGGCAATGCATTTCAGGCAATTAGATGTAAGATGACATAGCTGTCATTGCTCATTGACTTCCTTTGACAATAGCTACCGCAAATGGCACGGATCCCTCCGGAAGCCTTTCAAAAGCTTACACTATTGAATCTGCAGGCATTTTAATTAGAAATAAAAGCGATATTTTCTTCAAACAGCCCGAGAACAGGGTGAACAACAATGATCCAGACAGTCTTAAAGCTCTTGAGGATAATGCTTTCAACAAGTGATACGCCTGGCGCGCACTCCTAAGCCACACAGCTAGCGTGGCATTTAGGGACTGTGAATGGCAAAATCATGAACATGTTTTCAATGGCATGAAGAGCAGCCGTTTGATTCATTCTGCATAGAATCCGATTATCTCGTTCAGCTTAAAGCTAGAGGCAGGGAAAGAAAGAAAAAGGAAAAAAAAAAAAAAAGGAAAAGCAGAAGCAGGATGTGGCTAGAACATAAAATCCTGCCTGGCATATGTTATGGCATGTTATTGAACAGAAACATGCTGTGCCCACATGCTGCTGCTTACAAAGAGATGTCACTACCACTCATTTTGTCAGAATGCCTCCTCTCTCATCCCATGAAAGAGCTCTGAAACAACCGGCTTTGGGCCAATATCTAAGAGGTGAGGACAACAGCAACAGAAAAAGGCTCTAACCTTCAGCCCTGGACAATTAGCAAGGGGCTTTTCAGATGACCAGGCCCATCTCCCTTCCATGCTGAAAGGGAACACTATCCGTGTTTGATGGCCTCGTGTGCACGTAATCCAGACTCTGCACTGTCCAGGCTGCCCCATCCTGCCAATACCCCCGAGAGCCCAGTGCTCTCTGGAGCAAACTCCTCCAAAACCCGCTCAGACAGCAGCTGGCAACTGGCAGCCCATACGGCAAGCCAAGGAAGCGCTCCTCTGTCAAAGCAAGGATTTCTCCCTTTATCATCAGTAACCACTTCTCTCCCACCTTGCCATAAATTCAAGACAATCAAAAGCACATCAAGCGGAGCAGCAATTTATACAAGCCCCTGTATTTATCCCAGCTGCATGCCTGCTCCAGGAGAGGAAATGCTTCACTTCTGAGCAAAGCATCAAGTGAACACAGAGCTACTGACAGTGCCGTCGTTATGGAAGGAAACAATAACAGTTGATAGCAGGAAAGTATTGTAGTATTGATTTTGCATCAAGTTTGCATCTGGAATCAACTGTGCGCTGCACAATGAACCAAGCAGGTTCCATAAACAGAGGGTTTTCAATAAAGTCACCAGGCTGCTCTTCTCTCTCTGCTCTGGGACTCCAAGACAACTTCTGAAACAGTCTTCTAATAGCTAAACAATTCTTTTATATAACTTGAATATTGAGAAAGCAGTGCGTATGACTAAGCCAAGCCCAACCAGCTAAGAAGTTTTGCAGTAATAATGACAGAACAGGTGGCAGAAGTGTCCCGTATTCCACTTGTAGCCTAGCAGAGTATCTGTTTCTAGCACAAAAACACTTCAGAGAGAATTACAGGGACCACAGAATTCACTGGGAGTTTTTTTCCTTGCAAGCCCCGGTATATTCAGCTTCTCCAGCAATTTTTAGTTCCCTGCTCTGCTCCATGTTTCTCAGCAGCACAAGCTTCAAGATTTTTCCTCAGGAGAAATCTTGCACAGATTGCTTGTACCAGTCCAGCCACAGGCTGAGCAATCTGTTCCTGTTCCCTCCCCCCCTCCCCGTTCCTTCTTGGCTTCACCTCAAGGAGCTCTTTAAAGGTACCGTAAGCTTTCTCCCTTTATATTAAAAAACAAAAAATGCCTTCAAATTTGAAGTTGCCTTTGCATTCTTATGCTTTCTAACGAGTACGTGCTCTAAGCAGATGTTTAGCTGAGCAGGAATACAATAGCTGACACAGATTGCTACCAGCAATTTGAACATTTATCATTTTTGACACAAGACCTTGCAAGAATTACATCCACAGAGCAGTACAACTTCACTAATAAATTGCAAGGTGAATTTCTAAAAGCATTTTCTTCTAGACTTTGGACTTCAGAGAAGTTTTAGGTATATGCAGGGCTTTCATGCAATCAAGCAGATTTATACGCCTAGCTTATGTGTTTCCTTAGACCTATCAACAGAAATCTGGCAGCTTCTTGTTACTGCAACGGGATCAGCTAGCAGCTATGCACTACTGAAGCAGTCCAAGCCATCAGCATTGAACTTCATTCCCATCAACAAGAACAAAAGCTTGTCAAATGCTGTCTCAGATGTCACACCATTGCTGACAGACGAGAGGCTTTTGGGTCATTTTTGGTTTGTGCAAGTTTATACTATTGTCTCATTTTGCAGACAACAGTGAAGCAGTGATTATTTGATTCAAAAACACCAACAGCTCTGGGTCAGAGCCAGAGAGGATCGCAGGCTGTTGGAGTCCCTGCCTCGTGCATCGACCACCAAACCCCATTTGTTATTGCCTGCTGTAGCTCTTGCTTCATGCCCCCACAAAATTACATCGCCATTATCAGAGATTAGCTCATCTTGAGGAGCAGAAGGGTGGAAAAACTAGGAGTACAAGGGGAGACGACATTTCTAAGAGTAGATTACTTGTGTCCCTCATCCCATCTAACTCAGGATATCTAACCATCTTCACTGAGCTGCATCAGAAACAAGGAGGCAGCAGCTCTGATACTGGGGGCAAGGTAAGCACCAGCTGCTTTCCAATGCAGAACCACAGGGGAAAAAAAAAAAATCATCTTGACTAAGTTTTATTAGCTCCAGATAACATCAGGAAACCACCCTTAAAACCAAAAATAAAGCTTATTTAAAACTATTCATATGTTCATTGATACATCTCTCGGGACAATGAGTTAAGGGCTTTTTGGGCTGGATGTTGTAAATGGCAGAGCTGCCACAAGACAAAACTTTTCTCCTTCCCACCTGGAGAGGAAGGCCAGTGATCAAGCACTGCCCCAGAACAGAAGGATAAGTTGTAAAGCTTACTTGTTCATGATTTATTCATTTTGTCTTTTAAAGTCCTCCTTTTGGGCAGATAAATATATGCTCTTAATGGAAATGAAATGAAAAGGGACACAGGTTTAATAATGAGAATGAAAGGAGGAGAAATTCACATAATTCAAAACTCATTTTGTGATATCCAAAATGTTTGGGAAAGAATTTTATCTGCGCTACAGAACTTCAAGTTGTACTAAGTTCTCCTATTCCTAACTTCAATAGTTAGCTCACTAAATATTTTCCCAGAAGGAACATGAATTAAACATGAAAGGAAAAATTCCACTAAAAACAGCCTAGAGAAAGCAGGTGCAGCTCTCAGAGAAGTGCCTGGCCCCAGTTCAATTTGATGGTGTAAATTACATCTCCAACATCCATGTTGTTGGCATCAGATTAAATTAGGAGCGGAGTCTACGAAATACAAAAAGTTATGCTGATATAAAAACACGGTGAGTGAAGGGAGAAACGGGATCGTGCAAAGAATGATGAGGAAAAGAGAGTGAACGTACAGAGTGCTGTAATGTATATGAACAAACAAACCCACTGTGAGTTATAGTCTCCATTAATTCCTTTCCCTGCTGTATTTACTTCTTTTTGCCTACAGGGAAAGAAGCATACAGGCGAATTCCATGTTTCAGATTATGCCTCTATTATCTCCCCAAAGTTTCCAGAACCAATTGGAGTCTGGAGACTTCAGTAATGGGACCCATACATCACAGCAGGTTGTCCAAATAAACTTCTGTTCTGATTTGCAAAACCGGTTATTTTCTAAGTGAAGACCTGGGAAGAGACCAATGCTAAAGAGCACTGAATGCCTCCTGCAAGGCACTAAGTGCCTCGAATGTCCATTAAAGTGAGAATTGAGAGCAGCCAGCACTTCGCAAGATACACTAAAATGCTTTGCAACACTGAGATACAGATATGCCAGACCCTGAACCCTCTTTTCATTTCTTTTATACATACATATATAAAATTATTATTATTATTATTATTATTTTTTTTACTTTTTCCTCACTTTAACAAGATCTGTGATGCTGCTTTCATCTTTGCTCTTTAGAGGTGAAGACAGCAATGGAAGAGTGGCCGTACACAGCACTTTGCCACTGTAACCCTCTGGTTTTGTTCTAAGGAGTACATGGGGATGTGAAGGAGTAGTGCTGCTCGTGCTACTGATTGGCACCACAGGAAGCTGTGAGCTGTAACAACGGCCAAAACACAGCTGTGAACCGCATCCCCCCAGCATGCTGCTCAGCCTTGCAGAGGAGCTGGGGCTTGCGAGGAGCACAGGGGCAGTGCTGTGATCTCAGGGCTGCTCAGCAGGCACATGGTTAGGGCACACAGTGAGGGCACCTGGCTCACAGCCCTGCCCCGTGCCAGGCTGGGTGCTTGGGCTGCTCACAGCTGGGATGTGCCTGTTCCACCTGTGCAGCAATAAGTAGTGCAGGAAGGTGATCTGCACTAAGAAAAAGGTTATCTAGGCAAAGAATGGCTTGGATTGGAAGGGACTTCAAGAATCATGAAGCACCAACCCCCCTACCACATGCAGGGCCACCAACCTCCCCATTTAATACCAGACCAGGCTGCCCAGGGCCCCATCCAACCTGGCCTTGAACACCTCCAGGGATGGACGGGGCATCCACAATCTCTCTGGGCAGCTGTTCCAGCACCTCACCACCCTCTCCATGAAGAACTTCCCCCTGACATCCCACCTCAATCTTCCCTCTCTCAACTTAAAACCATTTCCCCTTGTCCTGATATTATCTACCCTTTCAAAGAGTTGGCTCCTTTCCTGTTTATAGGCAGTGGACAGCGATTCCCTGACAGTCAAAACATACAAATGAGTTTACTGTCATCTCATTATAAATGCTCAGCTGTAATGGAATGGGGGATTTTCACAAGGAAGTGCAGGAGCAGACATTTGCTGTGGTGGACAGTGCTACTCAAGGCACTTTCATCTTGCGTTCTCACAGCTTGTCACATTAACAGAAGTACTTATTTCAATTTCCATGGTTTAGAACAGCCAAAGGGAAACTTGTGACTGCTATCAGACCATGAAGCAGGCTGAGTAGCTTTAGAGCAGGCACAGTATTTTCACAAAGCGCTTTCTGTGAATATAAAAATACTGCCGAGACATGACAGACCTGATCTTTAATTACCTCTATTCAGCACACAAGCGTGTGTCTGACATAACAAACGTCAGGAACAAAGCTAAGAGGAGATCCTGTGAAACAAGGGAGAGACGCAAAAACTATTCCAATATGAATAAATTGACTCCGAACAACTCCCTGTCCACTGCCATTTTGACAATCAATTACACATCTCCAGTAGGATGCTGCAACACAAAACAGAAGCAGTCAGACTAAGTGACACAGACCTTTAAAACAAGAAGAGATGCAGCCCATTCTTTGATAAAAATGGGAAGAGGAGGGAGAAAAGGAAAGAAAAGGGGAAAAAAAAGAAATCACCTCCCTTCAATTTGACAATATCTCATTTACATAAAGTTAGTCCCAAGCACAATTTAGGATATGATTTAATCCTGTGATTCAAAATCATTTGATGCCCGATATAAAGTGATGAGACATTGAGAATAACCCTTTCTAAAGCAATGGTCCTAATTTATTGATTTCCATTTAGCACTTGCCAATACAAAGCTTTGTTAAACCTTTCCCTTTTTCAAGTATCTGTCAAGGAACTGAAAACAGTTCCTGTGCTTTTATTTCTCTTTAGAAAATTTCTGACTGATAGGGTGAAATGGGAATCAGTGAGACAAGTGCAAAAATAATTGGGACCTGCACAATCTCTGTTGGTACAAACATCCCAAACCACAACCCAACCATTAGTAATATAAACTGCAAGGCTTTGAGAGGCTGGGTGCATCTCCTAGGATACGTCCTGGCATCCAATTGTGGGTGTTTCAGAGATGAGCACTGCTGGGAACACGGGAATTTGGGAGGTGTGTGAGTGCCAGGACTGCGGGAATCTGCTTTCAAGTGTGAGCGACAGTCAAACCTCCACACAGAAGATGCCAATGGAGAGAACCCAGCACAATCAGGTGGAGAGTGAAGGATGTCGTCATGAAAAGATGTGCCAGAAACAGGAAAATTTAAAAAGCAAGATGAGGACTATGCTTCCAATGGTGGAATGCTGTCTGTATATCCAGCTGTAACTTCGTTGGGATACAACAGGAAACTAGTGATGATATAGCCCTGAAAGCAGAACCCTGATCCAGGAGAGCAATTCAAACATGCCATAGCTGCTGTGTGTGTTCATAGCCTAAGAGCAGTGTAACCAATAGAAGTAGCCAGAATACAATAACCTACAACACACCAACCAAATGACAACCTGCCTGCACAGCTCTACTACAAGTTCTGGAGTCATTTTAGAAACCTTTGGTACTAAAGAGAGTAAGAGAACTGATTTTAAGTCAAAAATCTGACACCTGGCAACACACCTGAAAGCACCCAAGAGGTCTTAGAAAGGCACGTGCAGCTCTGCAGCATCACAGCACAGCTCAGCTTTGGCTTCATCCTCCCCACAGGCTACAGGAAAGTCCCAGGGCACAATCATGCACCCAGCTCCTGACTGAGCAGCTCGAGACAGGCATGACACCACACCACCACCAAGACACTGACCTTACCGTTTGTCTCTACTAATCCAAAGTCAAGTCCCAAAACTCTACCCACCTAAAAGGAGAGAAAAATAACCTGCCACGTGGGTTAGAAACTGCACTTTGCTGAGTGCTCAGATTGCCTTACCGTGCCCCGGCCTGAGAGCTGAAGAAACAGGAAAGAGTTGTAGAAGCAAATAAACTGCAGTGCTGTGCAGGAGGAGGAGTTGTTCTGAACAACTGACAGCATTAGCCATGGTTTTAAGGAAGGCCATTAAACTAAGCATATGCCTAAGCTATAAGTATCCAGGCACTCATATACCACGTCAGTCATAATGCACATCAAGACACAAAGCCTCTCCCAGACTCCAGGGATGAATAACCACAAATGAAAGCACAATTTTTTTTTGTAATTCTTGTACAGGTAAACTATCTCCAAATGCATGAAAGTAAAATCCATGTATAAGATCCGATGAACATCAGAAACCTTCAATGCTGTGCTAAGTAGCACACGGAGGAAGCATTTAACAATTACACATTATAAAGTTATTCACGCAAATTAATCATGGGGCAGATTGACATCAAGATCATAAACACACACTGGAAGCATATACATGCATTTCTACGTTTTCGAGATGACACTGGTAATCTCAGGGGTTCTTCAAACCAGGACAACAAAAATAATAAAATAGTAAAATTGAATTCCAACCTATTGGAGTCAAAGACAAAACTGGCACTGACGTCAGCAGCGCTTGCAATCACAGCTACAAGAGGGCAGGGATTCTTAGCAATGGCATAGATGGAGAGACAAAAATGGTCAAACAGCAGGATGAGTCGAATGTGAAATGAGCAGGCGTGCATTATAAGTGGGAATCTATTTAGACTAAACTAGCAATCTTCAGAATGCTGGTATTTTATAAATCTCCTATGTTAGTTGCGTCCAGTGGGTATGTCTTATCTCCCAAGCACTGAAAAATAAATAATGGATAATGAAGATATAAGAGATATTCAATTCACCTAAGCTTTTCATGTGATAAGGTTAAAGAAAAGGTTCAATTACAGTGCAACATTCAAGTTAGCATGAAGATAACAATGGGCAGGTACTCACTGCTTGACTATATGAACAAAAGAAAAATGAAAGCTTGGAGAAGAAAAAAGACTGGCTAAAAATTAATCAATCTTGACTACCTACGCAAACGTAGGTGACACTTGATAATGTCACTCATTAGAATTGCAGAAACATTCTTTTTTAAGTAATGCATATCAGTGGGATGTCTTGTCTTACACGCTATTTATTCTCCTTGTCTCTTAAAGAAATGCGTGTCTTCTCACAACAATTTGCTCATTAACCAGAATCTGGATTTAATATATATGTTGTTACATAATAAAGCAAAGAATAGCAGTGTATCATGTTGTCTTAGAATCAGCTGGGGCAGAATTGTTTTCTTTAGAATACCTGGTATGATGCTGTGTATTGGCTCTTAGAAAAAAACAACATTGATAACCCACCAGTTTACAGCTGCTCTAAGCAGTGTGGTACAGAGCCATGGACATTCGCAGTGAAGGGCCCAAGGAGCTGGAAGGGAGCAGAATTAGGACAGTTGACTTGAACTGGCCAAAAGGATATTTCATATTGTATGACATCAAGCAGGAGTTCTGAGGGGAGAGGTGGTTCATCTTTCCCTTCTGCTGCTCATGGGCTAGCTGGGCATTAGTTAGGGGGTTGTGAGGAATTGTCTGCGCAACACTTGTTATATATATTTTTCAACTATTATCCCTTTTCTTTTCTCCATCTAGTAAATAGTTTTATCTCAATCCATGAGTCATAGTTAATTTTTATCCCTTGATTCTCTTCCCCATCACACCCAGAAAGGAGGTAGAGAGCAGACAACTGTGCAGTGCTCAGCCACCTGCCGGGTTAAACCACAACATACAGAGGGGAAAAAAAAAGACAAATTCACTTGCACAATACCTGCCAGTCTTTTTGATTAGTAGATGGCTAAGAAAATGCAACTCATTCTCACAATATATACCTGCATACTCTAAATGACAGTTTCTGGTAAATAAAGATGAAAATTACCTATAGTATTCCTATTTCTCTGTTCACAGTAAAGGCAAGTGTCTTTTCAAAATGGCTATGCACCAGTTGAAGAGTAATCAATATTATCACGAATACTAGCACCACCTCTTACAGAGAACTTCATTGTCCCTAATGAATAGGGTTTTTTCCAGCTATTTTCTCACATAAATGCAGGAGCGCATCAGTAATTCTGGACGCTCACAGAGATGCGTGTTACATAAAACAAAGCCACTGTTGCTAAATATTCTTTCTACAGGAAAGGATATTTCTAGGAAAACGTTTCACTCAAACTTGTGCCCGCCACTGTAAACCTAAACAGGTGATAATAATGATAACGCAATAGGAGCTGAGTGTTTTAGCTGAGAAAAATGATGCAAAGCCATAAAAGTAACACAGCACCTACCCCAGTAAAACAAGTCAACCAGGGCTGTGGCTCCAGCACTCAGGCTCTCTGAAAGTTCGGCATTTTGAGCTACAAGATTGTTGTGCTCTCGTCAAGCAATTTAATGTTTTCCACTGGACAAAACTAAAGAGGAGGAAATTACTCCAACTATTGAGTTATTTGCTATCACCTGTGTAGGTTTCTGGCTGATTTTGAAATTGCTCCAGATTATCAGTGGCAACCTACAGCACTCCAAACCCATCACCCAACGCATTTGTTAAAAGGGCAACTCCAGGAATGTTCATTTTGGGTGTAACATCAGATGGCAATTGACCAACCTATCTCAGGGTTTGCCATACTTTGCAGTGGGTGTAAGAACACTTAACCTTAGAAGCCCAGTGACTAGAGAATCTCTGACCACTCAGCAGAAACCAAAACCTCTCTCTCCAATCTGTGCTCCAACTTCCTCTGCTAAGTTTTGGGGTAGACCACTGGGGACAGAATATCGATCACGTTTACTGTTACCTCTACTCAGCCATAGTGGAACATCAGCTTGTAAAACTAGTTCACTAATGGTTTGACCTGGGAGAAATTTGCTTAAAGGCAGTGGCCCAACATTGTTGCCTTAAATACCGATAGCCACTCCTGAATAAATACCTAGAAGAGCATTCCAGCACATACCATATAACAATCAGCTGTGAAGTATCATCAGCTTCTCAGCTCTTGGTGCCATAAGCGTGCCTGTGACAAAAGCCTTGGAGCTAGCTCAGCATACAAAATTAGCTGATAATTCTAAACATGAGTGGGATATAGAGCTAATTGGAAAGTCCCCCAGCATTAAATAATCCCCATCTGTCTTCAGAAGCACAGTATCAATCACAGTGACTATTGCAGCGGTCTTCCTTTTCTGGCATTCTCAAAAGAGGAAATGGAAAATGTACAGAACATATAAATCATTTTGATATAAAAAGAAAGTGCTTAGGCAGCCATGTAATGAAATCCCAGCACTATCATCTAGGTTAAAGGCCATAAGAAGTTTTGTAAGGCTATGAGCATAAACGATAGAGCATAATGGAAACCTGGTTTACAGTCCCCAACAACAATATAAAACTATCTAAAACAAACACCAAGGCTAAATTCTAAATAATAGTAAGATAAGGAGTAAGCTATTTGACCTACTCCAAGTCTTACTTTGTGGTATGTTTGTTTGGATTGAATTTTGGGGTTTTTTTCTTTTGCATTTTTGTTGCAAATACTGGATTGCCAGTTAGATTGGCTGTGCTGTGAAAAACGTCTGGCTCGTTCTCAAGGCACCTTTCTTTCACACTTGTTAGAAAGTAGGAACTTGAGAACTCAAGAGCCAAAAGTGATGCTATCTCAGGCACTACAGAAAGACTACAGGTTATCTCTAGTCATGAAAGCCGTTACAGAGCAGTTACCAGATAAAGAATAAAATGTTTTCTGCCTTATTCAGGAACAGAACCATGCTTATTGTTAAAAAATAATAAAAACAGGTAGGGCTAAATTTAGGCACGAACAGGTTTTCTCCATCCTACTCAACACATGCCATCCTGGACAACTTCTAGAATGTCAGCAAATGTTTGTTGCAGACTCTGCAATATGCTGTCTGTGCCTGCAATTGCATTCACATTGTTTATAAATTTTTGTTTTTATATTTATGTTCATTTAGAACCAGCAGTTTTTAATCTGAGAACAGATACTCTAAAGGGTCCTTGAAGGAAAAAGAAACGAAAATTGAAAAAAAAAAAAAACAACCTTAAAGTGAACAGAGAAAGAACTGACATCAAATGAAGTTCTACATAGACTTGAGGGGGGCCGTGCCCCCCCAGCCACAGCCCTGCAGAGTCATGCTGTCACCCAGAGGGAGGAGAAAAGGTCAACTAGGAGGTCTGGATTTGCCCTGCCAACATCAGCCTCTTCCTCTTCTCATCTAAGCAGGCCTTCGAAATGGCTCAGTCCATACATGCAACATCTGGCAAATACCAAACATATTTGCCAATGAAAGTCAGAATGTGAAGTTTACTTACTATTAATGAACTAATGGATAAGCCTGTCAAAATGTTGGCTTCAAGGATTCTTGGAATATTCTTTGGCCAAAGTACGATGCAGAATAATACACAGGTTTAATGGGCATGAATACATTAAGGAGAACGTTTTAAAAGATACGCGAATTTGACTTTACATAAAATTATCATGAGACCCTTTAGGTACTGATTAATTTTTTTAAGGTCAATTAATATAACGATGCTGATTTTTAATATACTTTTTAACAAGCTGATAAATATTCATGTTACTTCAGCACTGTCACACCGAGACAAATGAACATGATATACAGCTCACCAGGAAGTTAAATCTGAGCACTAGATGTATGCATTAGAGAAAGGATATTCAGCTGTAACCGTACAACTCCAAGCTCCATTTAGTGTGGTTTAAGAAGAGAGAAGCAGAACTCCTAGGCTATTTAATGACATTAATAAGGGCAACAAATTTTATTTCCTTTTTCTGCAGCAGCCAATTTCATTTTTTAGACGTTACAGAAATGTCTCTGTTTGCGCTACGGACACCAACACGGTGCTTACAAATCTGCCGATTACTCACATTAGCTTGTAGAAGTTGTCTTAAGCTTTCCCCAGCCACCATTAGATTTTATGAAACTTTTAAGGTAGTTTTATGTACATAGTTTTCTCTCCCGATTTTACCAAGTAGCACTTCAACAGTAATTTACCTCTACCATATTCACTTCAGCAGTATTATCAATGATCTTCCTAGGTTTTTTGGAACTTTTCTTCTGTTGCCATAAAATGGTGATCTGAATTTCCACTTTCAGTTGATACTTATCTAGCTAGCATTGCTGTTGTTTTTCCTAGCTTCTCCAGAAGTTCATCCATATTTTCCCTCCATATCAGTAGGAATCATTCTGAACTCCACCACTCACTTAACACAAGGGTCTCTCTACAGCAGTCTCGGAGAGGCTCTGCGTCAGGCCACCCCTTAATACTGAGAGATAGGTTCACAGGTAATTCCTTTACTAAACTACCAGACTGAGTCTCGGAACCCAAAGGCACATATTGAAGAAATAGGTATTGATGGTAATCTTCAGTCAGGTGGGTTTAAAACTGACACACAGCATGCCTTTTCAAGTCATATGGTAAAAAACACCATACATCGCTTGGAGGGCACTTATTAAAGAGCAAGCAATGACTCCCACTGTGAAAAAAAATCTCTAATTCCAAAAAGCTTCTGCTACAACTTTCAAATATGTCAATTTTCCAGGAGTGCTGCATCAGTAGTTCCCCACTGACGTCATTTCCTTTATTCAGCTGCAAGCGGTACAGGCCTCCTCTGCCAGCACTAACAGTGCCACAGCAATTGCTGTAGATATTAAGCATAAACGCAACAACTGTCTCCAACTCTCTTGGCTTCTTACTTGCATTCACTTTTCCATTTGCCTTTGAATTGGAGCATAGTTGATCCCGTGTTCCACTACTGCTAAAAAATTAAGACAACCCAAGTTTTCTTTCATTTTCATTCTAAGTTTCACAATGAATTCAAATTTTTGCCTTTCCCAAAAACGGACTCTAACTTGCAAGAAACCCTGAAGTTATAGAGACTGCATTAACAGCCTGATTTGACAAATTCCTACTATATAGTCTTTTTCACCATTTCTCATCTTTTATCCAATAGTTTAACTGATTTAAAATTCATATTTAAAACATTCTGAAACAGCCACGCAGTACTGTGAACTTGCTTTCCAACTGAACACGTTTACTGAAGAATTACTTTCCACTTATTCCGTACATTTTTTGTACTTGCTGAGAAAACAGGCAGGCCCAGACAATTTCTTATAAGATTTGAATATTTCGTATTATTTCATGTTTATCTAAGTTTATTAAATTGTTTGGGTGCTTGCTGTCAAGTGAGATTTATTTTAGCAAGTGGAAAAGTTAATGAAGACATTTATTCCAGAAGCGTTATCAATTATTGTTTTTTTAATGCCTACTATACTTGTGATAATAATAAAGAGTAGTCAATAGAAGGGAAACCTCCTGATACCATTAATAAGTCATTAAGTTTTCATCTTGATATAAATTCCCATTCTTAAGTATGTTTTTCATGTGCCAGTTTTGCCATATGCAAGCTACATTATTTGTTCTCTTAGCTGAATTAGAGAACTATATGAAAACTGTTACTCTCCGTGGCATTTCTGCTCCACAACCTTCTCCTGAACCTTTAAACATTACTTTATGCCAAATGGTTGCTACCTAAAGCTAAGTTAAAACATAACGATGATTTTAGCTTTTTGTGCTAGTCAGAAATCCGCGTCCTGCTGCTGTAAACATGCACATACAGATGAAAACGTTGAAATTAATCAGAATAGTCAAAAATAAGCTTGGAAATAATGGGGAACATTCACAGCATTATGAATCTTTGTTAGGTTTGGAGCTATAATTACGTAAGATTCACTTTGCAGATGTAGTGCTTGAAGACTGACCGGATTTACACGAGTCTGAGGAGCAAATGTATCCCAAGGCTGATGCTCATATAGTCACTGAATGGAGAAATATTACAGCAGCTGCTCACCCTAGAACTGAGACATTCACAACACAAGCTCCGTAGTCGCTGCGTTAAAAAGATTCTTAGAAAGCACACTTGATAGAGAGCTTCCTAAAACTTAGTGCCTCTCTCTGGGACTTCCCTCAGTCCTCCCATGCTCATGGGAAATCAGAGCATTATGCATTTCTGAAACCTCACCTGTTCCTATCAGTGTCCAGCTTCAGACACACAGAAAAAGAGGACACATTCTCCCAAAAGAAACAGACTGGCAGATTGCTTACTAAAACCTTCTCATAATGCATTTTATGCCCTCTTGCAGTTTGAACTACTTTACAAGTGCTCAGAAAATGTGACCAATTTTGGCACTCACCTCCATTACAAAAGATAGCTTCCTTTAAACAAGCTCATATCGTAAGGAACATGATTGCAAGAATTAAAGACAAAGACTGTGCGTAAAATTCTCACAGTACTACATGAGCTCAGTGATCCCCAGAGCTGTCATCTCTGCTCTCCCAGAGTGGCTCACACCTTTCTTCCTCAACCTGACTCCTGGTGTGAAAGTGCAGTGAGAGGACTGGTATGTAAGAAGTACTTCCCAGCACTAACATAAATGGAGAACGCTTCCCAAAGAAAAATGTTACTTCTCTAAGTAATAAAGAGGATGATGCAAGTAGTACAACTTAGCTAAGCAGCTTTTCTAATTAGAGTGGCCTTGGGTGTCCTGCTGCCACAGGGATCAGGGTGCGTAGCAACCTCATCAGGGCAGGTACTTAACAACAGCTGTAAATACTGGAGATGCTCTTCCCAACATGGCAAAGATTAAAACAAGACCACAATTAACCTACCTGGAGAAATCTAACCGATGAGAACTGGGAGGTGCAGACCCACCGCATGACGTGATGAGAACATGCAAAAGCAACCTGGCCATCAACGTTCCAAATAAGCAATTTTTAAAAAGCCAACTCCCTCCTCTCACATGATGGAGACAGCAGTGAAAAGCAAGGAACACCTTGTGACCAATCTCACAAGGAACTGGGACTATCTGGCACTGCTCTTGTGCCTGGCTCTACAGGGAGGCACAAGGAGGCAGGAGACCCTTCTCCTGGCCCACCAGTCTCCCCTACTACACGTGTGGCAGTTTGAGAAGTGCTGTCTTACCATCCTACAGCTTTTCCTTTCTCGAGTCTGAGAGCTCCAGTACAGAATCCATGCTACAAAGGGGTTCCTTCAGGTAGGGAGCATAGATACAACTGTAAACTGAATTAAGGCACAAATACATGAACGCACCCTTAGAAATCCAGGGACCTGACGTGCTGTTTTGGCTCTGAGGATTTGAGTTTATTACACATCTTCCTCCTCTTCTGCTTTACAAGAATCCATTTAATAGCTGTCAATCTAATTTCTACTGCAAAAATAGAACTGAAAATTTTGTCACAGATTCAATGGAAAACTACATTTTAATATGAACCATACATTTTCCAATCCCTGCTGCATTAAATTCTCCTCTGGATAACGAATCAGATATTCTTTTATTAGCATACTTCATTTCTAAGCCTTTCAACACAGAAATAATATTTTTAGCAAGAAACGGCTCTTAGACAACGGAAAGATATTAAATAGTAGGTTTAAAAATTTCCTTTCTTCTGGAAGTCCATCTATATATGCAGAGGGTAACAGAACAATTGTGTTACCTCAAGATTCATTAACTGCCAATCTCACTAACAGACGGGCAAGAAAGAAAACGAGGACGGGAACCTTCTGAATATTTCATTAACTCTGATATTCAATTATTATAACAATGCCACTCAAGCGAGCTTGCTGTGAATTTCTGTTACAGATTGCATTTTTAGGAAAATGATAACCAATCAATTTGAACACTCACAAGATTGTTTTTCAGTACCATTAATAATGTATATTATTCATCCTGCCACTGGAAACAGGAAAAAGCTGTTCAAACTAAAAATCTTAAAATTCAAGACCAAGTCACTTAAAATTTTAAACTTGGATGATTTTCCACTGATGCAGTCCAATATATATGTATATACCATTTTTGTATTTTGCTAATTGTAATGCATATAGCAAAAGGAGTAACATTTCTTTCTGGTCTTAAATCTCACCAGACCCTGCTTATATTACACAGTGACTTGTGGAACATAGTTGTTCAAAACGCACTTCAAGATCTTCAGCGTGTCCTGTCCTGCAGAATTAAGTAGCTTGCAGCAAGACCTTTCTATTTCATAATAGGAACATTTCTATGTTGCATTTACTAGATGTCTACAATACAGATAGGCCCTCTGAAACACGTGCCATGTCATCAAAAGCCCTCAGCAGAAGTCATCTTATAAACGCTCTCACATGAGAGTGATGCAGCATTGTTTCCCCCACTCTGCTTCCTGCCATCCTGAGACGTCCAGAACCAAGAAAATGTTATTTAAATGACTTTTCATTAAGCTAATTAACTGCTCCTGAAGGTAAATTAATAACAACAGCAACAACAGACACAAGAAATCCCACATCTCAGCTGATGGAAAACCTCTTGCCACTTGGATGCACAGCAACCAACAGAAAAACGTGCACATTTCAAGTATGCAAGGGATCACACCTGAAAGAGGTTTTCAAAGTCCTAATGCCCATTGGAACTCACAGCTGTGCCACTCGGTTCCCTCCCTCAGTTGAGGGACCTGGCAGTCTCTCCCAGCTGGGCAGCAGCTCACCCACACACCTTAGCATCTCGCTGTTTGATTGGTAGGCACTCAGCACGACCCTTGAACAAACTGAACTCTGGGAACTGCGTCACTGCAACAAACCCCACTGGGTGATTCCTGGATGAACTTTGAAGCTAGTTGCTAACACCAGGCTGCTCTGCATCTTGTCACAATTACGTTACCACAGGTATATTCATAGATCGGCACACACAGGAGAAATGACAGGAGGTTGCTGATCTCCCCATTAATCTTTACTTTAAAGGCGCTAATTATTTTGCAGTCTCATATTGCATCTTTAATAAAGATCAGCTGTCACAGCTGCATGTGCTGGTTATCTAATTACACACAAACAAAGCACATCCCTGTATATTTTGAAAAACACAGTTAAAAAGTATGTTTCTCTTGCTGAAAGCCAATTCTGTTCGATTCCATTGAGTTCAGCGACAGCTGATGAGTAAAGTTGTCCCTAAAACACGAGCAGACAAAATCATCCCAAGACAATCCTTTTTTTATCTGCAGCTAACAATTATGTGCCATTAGCGTTCTCTGAACAAGAGAAATCACACCAAACCCACACTGCAGCGAACATAAGATATCAATTATGCTCAGCAGCAGCTAGCCCACATATGAGAAACGTCTCATCTGCAGCTCTAGCCTCAACCCAAGCTGTTGCAGTGCGGTCACACAAGTAGCCACTGCAAAATTACTGCCAATGTTTATACGGCTTTAGAACAAGCTCTGTTCAAAGACTTGAGAATTCTGGTAATAGTTTTGAAGTCTGTCAAAACAGAAACAAAAACAAACAGAACCCCACCAAGCACACGTACATTCGGATACTTTGGTTAAAGCTGTCTGAGCCTTATGTTCCCCATTTGTGCGGCTCAGGCAGTAACACCAACGTCACCCACCAGGGCTGTCTGAACTGCGTCGGTTAGAATTTGCCAGGAGCTTTGAGGTGCAGAAGCAGTTGTCCCCAAGCTGCTCTTGGGTGCTAACATCACCCAGATTCTTTCTGGCCAACTGTCAAACAGTGGTTGAGAACGAGCCGACCGCAGTCAGACAAGCCTCAACATGAAAGGCTGCACTTGAGAATAGTTGTAAGAAGCAATTACCTTTGCAACTAATACCATCTCTCCACGTAGGAAGATTGTGCTTTATTATTTTTAGATGTGATGCCCATCCATACACAGAATTAAACTCCGGCTGCTTTTGTTATAGGAAGGGGCTTGGTACATATAACATTGAGACTCTGTTTTAATTATTACCCTTAACACTATTATTGGCAAGGACATTTATTGTGCAAATTGGATGGATATGCCTTTCACC
>NW_024884142.1:98029672-98306870 GCF_019232065.1 Centrocercus urophasianus
CCCCCCCCGTAAATCCCTTACCTTACTTTCAATATAACTGTTTTACTTCAGTTAAAAATATGTTTATTAAAAGATTCGATCATCAAGTATAAACTGATCTTTAACTCCCACTGACAAACGATTGCTTAGGGACTCCTGTTCATCCAAACAAGTGAATCTGTGCTCCCTACATTTCTCCTTGCTTTTACACCATAAACTATTTTTATAGTACCTTCTCCACAAAGCATCACCAGGCACTTTATGCTATAAGACTAATCAGCAGATAAAACACTGCCGGAGCTTATAGCACTGACATAAAATCCAGCAACTAGTGAAGCCTAAATCAAGAAATAAACTTCCTACGCTGATTTACAAACTAATGGAAGCATGCAATCCCTGCACACGAGGATGTGTGAGAAGTCTGGAGGTGGGGAGCGTAGCAATTCAAAGCTTACCTTCAATACAGCTCGCATGCAAACCTTGAAAGTTACTGGGGAGATTTCAAAGAGCCTAAAAGGCATATGCATGCATGCACACAAAATGAAAACATCAGCACACAACACACATACAGTTTTCAAAGAACCCAGGTTTTAAACAAGCATCAGAACCCTGACCAAAAGCAATTCCAACTTCTGCAATATTGTCTGATGATTGCTCACATTATTTCCACCCAGGGAAGTAATAAGCAGCTCCTTCTCTCAACACAGAAGTGGCCAAATTCATTTAATGAACCACTGCAAAGGTAGAAAAGTAAAAATGGTTTGGAAGGCCAACCATCTCAGCCAAAACCTGACGAGAAGCCAACAATTCAACACTTAAAATGTTTTGGGGAAAAAAAAAAAAAAAAAATCACTCTCTATTCTATTATTTTACTTAATAAATATTTGCCAGGAACCTGCACTCCACCCTCACTCATCAGTACTCGTGAATATCACTACTGTCTCACATGTAGCAGGGGAAAAGTCCAATCAATCGCTGGTACATTGGTTGTGAATTGAAGAGCCAAAACTTAACTGATGAAAAAAACAGTACTTAACACAGTATGAACAAAAATATTTGTGCATAGGAATAACACTCCTGCAATAGCCATTATCAAACAGATTATATCCCATTTAAATCAACCTTCTGTGTATTTCAGCAAACAGGGAGATTTAAGAGGCTAAAGAACTAAAATGCAGCAGTGACATAGAAGTCGGGACTCGTAAATCCAGAGCTCGGATCCAAAACAACTCTTTCCCATAGTTAGCCGAGGAAAGAAGCAACCCTTCCATAAAAAGGCCCTGAACTATACTTTTTAAAATTAACAGGAGCAAAAGACACGCTTCATGTTGAAAAACAACAGTGTAGCAAGTTCTCCAGTGTGGGAGGGGTGTGCATCACAAGCATCATCACAGGATCTATAGAGAAAGCACCATTAGGTGGGCTGTAGGTGATAACAAAACCAGCCCGAGGAGCTTTAATATAAGTTGGCATATGGATTTAAGACCACAAAATCAAATTAGAAGTATTCCTCTAGAATGAACAAAGAATCAAAGAGGGGAAAAAGGACTTGATACAGTGTGGTTAATGAGCCCAAAGGACAGCCAAGCCTATTAGCGATGCTAGAGATGCAATAATAAAACAAGATCTTCTGGGATCCATGTACAATTCCATGTATTATAATTGGATTTGCAATTCAACAGTAAACATCTTTACAGCCCTACACTGTGGAAGTGAAAAATACCTATAATTATCTTCTTCTAAATCCAGCTAACATACTAGCAGATCCCAGTTAAAACTCAATGCAGCAGGAGTTAGTTATTGCTGCAGCCATTGTACTGCTTGGCTTTTAATTAAAGCCCAGTGTATGCAATGATTATTTACAAGAGAAAACAAAAACCAAAACGTGCTCTGCTGCCTGGTATATGTCACTGATTGAAAATAATAGTTTAAAAATAGTTAAAAAAAAAAAGTTGGATACATTTTGTGGCTCAGAAACCTTCATGCCACATTGCCTCCCAGCACCGGCACATCCCCACGTGGGTACCCACATAGCTCTGCACCCAGGGCATCCCACCTCTGCAATGACCTGAACAGAAGGCAGGAGCAGTCTGCCTGCACCAGGGCTGTCCTCTGCGTGTTGGGAAAGGGGACACGGTAACATGTCCGAGTCTGCAAGGTGCAATGGATTCACGGTAGAATATTTGAAAGATTTCTCTGAAAGGCAGAGAATTAAGGCTGTGCTCGAGGCACCTGCTCTGTAAGTATACTCTGAAATGGGAAACAAGAAAGTGTTCAAAAAGAAGAAACGTATACCTTGATAAGTGGCTTAAAATCCTTGCAAAATAATCCCCAATCCTCTTATATTTCCTAGATCTAATCCACAAAAAAACCCACAAAGATAGTAATACAGAAGGAGTAACACAGAAAAATAACCTTGCAAGATACTCTTGTTGTTGCTTATGACCTCGCAAGGTCATGAGCGGAGCACTCCAATGTGCTGCTATTGCTCCTCATTGATCTTAAGCTGCCAAGGCAGTGGACACAGAAACTGCAGATCATCTGCAACAGATGCAGCATACTGTATGCTCTGATAAATTCCTTCACAAAGCCAAAACAGGGCTGTGAATAATTACAGGGGAACAAGTAACTATTAAGGGGAGCGTGGCCTGCAAGTTGAACACCAGTAACAAAGAGCTAAATTGCGAGGATTTGTGAGCGACTGAAAAACCCTGCTCAGAGGATTGTGGTTTGAAAAGCTCTGCCTGAATCGGCCAGAAATTTACATGATGATCAAAGGTAAAGTACGTTCAGCTGAAGAATAGCAGAAACACGCTCCCATTTCTTAAGGCAGAACAGGAGACTGGATACCACAGGCAGAAAGATGGGAACACAGCCCCACTGCTGCAAATCAAGGTCAATACATTTGCCACTAGATACAGAATTCAGGTGGAATTAAGTTTTTTCACTAAGGCTCAGAATGGCAAGCCGAATGGACACCAACAACCAGACTGGACAGAAGTACAACCACAAGTTGTGTTGGCAACAGATCTGGGTGCAAGGGCAGGAGACAAGAAGAACTGAAGATCCCAGTCCCAGGGTAAAAGGTCCTGGGAGCACATGTGCTTTATAACTCTGCTTAGCTGCTGTTTCCTCTGAAAAACCAAAGCCTAAATAAGTGAATAGACATGCATGTACACGTGAACATCTAAAACAGAGCCGTTTGAATGTCAGTCACTCCCAACCCACTCCTCTCTGCATTCAGGTCTCATCAGCACACGAAAGCTTTGACTCCAGCAATGTCAGAATTCAGATCTAGTGTTTTTAAGGATGTTTCTAACACCACCAATTCAAATAGCTTCACAATCTAAGACTGAACATTAAGAAGATATCTTCTTGTACTTCTCTCAAGCTGGGCATGTGCCATGTAATTATACATTCCTGACATCTCACTAAAGAACATCCACAGTAAGTTTGACCTTGGAATTGTCAGAAGTAAATCTCGTACTTTCAAGCTGAGGCACTCTTGATGCAACCAGTACACGAAAGCGTCTCTCCTAACGTCTGTTTCCAGAGTTATGTCAGTAGGGCATCCAAGAAATCATCGTACCTTCCTCCAAATGAAGAGACAACAGCCTATCTTACTACTTAGGGGACAGCCTCAACCTTAAGTCCTCCTTCGATAATATGCTAAAAAGTAACATGTAACAGAACACATTAACAAAACAAGAACTCACTGCTGATGTGGAGATGGTCATCTTTAACAAATTTCAGATTTAAAGTTCTCCACTTAATCCAGCAAGCAGTAAACTTCCAACGAAGCTGGTGCGTTAGGATAACCAGTAACAGGTGGTGTTCACCCAACAGAAAAACAAAACTGCTTCTGACGGGTTCTCGGCAAGACCAGATAAAGCATTCACAAGTAGGCCAAAATTCATGTATAGAAACTAAAATTGAACTCACCCAGCTGGTGAAGGGGCTCTCTAGCTGTGCAGCACACCAACTTGAGAAGCAGCCCAGGTCCAAAAGCTGCTCTCCCTTCAGTGGCTGGCTTTTATATGTGCCCAGGGAGGTCCTACGCTGAGTCCACACCCTGGTCAGCTGGGGAGCACAGCTGCAGACAATTAGTCTGTGCTCCCTGGGCAGCCACAGCCCTTCACCAGGTGTGCAATCAGCAGTTCAAACCAGGACCTAACAGTTCCCCCACGGTTGGTCACTTAGCGTAACTATGCCAAGAAACCAAATGGCAGCAGGAGGTGGAACAGTTACAGGCAACAAAGTGGCAGGAAGATAATGGAGAGCACTGATGGCACTATGGAGAAAAGATCGGAGAGTGTCAAGATATTGTCATAGTGTCCTTGAATAGCTTTCAACTAGGCCTTAGACAAGCTTAAAATGCAAATAGCAAACTCTTCCCAATTTGATCCGCATAAGTAATGCACTTGCTTAGTGTCTTAATGAAGATCTAGTCAGAGAAGTACATTTTTATATATCAAAAAAGTCCATAATCGGATCATTATCCCGAAGACTGAGACATGATTTAGTGGAGGGTTGTCAGTCAGGGTAGTATGGTTAGGTTGCAGCTGGACTTGATGATCTTCAAGGTCTTTTCCAACCTGAGCAATTCTATGATTCACTGCTATTGAATGGGTGACACATCCAATTGCTGTATTTACAGTTCAAGGGGTCAGCAAGGATTTCTCAATGGTTCACATTCTCCTGGGTCTGAAACATTTGCTCCAACAATCATCAAAACAGCAGCACAACAATACAAATTGGTGAATTCGTGAAGGAAAATCATCTCACAACCGTGAATAGACATTTACTAATACTGTAGCACGAGGGAATGAAAACCCAGGATGGTGTTAAGTCAAAAATTTGTAGGGAACATATATTCAGGAGAGCAAGCATTTCCGAGAGTTCTATTCCTCGCAGTAGGAAAATTCCCTGACAAAGCTGTTGCTAATTTCAGCTGCTACCTTGCTCCCTGCATTCGGCACACCTGGGGCTGGCGATGGGGAGCAGACAGACCCAGTTGCAACAAATCATGTCCTCTGTGAAAGCCAGTTATTCATGCTTGCAAACCTGCTAAATTTTTGACAGAGTGAAAAATGTCTTTCTAATATAGACAGATGAGCTCTAACCTATGGTAATCTAATACACTACTCTGATGAAGAAACCGGAGTAGAAAATGTGAGATTAGATTCTGATTTCAGTCATAGGAGGAAAAGCAGCACAAGATTGATACAGCTGGTGTCCAGCCCTTTGAGTTTAGAAACAAAACCTGACAACGGTGTCTCAATCACCATCCCATAAAATGTATTTCTCAATCTCCTTAAATGATCCAGTGTTGACTAAAGCATGTGCCAAACTGCGGTTTGCCTGAGGTTAGCTCAGATTTTCTGTGTACGTAATGGTAAGTCTTGCAGTCTGCTGTGAAAAGTCTTTGGGTTCTTAAAATGGCTCAGGAGTAAGAGAAAAAAATAGGAGAAAGTGGTAAAATACACATGGAGAACAAAGTGGAATCCTAAAGAACTGACAGCATTTAAAGTGGAAGAGAGATGCATGCTGAAGCTTTGGTACCACACAAACTGCTTCTGAGCTGGATCAGCAGACGGCACGGAAGAGAAATCAGCTTCCAAAGGACAATGCAATTATTTCAACAGGTTCTTCCTTGGAAGACATACTTATATCCTTGGAAATACCAAAGGGCTGAATAACAAATACTGAAGTGCCATGGTTTAAGGAAATGGTTCACAATTCAGAAAAATCAACAGGCAATTTTACCTTCAAGTGAAAACAAAAAAAAAAATTACTTACAAGCATGGTTTGAAAAAAGAAGGGGAAAAAACAGCAACAAAAAAGAAAAAAGAAAGAAATTGGAAAAGAAAAAAAAAAGGGGGGGAGGAGGGGGGGGAGGCATTTCATATTAACAACATTCCAATTCAACCAACATTTGATTTTACAAGCATGGAGTTTAATTATACAGTAAGCTGAAGAAGATTAAAATAAGTTCATACACAAACTTAATGAAAAACAAGCCTGGTTGATACGGAGATGAAAACAAGGAAGGCTGGCTAACAATTCTGTCATGAACAACTGAATTCCTTCATGCCCTTTAGCCGCATTTGCCAGCAATAAAAATAATCTCATTCCAGATTTTAAGCATGACATACTGGAGAGCTTGGTCTGTCCCTCACAAGAGGTTAGATCCTACTAACTGCATCATGTATGCAACATTAGGCAAAACGTGGAAGGAAAGAATGTAGTTTTAGGGTTGTTCACAACTCCTTTGCTTCAGATGCTTCCAAGCAAAAATGACGCAAATTGAATAAAAATGTGTCCTCTAGATTTTTAGGATCATATTTTTAAAGTCGTATCTTTTACTCTTTCTATGACTGGAGGCATATGTCAATGGGTTCCTGCAAAATCCACTTAGAAATACATGCTCTGAACCCAAAAGCTGCCAGAGGTTAGAGAAAGTAATCATCCGGGAAAAAAAAAGAAGTTACACACAAAAATCCAAACCTAATTATTTCAAAAATAAGTTCCCTCTGTATAACTTTCTATAAATGAAAACAGACTTAAAAATTAATTTCTGAGATTTTCTTTAAAAAAACGTAGGAAAATTAGGGTCTTTCATTACTTCAGTCTTTGCTACTTCACAGACTTTCTGGACCGCTTGCCTTCACTGCCTTGGGGAGCAGTAACTATGATTATATGGTACAAAATAAGTAGATTAGCCCTAAGGTTGGATGAAACACCTAAAGTTTTTTTTATTCCTTTCAGGGTTATGAAAATGCCCACTGATTTTTTTCTTAATAAGATGAGTAAGTTGTGCCTGAGGCTAGGAGAGTTCCAAGCAGCTGAGGTAAGGAGTCTTAGCAAAAGCGTAATCACCCGTTGGCTTCATCTGAATGACCATTTCTAGCTCCTCTGTACATATTCCAATTGGCCTTAAAAATGTGCACTTTTTTTCCTATAATAAATTCCCCTTTAAGGTAACACTGCAAGAGTGCAGGTGCAAATTCCCAGACAATGTCTTGTGGAAATTCTGATCTTTCATACTGAAATACGGAGAAAAACAAAAAGATTTGATAAAATGTTCTGCTACACAAGCTGATACAAGTGCCGGGTCCTGCACTTTGGCCACAGCCACCCCAGGCAACGCTGTAGACTTGGGGCAAAGCGACTGGAAGACACTGTTGAGAAAATGAACCTGGGCCGTTAGCTGATAGCCAGCTGAACGTGAGCCAGCAATGTGCCCAGGTGGCCAAGAAGGCACCCCGGCTTGTGCCAGCGGGAGGGCGGCCAGCAGCAGCAGGAGGTGAGTGTCCCTCCACACTGGTGAGAACGCACCTTCAGTGCTGCGCACAGTGCTGGGCCCTCATGGCAAGAAAGACACCGAGGGCCTGGAGCGTGTCCAGAGAGCGGCAGCGGAGCTGTGAGGGACGTGGTTTAGTTGGAGAAATGTCGGCGGTAGGCGGACGGTTGGCCTAGATGATCTTGGATCCAACCTTGGGGATTCTATCATTCTACGAAAAGGTCACTGTTATGAAGAAACAATAGGAGTTGATCAAATTATTAATCTGGTCTAAGTACTTTGGCCTTGCATCTAGGTGGTCATTTATCTAAGACTTTTTGGCAAGCAACCAGATTACAACAACAACAAAGTGTTATTGTCTCTTCCTACTGCTTAACGTCATACTGTAGGGAATATCTGTGTGGTGGAAGCTGTCATTCCTATCTGTTTTACTGCCATAAAAGAGAGTTTTAGCGAAAGAGATTATTATGATGTTATCTCGCACATACCTGTTAAAAATCTAGGGATGTACAGTGCGCTGAGAAGAGATATTTGCAGGTCCCATGGGCTTACAACATGCAGAGATACCTAATAATACCGCTTGCCCTCTGGATATTGCGCATCAACATCCTTGGCACCAACACAGATATGTGAGGACAGGATGCAGCACACGTCTAATGCTGCATCTAAATCAGTATTCATTATTTTACATATCCACTGTTTTACTTTAAATTAACTGTTGCTTTCAATAATACGACTGTTTGCCTTAGGGAGGAAACTCACTGTATTTTAGGAGGTTATCAGAAAATGAAATATTAGGGTTTGACAGGCAATTAGCACAAACACCTTTTCCAATAAAAGTAAAGATGCCCTTTAAGTAAAGGGGACAACACACTTTATTACGTGTTCACAGGCTAATACTCAAAGCACCAAAAGTAAATTTAGGCTGCTACTCATACAACTAGGAAACGGAGGATCTGGGAAAGTGAGCAAGGTTTGCAAACCCTAAAGACTTTTACTGAAAAGACATTGTGCTCACGGCAAGGGAATTTTGACAAAGCAGACTAGGAAACAATCCACAGCTTTTATCAGCCTTTCTAGGATGGATAAGTTGAACAGAAAACAGCACTGTATCATTCTACACATATAAGCACTTCACTTCACAGTCCTCCCAAACTCTTTCTAAGAAATTTGTAGGTGATCTGCAGGTTACGGCTCTCCCTGCGAAACAAAGCTCCTAGGTAAAAAGCAGAACTTGCCTTTTACTACATTTGATACTGTAATGAAACTATAATGGAATCGGGCCAAAAGTTCAGTCCCTTTAATCATCTTTAAGTCATACTTTCAGGAAGCAAATCCCAATAAATCATAGCATATCCCCCAGCTCAGTGGTTTGGCCACACTGTGCTCCTAAAGAAACAAGAGGAAGATGAGTAAAAGAACGTTTAGAAAACCAGCATGGCCCTGAAGCTCTAGTGGCAGGCAGGCACACTGACATGCTCCCAGTGCCAGCTGAGCTCACTGAGTGGCACTGTGGCCAATCCTGAGCACGCGGTGCAGAGCTTTCCCATCTGGCTCACGGAGCTCGAATGGTGTGAGGGCAATGAGAAAAACTAGAAGAACCACATTTGGAATATTCAAAATAGACAACACAATTACACAACTTTATAAAAGATGTTGATGAAGAAATGAAGGAAAGCAATGCTTCAACTGCTCATATTGACTCCTCGCTTTTTGCAGTTTCACTCTGTGCAGTTTATGCCTCGGGTTGTATCTCCTAGACAGCGCCTACACTTGAGCTCTGACAGGGACGTCGCTATGAAGGGGAGTTTCCCCATGGAGAGCTTCCAACAAAAGAAAACCCTTGGAAGCCCCTGTCAGAGCTCACCCTCCAGTAGCTCATCTCCCCTCAGCGTGCATGCTTTTAGAGCCAATATCTCCTTTGAAGTTTCCCAGGTGTCCAACAAGATCTGATCTTTCATTCCAAAATGCACTCTAATCTCTCCTTGTCCAAACAATTATCTGACTACTTTTTCTCTACTAAAATTATCACTTGTTTCCTTCCTTAGAGATGCAAATGTCTTTCTAAGAGATAAAGGCATGCTGAGTGGTTACTGAGCAACTCCCTGCTTTCACAGAGGAAGGCCTCTCCCTGCTGACCCTCCTGGACTTACTGCTGGGCTCCTCTATCTATCAGTACAACTAAGATGCAAACATCTGAGAAGAATAAGCATGCAATTCCTACTTTGGCTCTGGATAAACATCATGCTAATGAATCTCTTCAGGGTTATATTGGACTTGAGCAGACCTTCTTGTTTTAAATCATAGAATGTCTTGAGTTGAAAGGGACCTCAAAGACCATCTTAGTTCCATCCCCCTGCTGTGGGTAGGCTTGCCAACCACTAAATTAGGCACAGCCCCATCCAAACTGGCCTTGAACACCTCCAGGGATGTGGTGTTAAGCCCACGTTGTCACTAACGTGTCCTTCTGAAATAAATACCTGGAAACTCAATACATCTTTCAGATGCTTCTCCAGTTGTCGCCAGGGACTAAATATGAGAAGTTTCAGAGTAGATAACTGTTGTATATGGGCAAAGCTGATGTTCGGGGTAGATGGAGAGGTACACAAAAACACAACGCTTGCTCCATTCTACTTCCCTCATACCAGAGCAATCCTTTCCCTGCAGCACAGGAAACAGCACCCAATGCTCATTCAGTAGTCAGGAAAGCATTTTTTATAGTTTAATAGGCAAAAGATAATTGGAACCATTCAGAACTCTGATCAGGAAAACTGACAATAGACACTACATGCTCAAATCCCTGTTTATCGTCCTCATCTGTAAGCACAAGCTTTGCCATGTTGTTAACAAATTCCTTGTTGCATGGACTCTCACCCAAGGTGAATGAATGAATGAATGAATGTCTCAATTATCCCAGGAAATCATTCTGATATCCTGGCAGCTTTAACGCAGTCACATGGTTTTTGTGTATGCCTTGTCATTTGGTAAACCATAACATTTATCTGGAGGCTAATACTTCAGAGCCAAGAGAGATAATCCACTACCTTACCTGCAAGAATGCACTTACACAAACACTGGGTAACTTGCTCTTGACATTCTGTCCTCTGCATTCTGCATAGCAAATGTTAAGTTTGCCATTTGCTCCATTTACTGTGTGCCTTGTACATGCACACAGTCTGCTAAAGCACTCAGATATAAAGAGCAAAAAAGATGAATTATTGAAGAATATGGTCATTTACAACGTTTTGCACATTGTTCTTCAACCAGCACACAGCATACTAACAAAATAAGCTCAGGTTGAAAACACTGTACCTCTGAACACAGAGGGGAACTAAAGAGGTAAGCACTCCTTTCTCCATACCCCCATCTCGCTAAATGAATATTATTAAAAATGTTAGCTTTTCCCTAGCATGCGAGCACAGGGTTTCTTCAAGATTTATGGGCATTTGTGGATTTATGCCAGAAAGGAAGACAAGTGATACTGAAATACAGTTTACAGACAGAAAGCTATGGACATGAAGAAGGAAGAGTTAAAAAATAAAAAAATGTATTCCGCTATATTTTAGCATCCTATTTAGCTTTCTCACTAATGCTGAGTCTAGCCTTCCAGCCATCCCAAGGCAAACCTTGAGATCTCTTCTTGGACATGTGAGAACCTTATGTTAAAATCATACGGGATGAGTCACATATAGGCGCAGACGGGCGCTAGTTCTCAAGGCAGCTTGCTTGGCCACAGCGTGATCCTTTCTCTCTTACACACATCCATCATTTTTTTCATCTTCTCAATCCTAGTACATATGGTGTGACACAACATCCTTATGAAGCTCCTTGAAACAACAGCATCTTTTTTCTACTTAGCTGTGATTTGTCCAAAGCACATGCCATCTGTGCCTCCTGGAGAAAAAACTGTAGCTAGCAAACGCTTGGCAAACTTTTAAGCAAGGAAAAGCAGGTCATAAAATGGGACATAATGGGCTGCCATCAACTGCAGATCTTGAAACCAGACCTCCCTAAATTATACATGCTAAGGCATTATATGTTAATTTTGCTGCTGCCTATTGATGCAATGCACAAATCTAAACTACAGATCTAGACGGCAAGCCACTGCTATCACTGCTGAGATACAGCTGTGTCTGTCAGGTGAGCAGTGCCACATTTTATCACCAGGTTAAAGAAATCCAGCCTTTTTTCCATTACTTATTGTTAAATAAAATGGTTTAAGCATGACTTTTCGAATTTTCCTTTATAAAAAAATATAATCCTGTATATGAGCAATGTCCAGCCTTATTAATACTGCTTAAGGGTACACATATCCTTCACATTATGTCTTATCTGTGCAACAGCATTTATTTTTTTTACCAAAGTCTCAATGTCATTCTTCAAACACTTGAGCCAGTTCTCTCCAGATTCACAGGAAAGCACTTTTCAGCACTATTATGCAGGATGATTCACTTACAGTACTGTGTTTCACCAAAAAAAAAACCAACCAAAAAGAGTAAATAAAATCCCTTTAGAAGACCACCCAGAGCTATTAGCCTACATTATAGAAGTGTTTTAATGAGAACCTCTCCATTTTCCTTCTGAAAGAGCTAATTACAGAATCACATGTCCAGTTACTATAGTACTTAGCAAATTTACAAGTTGTCCTCAGACACATCTTCTATCATTGTTTGTTTTCACCTACACGCAACCGCTCTTAGAATTCTGAGAGGAAATTTGCATTTGCTCAGCCTTCTGCTCTGAAAGCTACATTAAGTGGGCTACAGGCTAACCCACAGGTTAAGTAGGGCTGCTGACAACTGGAAAACATAGCATTTTGACCAATCTTTTTATCAATGATTCAATTTGTAAATAACGATTTCTTTACAGGCTACAAAGCGATCTCTTCTCTGTTCATGATCTGTAGCTGTGCCATCCCAGGGCTACGGCCCCACCTCCCAGCCTTTTGCCAGCTGTACACCCAGCACATCCTCAACAGGCACGAAGTGTTCTACAGTGAGCCGCTGCAAGAGCAGGAGGAAATCCAGAATAAAAATACAGCTCAATATGCAATGAAATGGTGGTAGGGGGAAAAAAAAAAAAAAAGACACACTCCTATTCCTCCATGGGATAAGATACATCCTTTTTATCATCTTTAATTTTTCTACATATTCTACAGCCTGTTACAAAAGATGACCTGCAGGCACTTCCTGTCAAATGCCTATCAAAGTTACACTGTGTGTAACAACCTACAAGAATAGCAACTAGGCTGTGCTAACATTTCTTAATGCATTATTTGAAGCTGTTACTGGTTTGGGGCTGTATTGTAATACACTATCTTTACTGCTACGGTTTAAAGTGATAGCAACTGACAGCGTAATTATCTTACAAGGACTATACTGGTGCAGCTAATACTCCTTGTAGTGTAACTGGCCGTTTATACTGTATTGGGAACATGCAAAACATCTGGATAAATTTGCACATAAGGAGGTTTAGGGGGACCTAATTCAAGCAATGCAGACCACTGAAAGGGAGACCGCATGACTTCTCCTTACAGCATCATGGCAGTGCTCCTTCTTCCCTAGTGAACCACCATCTATACTGAGATTCTGTTCCAGCCCAGTACACCGCTACTTTTTAAACCCTGAAACATGAGCAAACACATTAGCTTATGTTTATATCCATTTCCTTATCTCTTCTACTCTGGGAAGAATAACTCTACTTTCGTCTTTGTTTTTTAATACCAACAGGTGAGAGAATGACAAAAAATACCTTGATTTATTGGTTAGATATTATTTTGCTGTCAGAAGAATTAATAACGTCAGAATTTACCACCTTGTTTTGTAAAGGTGTTTGAAATACATTTCGGAATATTTGTGAAGCTTCACTCCTACCAGCCATTAATGGCCACAAAAACCAAGTGTGGGGAATGCAGCCATTTGGAAATGTCAGTGCATACTTGCAGCTGCTCTCTTGGAAAGTTACAAGCCTATATCAGCATCCTGTAGAGACAGAACAACGTAGGCATCCGACAGCACATTCAAGTAGCTGTTTAGATCCTAGTGATGCACTTTAAAAAAAACACACAACAGAGTATAGGGAACACTTTTATTCCTGTTGCTAAAACAGCGAAGGCAGATTCTGAAACACGTATCTGGCTTCTCTAGATTTCTGATGCTTAAATATTTTGCCGCAGCAACAGCTCTTCTTGGTGTTAATTTCCTTGGTGTATTTACAAGCCTAGGTATCTATGCAAAAGCCTGAGCTCTTCAGAAATCTCACCAAACACATTTAAGATGCCAGTATTTCCTGGGGACGCTACTGTTATTCAGCTGCTTAAGCACAGAATTGAAACAGTAGCGTTAGGTGTTGGTGTTTCAAAATTAATCCAAAGAACAACCCGGCCTCTTCAACATTACCTCTCTGCCTTCAGCCTCCCTTTGCCAACAAGTCAGGAACCACCTTCCACAAAGTAATACATGTCTGTCTTAAAGCCAATGAAGCTATTTTGTCCCCTGCTGGACAGGTTGCTCTCTGTTTCTCCACTCTGACAGTTAAGCACACACTTGCCAGCTTCAACTCATTTGTGGCCAGTTTATCTCCATTTGCTCCAGTGCCAGCATTGCCCTCCAGCTTCTGCAGCTGCTCGTGCTGTTTACCTGCCCAATGTACTTACAGAGAGCAGCAATATCCTCTCCCAGCTTACTTTTGCTGGGTTTAACAAGCCAAATTCTTTTAGCCCCTCCTAACAAAAAGCTCTCCTTATTGTTTTTCCCATTCCAGCTAGCACCTTTCACATCAGGATTGTGCCCCTCCTTTCAGGAGAATATTTCACACCGTTCCTCCTAATATTGCATATGCCTTAGCCATGGCTTCAGATGCTCACTCACAGTTACTGTAAAATTTAATAATCATGAGTCTTTTTCCTCTCTCATTTCCAGCTGACAAACCGACATGATGCAGCAGAAATGATTAACCATAATACATATTACCTTTTAACTGCCCTGCAAATTTAATCAGCCTGTTATTCAGTCTTCAACATTATCCGTTATTATTATTGATAACACCTTGCAGCTTGTCTCAACAAACTCTACTGGTTTCATCTAACTCTCACAGTGAAGCTCTCAGTGGAAATAACAAAATCAGAACTGTGGCCACAGTTTGAGAGCCATGACCTTCCTCCAGCCTGCTGCTCATCACAGCCCTGCCTGCTCACTGTAGGATTTTTGCAGCTCTCTGCCTTCTGCAGCTAACTAAAGTTTTCTGCATAATCCTGCATCACACATGTCATTAAAACACAGGTTAGGCCTAATGCCTCCCTTCACAAGAGCAGTTGAGTCCACCCTCCGAGTAAGGTATTGATGTGGTATCTGAAAATGCTCTTTGGCAATGCCATGGTCACATTTTATTCTGCAGTAAATCCTGTGCCTTTAATTATTCTTAACTTCCTTTCTTGCTGAGAAAATCTGCATATTGTCCAGGAGAGATTAATGAGTTTTCAGAGGGATAGATCGCTTGGTCTTCCTCTTTTGATTGGACGCTCCTGATTTAAAAGACTTATTACCAACCCTAGTAATAGAGAAACTGTTTCATATTATCAGGGCTTTCTGAATTCTGGAGAGGAAATTATGTTGACTATCATGACTTCAGGGCATTTATGTAAGGACTTCAGAGCTTGGCTTCCACCTTCATTATGATAATATTCATTTCCATATACTAATTCCTGTGAGGCCCTCTGTCTGTGCCCTACCTTCTCAGTGAATGTCTTTATTTAAACTGTATCTGTGCTAGCTTTAATTTTTCAGAGAAGCAGATTTCCATGAAGTAGTCAATATTAATGAGCGAGATGATGCCATCCCTGTGCACACTGAGAATATCTTACTTTGAAAGTGGTAAAGAAATCAGCAGGGTTTCTCACAGAGAAAAAATTACTTGGTGTGAATAGAGACGGCAGAAGGCTTTTAAGACTTCCTCGGAGAAGCAGACCGACTGAAGAGCAGCCATAGGATAACCTGGAAGGAAAAAAAGCCATCTCTGGGAAGAAAAAATGCAATAGTGTGCTCACCTCCACATTCTGAGACAAGTGTGAGCCGAAATGAGGAGCCTTCTGCCAGGCTTTTTGAAGGAAGGGTCAGGACAAGAGACAGCTAAATCACAGCCTGCACCTTTCTGAGAGGGTGGCTGTCAGACTGCACTGCTCTGGGAGAAAAGCAGCCCCTCCAGTGCCGCCCTGCTTCGCCTTGCTTTGGTCCCCAGGTTTTCTGCCCAGAGAGTGACAGAGGCTGAGGACAGGCAGCACCTCGCTGGGTCAGAAATATGAAACTCATCTGCACTAAGCTGAGAATGTGAAACTAATCTATACTGCGAGGAGAGCTGCCAACTTGGGCGGCTAAAATTGACAGTTAGAGATAGCTTCTGGATGTGTGAACTAAGCCGGGATGAGAACCGCTTTTATAGCAAAAGGTGTGATCAGCCATTGCTGGGAAAGAGAGGTTGAAATGAGAAGCAGGAAACACCAAGCCATCGTGGCAAGAAAAAGCTGTTTGGGATGTAGGAGGGCTGTGAGCTACTGCTCTGAGTAGGAGTGCAAAGCCTGGTGACAGCAACAAGGAGGGGGGCAGGAAAAAAAAGAATGAAGTAACAAAGGCAGAAAAATAAGAAGTTGTTTCTATTGAATTACGCAATATTGCTGCATTAGGCCTCGTCTCATCCAGAAGAAGAGAGTCACATTAAACAAATTCCTATGAAAGCACTTCGTATCCTCCCCTTGGTCAGTAAGTAGCCGTCCCCTGAGACTGTCACATCAGTTCTGTAGGAAACCCAAAGCACTTTCCCCAGCTCGTTATCGTAGCTTCGCGTGCCAAAGACACACACAAAGCCAACTGCATCTGTGCTCCAACTGACCGTCCCAGCACGCAGCAAACTGCGATGCCACAGTCCAGGACAGATCTCTTTCCAAAGCTGCGCTGGCCAGAAGTGAGAAAGGTCTCTGAGCTGAATCAAGTTGCACTCTCTCTCACCTCCTGAATCTGTTCTCAACATTCACCTCTACTTTGATGCTTGGAAGAAAGTAGACAAGCAATTACAGCTAAATAGTAGCTGGGGATGGTGTATTTTAAAAAAAACAAAACTAAACACCATAACTTTTTGCAAACAGTGATGCAACAAATAGCCACTGTAACAATGCAATTTTAGTCTGTGCTACCGCTATTATCCCCTTCTGTTCCTTTCATTCATCACACCTGTACTTCAGCTGAGACTGTTACCTATTTAGAATGGGCATTTCTGTCTATGTGGAAAATGAGACGATGATAATAAAATGATACATAATACGTGCACGGGGAACTAAGTAGGTTCTTGTTTAACAAAGACATCAAGAAGAGATTCGGTGGTATCTTTCACTGCATCACCACAGTTTGTTTTGCTGTTACTTTTAATCCCTATGTATTCCCCTAGGTTGACACTGTTATAAAGGAAAGCAACTCAAAGCCACCGCATGTGCCAGTTTAATGATAACCGCTGCTAAATAACTTACTGCAGAGGCTGAAGAGTTTCTGAAGACTCCATTGGAGCATTCCGTGCACTCTGGCCATCTTAATTTCAGTGCGGAATGCTTTGGTTTGATTTTTACCCAAAGGCAAAACCCTGTCACTGAGGATGAGCTGCAGAAAGTGCTGATTTGAGGAAAGAAAGCAATGGTGGTGATGACAGCATTTAGCTTCAGTCCACCGGTGGCAGATATGTCACTTTTGTGCAACTTCATATAGAGCACACTAATGAAACATGATCAAAGTCTGCTCTACTTACAGCAGCACGCAGCTGATGATATCACACTGTGAAAAGTCAATTTTTAAAAGTCAGCAATTTAATTTTGCTAGCATTTTGCAATTCATCATTTTAAAATATATACCTTTAAAAAAAAGTTCTATCAGTAAAACCATATACTCTGTGTTGTTGTTTGGGTTGAAGTTGTGGAATATACTACCATTCACAGCCCAGCACTCTGAAATTAAAGCCCTGAACATTATCAAGTGTACTAAGATGCATTTATGACAGCATTAGTTTTTGAAATAGCAGCATCCACAGGAATGACCCTGTTCCAGGAAAAGCTTGTGTTCGTGTTTTAATACTGTACAGTGGTATTCTGCCTGATGTAATATCTAGGCACCAAGACATTCCCATCTTCTTCACAGAAAAGGCCCACAAGTGGTAACTCATGACATTTCTGGAAGGGAATGGAACAGGCCTGAACACCTCCCAAGAACAGCCCTTCGTAAGGAGCTTTGTCCCTTTGCTCTGAGCTCCAGCTAGATCCCAGGAATGAAGAAATTCAAAGTGTGGGACGATAACACGCTTCGAAAGCAAGACTGACCGTCTGTTCTTCCATTTCCCAGAGGTTCATTTTTTTTTCAGGGATTAAACTTCATGACTCTTTTTAAGTGAATCACTTCTCTTGAACATTTGCTTTTCCAGGGGAGTAAAAAAAGAAACCAAGTCCACCAACCAACCAAACCTTGTAATAACACGTTGTTTGGGGTCCGCTGTCTGAAGGAATTCTCTAGCTGGGAGGACAGTGGCAATTCCAAGTGGATCATATACACTATAACTTATACAGAGAGCCCCTGTGCCTCTTCGTATCAAAGTAACAGCTAAGCTTTACTGAGCGCAGAGCTTGTCATCTTTTCCAGCAAGACATGACTGCTTGAGAAAGAGGAGCATGGGGTGCTTTTAGTGGTGACAGGTTGGTGGTTGGATTAGATGATCTTAGAGGTATTTTCTAACTTTAGTAATTCTACAAAGCATCTTTTGGGTCAAAGTATCAGAAAAAAAAAAACAACTTTCTTCCAATACACCTCGACAAATGCATTAAAAGAACAAATAGGTTGCCAAAGTCTTCAGATCACCACAAAAAACCAAACCAGACCTGGAAACTGGTAATGGAACAAACTGTAGATTTCTTAAACCTGAACAGATCCTTGTGATCACTGCAAATACAGCAATTAATATTTTCCCTTCACTTGTGTTGTTTTTTCTTTCCCTAGATCTAAAGCATTTTCCCAGAAAATGTTCTTTGTTGTCAGCCTCATTTACATCCACACTCCTCCTCCAGCAGAAGCTAGGAGCCTATACTATACAGCGTATGCTGATACATGCAAATATCAGCATTGGAAGCAGCACACTACAGTGCACAGCTCTGAAAAGAGGTTACAATGAATCATTTCAGCATGCTGATTTGCATTTTTACTACTTCTAAATTTCATCTTTCATTTTTTTACTGCATCTTAATGCACTGTTCTTTCCATCTTTGGCTGCCTGCAACTCACTGTTTGTAACTAAAGAATTCCTTTCCTGGTTTATCTCTGACTGTAAAGTAGTTTATGATGTTCTGCATGGTGAATAGCATATATAAAAATAAATTGTATGCTAAATACGTTCAGAAGGTAATATGATAGCAAATCGAGAAACGGGAAAATTTAAACCTCCCTTGCTGCCTAAAAGACAAACAGCTTAGCAGAGGAGGGGGATATCAGCTTTGGTTCGATCTCCTAATTCTTCTTTAGCATACACATTTATATTACATATACAGACATGTTTTATAATAATAAATAGTGTCTCACACCACTCCAGAATACCAAATTAAAGGCTGTACAGGCAGCTGCGTTTCAATTCTGCACACAAAGCTCGGGCACTGGACTTCAGCTTTTACCACCCTCAGCAATGACACGAGCCCAAATCTCAAGGCACCAAGTACTGCCCCCGAAACAACTGTCCGCAGTGCACAACAGAGGCTACAAAGTGTCTGCATGTCTATGTACAGTTCATCAAAACAATTTGAAAAAGCATTAACTTAAAACAAGGTCTTCAGAAGTTAAAAACAGCAATTACTCTGTGCTATACACTTTGCTACTCAAGATCACTGAGGAGGAAACATGCAATGATAAATAACATGCTACGTTTAATAGGGAGACTGCATGAGGGCCATATATCAAAACCTGCTATTTACTTGACACAATTCACACAGTAAGCTCATTTTTGGTGTAAGTAAATCACCCCAATGTAAACAAGGACTTCAAGAAAAACAAGCAAGAATTCATAGTCTAACTCAGGAGAACCATAAATCTGAATGTTTCTGTATGAAATGGAAAGAAAAAAAAAGGCACAAATCTACCGCTTCCATCAATTTTTTAGCATCCAAGAAATTTATCTTGTTAGTGTGCATCATATCATTACAGCACTATTTACTGAGATGCCAGGACTGAAGACTCCCCAAGCATCCTGAAGTGGACAGATGGGTAAAGCTTTTATGATGTTCCCAGAATGGCTGTTTTCATGCCATGCCTGAAAGAAACACAGATGTATATATGACCCTTTATAATTTTTCTCTTCCCAGTCGCTACGCTTCACTGAACAAGACGCAGTTCAGCAGCAGGTCTCAAAGAGCGACAGAAGTGAAGGTTCCATTTATGGCTCCAGAGGAATGAAGATCAGGGCAGTGGGTCCCACTCTGAGCCAGGAGGTGATACCTGTTCTCCTTCCATACGCCATGCAGAGCTGTAAATATCACACTTGTACGCCCAGTGTAACTCGTAGAATTGCTCTGTGTAAAGAATCCCCATTGAATAAGGTAGGCAAAGGCCATAAACCTGAACTGTCCTCTCCTCTCACTGGCACCTCACTGGACTTTCATCACTCAGTAACTTAATTTTACCTAACTAACAGGAAACTTCCCTGGCTCTGACACCGTCTTCATGCCATCCCGTAGGCCACTTGACTGCAATGATTTTTAGATTAAATTATATTGATAAAGCAGGGAAGTGTTAATAGGATCACACAGTAAATTTAAGTTTTGAGCAGCTAAAACCACAGAAGCAGAAAACACCGGTTATAAATCTGCTTCATACAGTTCCACTCGTTTTTCTGCAGTCGGAAACGTTACTCGGAACAATTCAGCCCACATTCTTACGGCCAAAGGAGGAAACAAGCGATGGTGGAAAACCTCCTCTTCGAGCATTCAGTCCAGAATTAATTTCTGAACGACTAATTTTGTGCTGATGACTCACAGGAATCACAGCGCGCAAGTATACTCACAGTGCTGCTCACCAGCAGCATATTTTAATCCTACATGCTAAAACATCCTGAATGGAATTACCTGTAGTGTGTTCTCATGCTGAGCTGGCTGCTCATTCGACCCTGCAACACCAACATCACCATGTGACTTAAGACTAATTAGCACTTCACAAATTACGAATGGCAAATATTCCCACTGAACTGTTCCTAAGTAGCCTGAAGACTGAGAAATAGATACAGGAGATTTTAATTTTTTTAATGGCTTTTTTGATATTTTAAAATTTTTTATATATATATATTTTAGCAGGGAAAAGAAAGTAGCAGTATTCTCTCCTATTTGTTAGCTGAGCAAGAGACTTGGCCACAAACAGAAAGTAAAATAATAAGCAGCAAGAGGAAGAGATTTGTTTAGCTTTCTGACTAGAACTCACTTTGGTTTGACAGATAATAGGGCACTAAAAAAAAAAAAAGGCATTTCAAAGGAGTAAGTCTTAAGAGCTGAAGGTTTTAAAGTACCCAAAGAATTAGGAAACTGTATTAGAGTATCTGCTTCCTATGCAGACTCCACATAGAAGCACGATTCCCCAAACTAGTTGGCTGATGGGATTTAGCATTTATTTTTAGCTTAATGGTATCAGCACTTGCTCTCTCCTCTTTATACCAATGTTCCCTAAGCAAAACTTTAAAGTATAATGCCTGAAGGATAAGAAATTTGTCTGTGAGGACTACTCTTTCCGTGTTGAATCGATCAATGCATAAACTGAAAGTCCAGTCCTCAGGAGTGAAGAGGGAGCAGCTTCAGGGAGGCATTTGATCATTTCATAACAACATTAAACAAACAAAAAAACCAACACAGTGAGCAAACCAGAATCAAATCCTATTTACTCATGTAAGTACAAAATCTCATACACAGGTCCTGTTGCGGTTGGCGAATCTATTAGTGAGAGCAGCTGCTTATGAGCACAAACAAACATTCCAAGTCAGATGCCCTTGCTGTCATTCAGTGTTCACCAAGCAAAATTCCTTACAAGTAGAGCAAGGGAAAATGCAAGAGCCTCCATTACATTGTGTGAAGTGTTTATTGCTGGTGCTAATCATGCTCATATCTACTTTGCCTATGTCAAAACTCTGTGATTGCTCCAGTACACACACAAATAAATACTTAATATTCTGTTGACATCAAAGCAGCTTCGTTAGTGGTGCTGATCAGCAACAAATACACTTCACACTGCCAACACAATCCAAACACATATCAGTCTCTGATTGTTGAAAGCTGGATTCCACCATGACAAGAGACTGGAAGACAATCTTAAATTTAACATGCCACATTAGTACTTTCCGAAAAGTTAATTACCTTGCGATGCCAGCCCAACAAAAATAAATCTGACCCAGCCTTTCAGTCTAGCTCTTTGAAGTTTCCTCTGTAGCCACCAGGAAAGAAACAGTTTTTCCCTTTTCAATGAAAGCTAAGATTCTGGTGTGATTATATGATGCCAGCACCTCAGGCTTCAAGGCGAGCAAACTATGCAAAATCCACAGTAAAATCTCACTATCAAAAAAGCAGAATTATCAGGAGCAAAAATTACTCTTTTTTCCAGAGGCATCAAGGTCATTTGGCATACGCCTTCTGTATGTGCATACTGAGTACAATCCATTGCTGTGCAGACAGACAGCATAAAATCTGTGAGCCGCTTCAGTCTCATTTAAGACTTGAAACTAGGACTTACGTGATGCATTGGCCTTCCACTGGATGGTAGCACAGAAGTGAATTTTATCCACAATGGATATTGATCTCATCACAACTGGGGCTGCTCTTATATTAGGTGTAAATTCATGCATAACTCATTTTAGACAAACAAAATGATTCTACAGCTACCAGGCATTAACTTCCTTGCTGAATAAGCCACATGAAAATTCCATAAAAAAAACACAACAAAAAAAACAGAACCGATTTTCAAACCCATCCTCATACACAGAAAAGAAAGCAATGTACTGCATTACTTCCAGCTTGTGATTTCTAAAAATACCTATTAGAACATGCCAGGCCAATGAACCCAGAATTAAAACTCAGTAAAACTGCAAGCAGTTTCCCATCGATATGCCTATGACAGCTAAGCAAGCATTTCATAACAGAAAGTCACTGCTGTCACAACTGACTCCGATATGTGTATTATCAAGGTTGCTAAGGGATTTGAAATGGAGTAATTCTAGACCCTTTGCACATATTATACAGCAGTAGAACACTCCAGGATTTATAGGGCATGGTAGAGAAAAAAATGCTGTTTTTATCAGGAAGTAACACCGTGTAAAAGCAATTCAGAAATTCTGACAGCATTCTATTGAACGGTTCTCAATAGATCTTTTTATTTATTTTACACAGGGCCACGTAAACAGAACTTCTGGGCTCTGCAATGTGATATGCAAAAAGAGGGGATCCCCCCTGAAAGTTTGATTCTCAAAAACTCACCAGAGACTACTGGTGAGTTTTTTCAGGCTACTATTTACTGAAAATTTTAAGGTTGCCTTTGGAAACTGCCAACCCAGTGCACAGCAGTCGAGAAGGCTAATGGAAGAGAGTGACATGTTAACTGTGTGATATATACAGAAGCAAGTTCAAAGCCACAAATATAGTGCCTGAGGAGAGTGGCGAAGAGCCAGATGCTGCTTCTGGCAGTGTGTAGAGGAACTGCTGCACTGACATCCATCAGGAGAGGACGGCGCGTCAGGAGATGGTGAGTGTAAGCTCCACTTCCTCTCATCAAACACCGAACGCTGATTCCGCTTTTAGAAAGACTAATTAAGGAGAGGCTGATATTTGGACAAAGAAAAAGACAGAAAACGCGATATCAAATTGCACAAAAAGGCTCCGTAAGCAATGGTGCAGGGTCTGCAGATGGCCACGTATAGGACAGCTAGACTTGTCATGGCCAACCCCGTGTGAGCAGCTTCAAAGAAACACATTCTGATAACACTATGGGGATCCTGAACCAACACTTTTGTTACTTGCCATTGGATTAGGATTCAGCAGTGAAATAACCAAAGGGCCAGGAGGAGGTGCACGCGCTGCAGGGACACAGAGATGCTGTGCTGCTGATTCCATCCGGCTACAGGCATCGCGGTGCTGGTTCCTTTGGGTGAAGCTTCACTAGTGGACACAGCAGGGGCCCAGCTGAGCTGATAGTTTAGTGGAATGCATTTTGCATTTATCCTAAAAAGAATGGGGACACTTTAGAAGCTTTCATCCTAGCTCAAGCTGTGAATTTCTGGGTTCTTCCCTCCAAGAATCTGACTCATCTTGCAGTCTGTGGTGGAAAGACACAAGGAGGAACATTTGTAGCTCCTCTTTCTCTGTGACATGATCTGTAGCTGAGTCTCCTTTGTGGTAAGAAACATTTGGCTGGGAATATGCCTGGAAGGAAGGAAGTCAGTGCTATCTAGTCGGAGCTTCTGTACCATATTTTAAAAGCAGCATCTACGCAGAAAAAAAAGAAAAAAAAACATATCCAAGGTTGGCTCAAGACTTCAGGAGCTGATTTAATGCTGCGGATCTTTTTAAAATGCCACAGCTTAAATTCAGTTGGATTAGAAGTGCCAAAGGAAAAGAAACTTGATATGAATATGTAAGATGTACCCTGAAAATGTTCAGACAAAACAATAATGGGGAAACAAGCTCAGATGAACACAGGAATGCAACTACCCTAATCCAAAACAAATACAGTATCAGCAGGACGTTTAATGAAGAAGAAAGATCACCTGAAAGAAACAATACTCAGAAATGGAGGGCACACAATCTTAAAGCGTAATGCAAAGACCTACACCATCATATTTTACATGTAATTGCTAGGGATGTTATTGGATTATATATTCCGAGACAGAAGACATAATGAATCCTAGAAATTCATGAGGAATATGAAGTCAATATCAAGTGTTTAGGTTCAGTAATAATATACAACTTAGGCATGAGCTCTCACAAACGAAAAGGAACAACCTCTGGCAGATTGTTGACAGCATAATACTGGAGATGATCGTGTTCTGATGCAGAAATTGCTAGTGCAGCTATTACACTAACAGCACTCAAGAAATGCTATACCATTTATTTAGTTTCCAAGGTAGGTTTCATAGTTTCATCTACTGATAATGTTAAAAACAACAGACATGTTTTTAACAAATGATTCGTTAGAAATATAACTTTGCCTTTTGCTTTACACACTTACATTTGCAAACTGTTGTTAAGTGCCAGAGAATCAGTTACTCAGTATGAATCTTCATGACAGTGACATCGCAAATCAATCAAATCCTTCTTCTTGTGCCAAATTTACAGCGTCTATCAGTTTGTGAGCACAGATAATAAACAAAGACCTCATAATCCAAATATTTGATGATTTTGATACCTTCCTCTACTTCCTGCATGTCTCAAAGTAGTTACAAGCACATTCACAATCACTTGCAAACCATTTAGTTTTCTTTTTAGTGCAGCCAATGAAGCAGAGATTGCTAAATTACTATTTTCCATCACTTCCTCAATTGCTAACTTCCAAAAGAAGGCCCAACCACTTTTACCAGTAAATATGAGGAAAATATAACACATTTATCAAATGTTAATCTGTGTATGCACGCATGTGCACACGCATACAGTCTTCTCTCCCCTCTGAATCATAGGACAGTGAAGATTTAAATTAAATTTTACAAAAAAGAGAGAAAGAGAAGTAAGAGTTAAACAGACAAACGGTTGTCTGCTTTTGCCTGCCTGAAGGCTCAATCCTGCTGAGAAAAAGCAGCAAGTGCTCCATGGATTCATGAAGGCAAGAGATTTATTCCCCCAAGCTGTTGCCTATGTGCTGAACGATCATGGGAGATCAATGCTCTGAGAAACCAAACTTAGGAAAAAATATCTTTTTTTTTTTCTTCTCCTTAAAACTCAGAAAGGAGAGGAGCTTGGATAACTGTCTCTAGAAGAAAGATTTTCGTACAATAGGGAACTAAACAGTTTATCAGGATTACATTATATGATCAACAGGGGTCTCATGTAGCTGATTTGCAGCTTAATATTTACCTTGTACTGCTGATTTACAGGCACACAGGTATTCACTGGACTGTGAGCGTACCCTGCAACTCTTTCATCTTTCAGTGTGCCTCTTGTAGCCTTGCCAAAAGTAATAATTTCCCAGCATCCTGGATTGTTCCATAGCCAAATGATAAATGCTTTCTCAATGAAGAGAACATCGCTTGATTGGATTTTCCCTTACGCTCAAGCCTCCCTCATAGTAAATATATTGATCAAAATTCTTCCTGCTTGGAGACAAAGGATAAATTAAATAAATTCTTCAGTATGAGAGTGCATACGTGTAGGAATCACTTCTATGAAAACAGCTTCGGTGAATTTGCTGAGACTGGGTTAAAAAAACATGTACAGATTGATACCTCTAAAATTCAAGAAAATGGGATCACAGTGTAGTTGGTTAAAAGGCCTATTAGCTACTGAATATTTTGCATGTGTTTTATTGAGGGCATGTGGCTTCAAAATAAGAAGGTTTTTAGACAGTTTAATGAACTGTCCTGCTCTGTATAGTCACATGAACAACACATTTCTGCCAAGTCAAATCTCCAGTCTCATTTCCTCGTTACACACACAAAGAAGCAATAGGCTACTGCAGAGTCCTTACTTTTGAAACAGGTGTGAACCATTTGCTTCACATACAGAAATAGTTGATTGCTCCAGTACTGGGAATGGGCTGTTGGTAACCTGGAAGGAAACCTGACATAACCCATCAATTATTTATACAGAGATTCCCTGAAATATGATTCTGCCATGTCTGTTACTGCAGCCTATCAGCTACTGGGGGCCATTGAAAGTAGTGAAAAAATACCAACTCATGTACCCTTAAAGCACCTAACTACGCCAAATTGCCTGACAGCTACCAACTACAGATGTGAACCACCATGGTGGCCCAATGGGGCAATGTATATTCGTCGCCACAAAAAACATCCATTATAAGTTGGAAGCATTCTAAGAAAAGCAGCTACTAAAGTAAGGCTAAGTTGAAAGACATGGAAAAATCTGCTTTTAGAGTACCCCCAAAGTAATGGCAGCAAGCTTATCTTTAGTAGAAGGCATGAATCTCCTACTATGATGGTTTCATAATATCAGGTCTTAAATGTCACTGGTCCCACAGAAAGGCAATGATGTGCTTTGGCATTGGTTCAGTACTGTCTGGGTATGCACCAGGCCTCGAACCAGTTTAGCTTTCATTACCTGAAATGTCATTGTGAAGGGTTCCCCATTTAATATATAAATGCCAGATGCCAAGAAGATGTTCAGTGACCTTCTAAAATAATAGCGCTATCATTTTGCTTTAAGGTACAGTGGTTTTCTCCTAGGCACAGTGCCCAAAAACCAGCCTATGTTGTAGTGGTACCATCATAGGATGCTAGTGGTGGAAGGAACCTTTGACTGGAAGTGACAGAGGACATACAGTGCCAATTACTCTGAGGCACAGTCCTGGCAGTTTAGATGTGTCTGTATTTTCATGCGAGATATTGGAGTCCAACGGAGGTGAAACTGTCAGAAATACATCACTGCCTAGGAGCTCTGGTTGCATTGCCAAAGCTTACTTGGTTACTCAGGATGCCAATTACCATGGAAAGCTTTTGAGACTTCTCACTGAAAGTTAATGACACTTTGGCTTGTAGACGTACGAGGTATACTTGTAATAAGTCTTCAACATTTGAGTAACACAGGCATAGGTAAAACGTATATCTGAGTGCACCCACTTTCAGCAAGTTTTACTGGGTTCCTAAATCACTGTGATTTTACAGATGTTACTCTCTCTTCCCTACATCCTAAAAGACGATGGAATTATTACAACAATAGTATCTTGCATAGCTCAGTTCAGGAGAACTTCCACATTGACCACAGTCACACAGTTCACCTGGTCAGCACAAAGTGAGCCTTCCTGCACAGTGCACTCCAATATTATCCACGCCCGGAGCAGAAAACATGCTGACAGACAAAAATTGAACCCTCTGCAATAGACAATTTTAAGTGAGAGCTGACATAAAATGAGACAAAATGCCTCAGATGTGGACAAGCACCTGAACTGCTGTCCTACCAGTGCAAAAAGTGTCTTCAGCAGCAGACAGCCAGCTGTGGGGAGATGAGTATACACTACTGATCTAAAGTTGGTCAAGTGAATGCTTGGTGATAGACCTTGAATTAGTGGGAAAAGGTAACACTGAAACTACTGCTGGTTTTGACCAAATGATGCCTATTACAAACAGTTAAAGGTTTCCCCACCCTCTAGCTGTAGAGCATCATGCCTGTGCATACATATTCTAAGAACAGGCAATTTTCAGAGTGCTCAAAAGATTTTCACTATGCTTCCAGACCCAAGGAGACTTTCAGCATGGAAAAATAAACTATTTTTAAATGACATCCTCTGCCCCATACAATCCACATGGAAGCCTTATCTTTAAGATAAACAAGCTGTATCCGCCTAAACTGATGCAGAAAAAGGGAAGAGAAAACTCACCCAGAACTTCAGCAGTTTCCTGTCAGTCCCAAGGGAGGTTTTAATAATCCTTCAGGAAATTATAAAAATAGTGTGACATACGCACAGGTAAAAGAATAACTCGCTATGACTCCGCTCTATTGTCCACTTACGACCTTTTGTTATGCTGCAGAGATACAAGTAGCACGAGGAAGGGAATACTTGCAGACAAGATCCTCGTTACTATCAGAAGTAGTGCAAAGGTCTTCATGCCATGTCTGGAGACATGGAAGGCCTCCTAACACAGCACTAATAATAATAGTACAAGAAAGGCTGGCAACTCTGATAGTGTTAATGTCCAGACTCAGGGAACTTTCTCTCAAAATCGTGCTCTCAGACATCACCTTCCCAGTTTAAAAACTGTGCTAGGCTCACAGATCTGCGTATTTTTTGAAGCCACACGGCTGTTTAATAGCTCAGAATGGAAGCTACTTCGGTTTTGAACTCTGCTCATTTTATTAGGAAAACTCATCAGGGAAAACAAAAAAATTAACCAGAGGAAGGCCCTAAATATGTTCCCTGCTAGAAATCAAAGCTAAAATTCGAAGCAAATTTTATAAGATTACAAAAAAAAAAAAAAAAAGCTGCCCATTAAAGCAGTGTTACTCTGAGATACATTCTTAAAACTTCTATATAGATTTAATATTTTAAATACATATTTTAAGTTTTGTTTTTTTTTTTTTTTCTATATTTTATTCAACAGTTCAAGTTTAAATTCAAATTCTTCCACTGTTTGGAAAACTTACTTTTCTAATACAGCAATTAGTTTGGGTACCTCTAGATTTAAATAGCTTCCCCGTCAACTTCTCTCTGGAGATCTTTGATGTTACTCAAAAAGACATATTTAACATCATGTTTGTCACAGTAAGGCTTGGTTTCTAGGTCTGACTTTAAATTGGCATCCAGTCGAAATACATTCAGTGTCACTTCTAAAAGAATCAGTATGTGAATTCAATTATAAATCTGCCTGGACAAGCAATTATCAGTTTGTTGTTGCATCCTTCCATAATAATGACAGTGCAGACTTCATCTAGGGTTTCTTCAGAAGGCAGATGGCATTTAGGTCCCTTACAACTAAAGCGTTTATTCAAGTTTTTATTATGCCAGTGCTGCCATTGCAAAATGTTGAATATCCCTTGTCCTGTATTAAAAAAAAAAGGGATTATACAGTCCATACAAACTAACCTGTAACTCTGCACTGAATGAATTGTAGCCTGAACCCTAAAAAACCTTGTAATTCAAGACTGAAAAGATTTTGCCAGCTAAGAATAAAAAAATAAGTTCTCTTGGGATAAAGACCAAACCACTACACACTCCTCGGACATATTTATCCATACGGAATTAACAAGTGTTTTATGAAATAAAGTCTTTGTTCTCAAATCAGATGAATTCTCTCAACATGTAATTTTCCCCTCATTTGCTGACCCAGAACTCCTGTTTAACCATTTTAAAAATGAAGTTAGTGATTACTACATTCCTCACAATCTCCTAGTCCTGGAAGCCAAAGATAGCAATATAATTAATGTTTGTGATGCATGTCTGAAAGCTGCAGCTTTGTTTCTTTATTACACAAGAGGAAAAGGGAGCTAAGGGAGGTATAGGAAAACACTGACAAAAGCCATTGAACACTTTAATATGTAGTCACCTTATTCTTTCTTTCTTTTTTTTTTTTTTAAAAAAAATTATTTCTAAAGAAGATCAGCCTCTGAAGCATCACAATTAACTCCCTTCACTGCTACACAAAATGAGAAACGAGAGTCCAGGCTTGCCACAGCAATCCATGTGGAAGAGCTTTGAAGCTCGCATCTTTCCATTTCACCTCTGTGTAGACGAGCAACAAAACCAGAGGGTGACGCATCTTTATCAACCACTGCCAGTGACTGCTGGCTTGTACACAAACACACTATAGTGCATTTGCTGAATGTGTTCACCAAAGCAAAATGCTCCTGGAAGCAGAAGTGCTGACAAGTGTAAGGAGCCGTGGCACGGAGCGCTTTGGCAGACTGGCCTGAAACTTGCTGCCTATTGTCATCTTCATTGCACTTAGAACTGCAATAATAAACAATGCCTCGTGCTCTTCCACTTTCACTCTGAAGTTGCAAATTGCTATTTAAAGCCTGAATTTTAGACAATGGGTTTTTGATCTAATTGTCTAAGGCTAGCTTCTCTTAGCATTGAACTGCTTGTCACGCCGAAGCAATCACAGTAATGACATTTTCACATTTTCAATTAAAAATGCAAAATTTGTAGATGCTTTGGCAATAATCAGACATAAAAGCTCCAAACTTTGCACAGAGGCGTAGTACAAATAAACCTTGGGCATCTCTGTGTGTTCATCAGAACTGTAGGCCTTTGAGCCTCTTCCCCAAAACTCTTTACCTAATGTAGTCACCGCTGCTGCATTGTGAGCAAGCCCATGAACTCCCTGTTGATGAATTACCACTGAAAGCAAGGCTACAATGAGGCTATCTGACATTTACTATATTCTGAATAACAGCTGATCACTTATCTCTAAAAATGCTTCTGTTCACAGACTGAAAAAAGCTTAAGAAACTGCCTTTCAAGATCACACTGTTTATAAATAGCCTGTTCTATTTGCCACTGTCATTCACGTACACACCTAGAACAGTACCTGCAGGCTAATTAGCTAGAGCTGCTGTGTCCTTATTGCCCCAGAGACAGAACAACCTGCAGAATTTACTAACAAACCTTCAGCAGGCTCACCACTCTCACGCATGGCTTGTAGTGTAATGATGAACTACGGCCTCCTATCATTACTGAGAACGGAGGCTGTTCAGTCAAAAAGGTATTGCTGAAGTCATGTAGACAAATCAGATTGTGTTTAGCAAAGTCATAAATCAACCACAAAAATAATAATCATAATTTAATACAACAGCTGTACACAGCAACTGTTTCTGGTCTCGTTAAGGCCAAGATGAGCCACAGTGTTGACTCTGGTGTACGTAAGTCATACAAAACACCTCGCACGATCATTTGTATACATTTGCCAGCATGACTTCAGCTGGAATTTCACTTCCACTGAATTTGTTCCCTTTTGAAATTAGCACGACCTCCTCCTACTTCTATTCAAATCGCCCTTTAACAACCTAAATAAGTAGTTGAAGGAACCACATGCCTGCAAGAAAGGGGAAACTTAAGGACGGCTGATTGCTCATAATCATTTTCAAAAGGTTTAGGTTCCAAAGTTTGGTTTGTTTTGATTTGTTATTTATTTATTTAATCAGTATGAAGCAGTAAGTGATATAATGGCTTTTTTCCTTCTCATTAAAAGGGATGACTCTATTAGGGATTGAGACACGGAGGACCCAGAGTCGGTTTCACACAACACAGTTAGAGAAACGAAGGATCCTTTGTGGAGAACTTAGGTCAGATACTAAATGGGTACAACACTCTATGCTCAGCAAACTGATTTCCCTCTTGGTACAGTACAAAGCCATAATTATAGCCCTTGCTCCCCTCAAAGACCAGCACTGTACAACATATACTTAACAATGTCACCCTTAAGTGCTTGCTGAATTTTTAATTAATATTTGGGATTGAGGGGGACATCCACAAGTCAATCTTAGCTCTTTATACATAAGCACAAAATATACATAGGTGTCTACTAAGCCTAACCACTTCCCTGGCTTTTAATACAGCATATGTAGTGCAAGAGAGGAAACAAGAGCACCTTCTTCACTCAAATATCATTTTCCAGCACATTATTCACCAGCCTCCTAAGTTGCTATACAAAATGTAGCTAAGCGAGGAAGAAGCACAAAAAAGGAATAAGAAATATAGAATAAGGAGTTAACCATAAGCTGGAAGCCTGGAAATGCTTTCCTAACTTAAGGACACAGTGTTCTCATCCTTGCAGCAGTCGTGACTTGCGTGAAATTCAGCTCTAAGATGTTGCCCTGAGCGTTACAAAGTCTCCCCACAGGAGAAGAGCTACAGCTGTCCCAGAAACAGAGGTCCTGGCCTACAGAACCCCAGCTTGCAGTGCCCACAGCAGAGTGAGAAATGGGGAGTGAGAAAGAAGCACAGCACTGCCCAAACACTGAGCGATCAGCTCAGCTTACAGCCTTACCTTCAGATATTTAGTCAGTCAAAGAAATAATCAGCAAAGTGATCAGGTGTAAACAAAAGACCTCGGTCAAGCATTAATTTCACCTTCCACGCTGATGGACATTTTGTATGTGCTACAGCAGCACCTTTGGAACTACTGAAGGTGAAACAGAACACCCCAAAGGCATTGTCTGAAGCTCAGCTTGGTGTGATTTGAAGCAAAATGACAAGAAATAGAAGCAGCCAAGGCTCTAAGTTAGACAACCCATGTTTTGAATATTTTTTTTACATGCCACTTCCTGCAGTGCTTTTGTTTTTAACTGAAACGTGACCTGCCAGAAAATGAGCAGCCAAGCATTTATTGTCACCAGATTTCTGAAGTGACTAGTATTTAATAGTGCCTTCCGCAATGATCCTCTTCTGTAAGAAGAGATGAAAACTCTCCCTCAAAACAGATTAGTTAGATCGGATTGATTTATAAAACAGCACGACAGAATAACGAGTCATGAAGGATAATATAATTAGCTTAATAATGTCCACTACAGTGATGAACTGAAGCAGTTTGTGCATTAGTAGGCTATTTACGTACGCTTGGACTGCATCACGCTTCTCTGCCTACAGTCACCTCAGAAGTGCACCAACAGGTCTGTAATTCACAGCACTTTGTGGTTTATTGCTAGGAGAGCAACAACTCATATTCCACTTTCTTTCCAATTTTTGAAGCAAATGTTTCTGTTTCTGTGGTTGCCTGTAGAAGCATGACAGAAGGAACAGGGTAATGTATACGCTATTTGGTATAATATTTTGATATTTATGACAAATTCTTGTATTGTTTGCTTTTTAACACTTCCCAGATGTGTCATTTCCAAATACAGCTATATTACACCCTCTTTTCTGTTGCCAAGAAAGAAAAGACAAAATTAATTCCCAGTGAGCAGAGAGAGTATCTGGAATCACAGCATCACTGGAACAAGGGAATGACATACTGCACGCCTTGATGGCTTCTCACCCCAAACCTCTGTGTAAGTCCTACCTTGGGCTGCTGGGACTGGAATCTGAACTAAAGGAAATACTATAACAACCCCCAGCAAAGAATTCTCTGATCAAATGCTTCCCAGCGCTGATACCACCTCGATACAGGCAGCAACGATGTTTCCCATTTAAAATCCTGCATCAGCACAAGACAGAAACAACTGTGAAGAAAATAATCATCATCCTACACTGCAAACTGCAAACAGTTCTGGCTACCACTGTAGGTGCTGCAGATGGAGCAGTCTGAAGAAATTGAAGTGTGGTCATTGAAGGTCATTCAAGTCCTTCTAGACTTTGTTTTGTTCCAGTGCATCCCATTGTGCAACCCACAATGAACTGCCTTTATAGATGACAAGGTAACCTCACTGTGTGGGAGCCTGCTGGATTTGGCAAGGCATCCAAGGTATATTTAGTAATTTGATTATTTTTATACATTTAGCCTGCCTGTTGCATCTTGTACTGCTTTGGCACTGCAGGAAAAAATGTGTTTCTTTTTTCAAAAAAATAAATACACCTTCTTTGTCATAAACTTATGGTAATTTCCACCTCTGTTTTTATTCAAACACTGTGAAATGCATTTGGCTTGTAACAACCTTAGAGAAACCATAAAAGCATTTAGCTAATGGTTCATTTATTTTTGTTCACACTGACGGACCAGATATGTTGTTCTTTGCTGAGCCCTGAATGGATGGAAGCAGCGTTGTGCAATATCCACCAACCCCCAGTCTTTTTGTTAATCATTACTAATCAGCTGTTGCTTTGCAAATCAAATTTTTAGTCCTTTTAGGCATACAGTGTGATGCAAATGTGTGGCAACAGAATGTTGATTATAGACCACTGGGTAGCACTAGCTGCCCCATTAGTGGCATCCAGCTGTCCGGATTCATGCATGAGCAACAAGGATTTAATAAGTTAAGATGAAGAGCACTGAAATGCCTGTGATGCAAATAATGACAACACAGAAATAATTAGTGCGAGGCGAACCATCTTTTCTAAGCAGAATTAGATCTGAGGTAAACGGCTGTTACTTCATTAATCACTAAGTGTATCACAAACTTTTAAACTCAACTGCTTCCATACCACAGAGGAATGCAGGATATTGCAGAAACCATATACATCATTATCAAAGCGAAATTAAATTATCCCAGAACTTGTACAACCTATTTTCAGCCTGTGAATAAAAATACAATTCTGACGACTACAGAACTATTCTGAGGTTATCAAAAAGCATCAGTATTTAAGAGTAAACAGCAAGATGGCTATTTAGGTCTTAAGAAATGATATTTCTTCTTAAATGAGAAAATAAACACAGTCATTATCTGTGACTCCATTAGCCTCCCCACGCAGCTCACTGGGCACACGTGTATACTGATGGCAAAGTCAGGACCCTCAGCTGAGAGAAGTCTGTGTTTCTCAAATTCAGGTCTAACACAGGACATCCATGTTGGTTTCAAGGCAATGAAACAGGACTTTTGCTCCTAATAATTTGGGATTCTGGCATTCTCTAAAATATTTTTAATGTTCCCATCAATTCAGCTTCTGTCAGTATGAAACATACAAGGAGTGAGCAAGAAACTGGCCATTTCAAGGCCTACAGGCTGCTAAGAATATCCACGAATGTCTCCAGCATGATCCAAAGGAATTACTGCCTTTAAGTCGTTTAATTAACAATGGTTACTCTTTTAGGATCCTTGTTTGTCAACTGTGGAAGGCAGAGTAACACTGGCCTCGAACTCTAACTCTTTTACCATTGGAAGGTTGCTGCTTTTAGCAATACCTTTTAAAACCAGAATATGGAAACCTGCATCCAGGCACTTTCTCTGCTTTTCAAACATAACAAACAGCCAGTGGTTCCTTCAAGACCAGGTTCCCACTACTCAGCTGATGCAAATTGACTTAAAGAAAGCTAAGCAGGCTGACACTAGCTGAGGAAACAGCTCAGTAGATCTAATTATACGCGCAGCAAAAAATCACTAAGAACTCTATCTCAGCTCAGCCTATTTTATGTAATTAACTGCACAATAAAATGTTCCATGATCAAATAGTTCAGTTTCTTTGAAGTTCTTGCTTTCCATTTCCTTCCATAAGCACATCTAGGAAGAAATTCCTTTGTATGTCTATGAACATTTGAAACTATCAGCACTGGAGGCTGTCATCTCCTATTTTGTGCCTAATCCCAACTACTCTGGAAAGAAAAGCAAAATCTCCAGCTGGGTGCTGCTGCTGCAGGATCAGACTCTTTAAATATGTAGTATATTGATCAGCCCAACAAGGGTCACAGTGACTGTGATAGGGGCCCAGATCACGGCCTCCATCTCCTCATACACAGGCCAGGCTGCTGCAAAAGCTGAAAAGCTCTCAGATAGGAACAGAATGGTCTGGATTTGCATTGGTGACCTGGAGGTGAAAGGCTTGCTATCCCATTACTAATCTCATTTCACAAAACTGTTCTCTCAAGAAGTAACCCCCCACCCCTCTTCCTGCAGGCTCTCTTCTTTAGTCCTCATTCTGAAAACAAAGATTCATTCATTTTAAACTCTGTTAACCTTGGGGGGGAAGAAGACAGTAATTAGCATGCCTCCATTACATACATGGTTCATTTCTTAAACTCCTTGTCAATTCATTACTCCAATTTTTGACAAAGCAGCCTGGATTAAATCCGTAAGTAAATGGATTTGTGTCATTCACTCCCTCAGATTTTAAAACACTTCAGGGCTCAGTGCACTGCTTGACTTCTACAGGAGCTTATGTGTCATCCACACAGACCAGATTTATTAAAACCAGTATTTCTTAACCCCAAATTCTCTACGTACTTCAGACAACTCCCTTCTAGAATCAGGGTATAAAAAGTTGTAGAACTGTTCAAATTAAAACAACTTCTCTTTGGTTATCTCTGTTTTATTTCTCCTAGAACCCTTCAAGCCATTCACAGCAGTCCCTGACAGAATGTGCTGGAATACAATAATACATCAATTAACTACAGTCAACCAGCTGCTCATATGATTTCTCCAAAATATCTTCATTATTCATAGGAAGCACCGTGGTGTGGCAACATGCTAGAAGACTAACTGAAAAAGAAATTACGATCCAGTTCTACAAATAGCGATACCACGTCCTAACCTTTTCCTACCACGTTAATTAGTTCAGCTGTGGATGTAAGTTCACACATCCAATCTGACCTCTTCTAGCAAGAGTCCACAGAGGTCACCTAGTCAGCAAAACTGTGTACCTGTCATACATCTTCATTTGATGAAACTTTATGAATTATGCACTATGCGTGGCTTTACGTTCAGAGGTTTTTTCTTTAACCACAAAACATTTATTTCTAATGCCACCTTTCTAAAGCAATCAGGAGAAAGTAATCTGGAAGCAACAACTCTAAATAACTACATCTAGAATTACTCACATGGGTGCTGACTGATCTAATCTGAAGCTGGGATGCAACAACTCAGGAGACCAATATAAAAAACAGACCCTTTTTTGCTCGTGCATCAGTAGCTCAAACACAGCCCAGGTGACACAGATAGCCTACGTGAAAGTCAGTGACCATCCCCACACAGCCCACAAGCAGCCAGTAACACCAGCACAGAACGTGCTCAGGAGCTGGCACAAAGCCACACCTCCGATGGCAGCCTCAGCACCAGTGCCAAAGGCTGAGGGGGCCACGACTGCTCTCTGTTCTTTTGCTCACAGATGTTGTCATTTCTGATAATGCTGACATCTCAACACAGCCACAGCCCGATGCCCTCCCTCCTCACAGTCTGCTGGGCAGATTCACCACTGTGGGCAGCAACAATGGTAAATCACCACCACACCTTAACTGGCGCTCATTGACTGCTTTTAGAGATATACTGTAATCAAGTTCAAATGCCATCACTTTTCTAAACAAATGTAGGTTCAAGCAGTAAGGCATAACAGTGTATCATTAAAACACAGCACTGCTGCATTACAGTTCATAGAAAATAAGTGACTTGATAGCATTTCATGTCCAATTTTGCCTTAAGGAACAGCTGTCTGCGCTTTTTGGTGTCCCTGCAGGAGGAACAAACAAACCAAAGCTAACGCAGGAAAAACATTGCCCCCTTCCCTCCTTCCAAAAGGAACTCTTCAACTATTCAGTTGATTCAAATCTAAAAATAACTGAAAAAAAAAATACTTGGAAAGAAAAGAATGCCTTCCTAATTGCATATTAATTGCTATACCCAATTGGAACTTTCTTTCTCACTAGCAAGTAACATCATTTGTGCCATTATAAGGCTCTCGAGAATCCTGCCAATGGAGAATGTGCATGTCAAATAATTGATTCAACCTGCCACTTCCCACAGGGCCAGGAGGGAGCAGCTGGACTTGAAATCTCCACCTAAAAACAACAGCTGCAACACAAGATAGGCCCAGAGCAGAGGTACACTTTGTTTCCCATCTCCGCATCCAAAATACTCAGTTAAATGCCCAGCCAAGAGAGCAGAATATAAAGAGACAAGTTTCATTCAAACATGGGGCAGAACAGGGAATGCCTGCAAGGGAAAACTTGCAAAGGGAAATAAAGCACAAATAAGGGGAGAGCCAGAAGCACTGAACCTGCCAGATGCGTGCATGAAGAGTTCACTTCTAGCCTACAAAGCTGCTCTGGGTATGTAGGACATCCAAAATCAACTTCTTCCACTAGCAAGCCTCAGAAAACACAGCAGTTCACACTGCACTTTCGAGGTCTGTTTCAGCTTTCCTTTTCAACTAGGCTATCCAGGAACTAAGAAACCCAATCAAATAGCTTCTCAGAACTTCACTGCTAAAGCTCCCGCAATACTCCAGGTAAAAAACATGTCAGCCTACCCTGCTCCTGCCTACCAGCAAACCTTACCAAAGGGAAAATGCAGATTCACTGCTCATGGCTGGCTGCTGCTAGGCATCTGCCCTCCCTTGCCAGACCTAGCTCTTCTGACCACAGCAGGACCTTTCTTTCCCACATACGAAGCCTAGAAAGCAACCAGAAATTGCTAAGAATGATCAGTTACCAACCGCTTACTTGGAAATCCCAGTTCACTGTCCATCAAGCACTGAAACAATATATGTGCTCGTTATTATCTGCCTAGAGAACTCCTTATTCTCTAATGGTTTCCAAAAATCTTTGTTACTTATTTCTCTCTCAGCTTCTACTGTTCGGAGGCATCACACAAGCAAGATTTATTTCTGCAATACCACAGCTATAAATTGCATATGATGGGATTGTCCCTCAGATACATCTCTGTCTCTGAGCCCTGAAGAATCTGAAACACCATGCTTACAACAACACAAATGCCAGTGAGTATATAACTATTATTTCTGTAAATATTCGTACTTTCAACATGGGAGCCAATTCATTCTTTTCATCTGCCTCCTCTAACAAATGCTAACACTGCCATCATTAAAGATACGAACGCCTGCCCTTCCTCATTAGCAACTGTGCCGCAAAAATTCTCTCTGCCAAAATTTAGGGGAGCTTTGAGGACTCGTGTTAGTCTACAGAAGCTTACCCTCTGCTTTTACACTCAGAGCTTTGAATTACAAGCATCTTTGATCTTCTGGGGGACTGCAGTTTCTTACATCCTCATCTCCACCTTGCTAATGGGGGCTTCAGTCAGCAATGGTGTGACAGGAGGTTTCCATATTCCCACGTAGACCTGGACCCATCCTAAGAGCATTCTCACATAAGCAACCTGTAGTTATAATGAGATTTTATTCTCATATGCTACACATAAAAATCACTCCGGAAAAAAAATGCCTAAGGCATTCAACAAATCTAAGTATGTATATTAATTAGATTTTGCACTTATGCTATCTCTAAGCTACATCAATGCACATGTAATTCAAAAAGATATCAAGGGCAGTTGTGCCTCGACTGTCTGAAGGGAAATATATTTGCTCTGTAAGTATTTAATGAACTTAATATCTTGTCTGCAGGGAGAAATTTTAACGGGGGACACAGAGCACTGAGGCAACAGAGTGACAGTGAAAGTCAGCAGGACTAAAGCTTTTAATTTCTATTCTGCCTTTTGAAATATTTCCCCATCACGAGGTTATCATCAGACAGGCCGTATATTAAGCGTATGCATTCCCAAAGGAAGATGTTTGTTTAAATATCCAGAGAGAAGAGATTATCATCAAACAGGTATCAAGTTCTAAGATTGAGTTCAGAGGACTCAAAGTGTTATATGATAAGTTTTATACATTAGGGCAACGTTTCATGTGTTCACTTCAAAACAGTAAGCAGCAATGCAAGTTCACAGACTTCTTCCACACATAGAAAAGATATCTGACATGTAGTCTTGCAAAACAAGGGAAAATTAAAAAGAATTAATGAAATAAATCAAATATGCTGTACTTTGGGAATAAAGCAACAGCTACACATTAACACCTCAACAGAAGAGTAAGATCGTGAACGTACAATTAGATGGCTAAGGCTTTTTAACCTTTTGACATACAAAACCCAAAGGGACTTCACATGAAAGGTGAGATTACCAGCAGCAGAGGTTGAAAGTTGCACATAAAACCCGTCCCTCAAACTAAGAACAAGTAGCTGGACTGAGGCTCCAACACCAGCCCCTGGTAAGCGCGTGGAAAAGCTGGAAGGAAGATGACAGGAAAGAATGCAGAGCCTGAAAACCCTTCCTCACACCTCGACCAATCTGGTATGCTCCAAGATGGGCTGATGACACACTGTACCTTCTTGAAGGGGCTGTCTTCTCTTTCAGAAACACACCTTTCCCCCCTGGATTTATCACATACAAACTGACCGAAGGATGAACAAGTGGCTGCTGTTCTTAGATTCTATTTCAGACTAAAGCACTAAAGAGTACAGCAGTGTATTTGCATGCCGTATTTTTAATAGCAAAGACAAGGCAAATATACAAAGTTCAGTGCTGCTGGTTCATGATGGAGAAAGGGGAAATTAGAGGGGCACGAGGAAATCCAGCATTGTTATTTAGAGGGCACAGCTGCAAGTCACCTCTGTGCTCTGTCACAGTGACTTCCAATTCAACTGTGCAATTATGCAGCTCTTAAACCTACTTAATTCTGATTTAATTCTAACTAGTATTGGTCACCTTAACCACTAGTAGTTTTCTGGCTATTTTACAAATGCCAAAGCATTTTATTTTATTTTATTTTATTTTATTTTATTTTATTTTATTTTATTTTATTTTATTATTATTTAAAAGAAAAAAAATAAATGAACTTAATTAAGATTTAGTGCTGGTAAACAGCCCATAGCAATACAAATGAATCTTCACTCTTATCTCATGAGAGATCAGGTTAGGAACAAGGTGAGGAACTTAGTGAGAGTCTTTTTGCAGCCTTTGTCCAAAAACTTTCCTCTGGAAGCACCGTGTACATCCCCACTGCTACTGAAGGAAGGAATATCATAGCTCACCTTAAGAGTGATTATTCTCCATTTCTTCCTCAGCATAGAAGAGTCAAATAATCTGCCCTGAAGTAGGAAGGCCGTACATATCCTTAAACTGTGCCCACTTCCGGATTTAAACAAATTGCTCTGTGTTAACTAACAGGTATTTTATCTTGGAAACCTGTCCTGCATTTGAACACGTTCCCATTGTCAATGCTCCCCATATCCACAGTGCTCTTCTCATTTGTTCTGTCATTTCATATATAGCAGACAGACCCATTTTTCACCTTCTCAGGAATACAGTGCGATACGGAACCTATGAAGTATGTGGCCAATATCATCTAACCTATTAAATGTCAGAATCATATATCTCAAATGCTGTGTCAAGATGCTGTAGTCTGGCAGCAAGGAACTCTTTTTTCTTTTTCTCACAAGGAAAGCACCCTGGCTACAAGAACCCTTGTGGGTTCAGTTCTGCATAGGTCTGATTGTAACCCACTGCTGAAAGCAACACCAGGCTGAGAGATGATGCTGGCATTGGCCAGATTAAACCTTAGATGAGAAAACAGAACAAAACTTAAAAAGAATTCCCTTTACAGTTAGGTAGCTTGTTCCAGTTCCTCCCTTGCAGCTTGGCCTGATAGCTGCATTCCTAAGAATCACCTAATGTGATTCTGTATTTTATTTTACCCTCACATGCCATACTGGACATTCTGCTCTGGCAGAACTGTAGGCAACAGGACTGAAGCGGCAGCTTTCCAGAAGCCAACCAACTACATCAGCTTGTTAGAAATGGAGCACCGAGAAGCAGACATCGTATGTTCCGTGGGATGCCAGGAAAGTGCCAGTGGAACAAAGCGTGTGCTTTGGCTGGTGCAGCCAGGCACTGCCCATGCCAGCAGAGTGGTTTTGCTCAGTGCCATGTTGTGCTGCATGGGCACGGGTGGCAGCTGGTCCAACTGCCTGCCTTCAGCACATGCTGGGTTGTGGAGCTGCAGCACCTCTGGGGCATGCTAGGGGGCTCAGATCACACGGCTGGACGCTTCCCATCTGCACCCGAAAGTTGGTTCAGAGCTGAAAGCTTTGCAGACAGAAGAAATCCCAAATGGAGGCTGTGGAGTGGGATGTGGGTGCTCTACTCCCAGCCCCACACATCCGTGCTCCGAGGTCAGGGGAAAGTGACCCTACACTGCTTCATCCGCTGCTGTCTTCATGAGATGACCTCTGCTGAGACTCATTATGGGAGCCCTCTGGTAATGTTCCCCAAAACCCAATTCAAACTGACCCTCCAGCCCTTCCTCTTACCCTGATACCACTCTCAGACACAAGGTTTGGTGGCCATGTGTTGGGCTCCACGGTCCTCGTGGAATCTTTCCAACTGGGGTATTCTGTGATTCTATGGTAAAAGACAGCAACAAGGACTAAATCTTGGCAAAAATGCAGGCTGGGCCTCTTCTATATTGACAAGACTGTTAGAATTATTGGGATTTCTGTCTCAAAGCCTGTACTAAAATAAAGTTTATTATGATGTATTGGTCATACAGGAATTAACAGGAAAGGAAAAAGTAGCTTGTTTGCAAATTATTTTTAAATATCCTCACAACAGTATTCAGATCACAGACTCATAGAGTAACAGAATGGCCTGGGTTGCAAAGGAGCACAGTGCTCATCCAGTTCCAACCCCTGCTATGTGCAAGGTCACCAACCAGCAGCCCAGGCTGCCCAGAGCCACATCCAGCCTGGCCTTGAATGCCTGCAGGGATGGGGCATCCACAGCCTCCTTGGGCAACCTGTGCCAGTGCCTCACCACCCTCTGGGTGAAAAACTTCCTCCTAATACCAAGCTAAACCTCCCCTGTCACAGTCTAAAACCAACTGCAGATATTTTTGTTAGTTTACCTACGTTACAGACATTTCTAGCTATTCAGTTCCTTTTTATCACAACTGCCAATTGTAAGGATAAAAAAAAATTTAACTTATTAGATGGTTTAACTAGTGTAAACACAAAAGAAACCATGCAGAGACCTGTCTTGTATTAGTGGCACTAATTAGCTGTAATGGAGTTTCAGAAGTCATTACACAGTGCATAAGTGTATACAAATTTTTGCAAATACATCTCTAGTATGCATAGAAGTGGATTTCCTCAACAGTTTGGGTGGGGAAGGGGTGACAGGAAGCTGCGTTTCTCCCCTTAGACCCTTCCTGGTCTCAAGTGAGTGGCACAGAGACAGTGGAAAAATCACAGCAACCTCAAGCTCTATAACACTTTTTCAAGAGGAGGTGCCTTCCTGCCTTTCCTCAATTGCTGCATCAAAAATAACAAAGGCTCTTTAAGTTTAATAAAGTATCGTGTATAATGAATATGGGCTTTGTCTGCTTTGCTTTATCAGCTTTCCACCTGAATAGCAGTCCGAAGAACATAGAAGAAAGCATCACTGCCGTGGCAGCTTACTTATCATTTCAGAAAATGACTTGCCTGTTGGGATGCTAGTTAGGTTTGGGCTTTGGGGACAGAACTGAATCTCTTTGAGCCCGGTGAGAGAGCAGCCACACAGAGCGAGTAAATCATTTTAATTTTGTACAAGTTGAAAAGCATTTTTTCCTCGACTTCAGCTAGATGACAGTGGCATGATGGCTGATTTTCATTTCAATCAGAGCAGCATATGATTACCACCTAATTAGAATGTAGAAATAGAAAGGAGATCATTTTTTAACCTACCCAAGAGAACGGTGTTGGGGAGGGTGGAAGATTATGTTAATCAAATGATACTGGCATCTGAGAGCTACCAAAATAGCCACCTGAATTATTGGCACCCTGACCGTCCTTGAGGATCCATCCGTGGCTTCAAGAGAAGCCCATATTTTCAGAGCTTTATTTCTAAGTAATAAATATATTTCAAAATAAATACATGTCACTGCAGGCCCAAACTTGTCATAAAAGATATCACCATAGGCATAAATATATATATGCCTACTATTTTTTTTCTTCAAAATCACACACACTTTTTATCTGACAACTGTAAAACTAAGCATGAAAACTAGCCACCCCAAACCAAAAGTAACACAGTCTTAAGGGGAATTGCCTGTATTAGGTCATTCAAACAAACAAACAAAAAAACCAACAAACTTTTGTTAATCAGATATTGTCAATTAGTTACTCCACTTCTTGGAATGAACGTAAAAATTTGGCAGCTGTGCCTAGGGGAATGTAACTGAGGTTAGATTAAAGTAAACTGCATCAGGCAACATCTTCCAAGACTCGCTGTCTCCATCCGCATCCCTCTATAGAGATAAGGACAAGAGCTCATCTCAAGATGGCACTTTGTTTAATTGTCTCTGAATAACAAGGAGACAAAATTAGGTCATTGGGACCACCAAAAGGAGGGGGGAAAGAGAAAGTTAAAAAAAAATAAAATTATCTTTCAGTCAAGCAGATTACAGAAGTACCGAAATTAGGTTGTCCTGATGTTTTCATAGGCTCAGGAGGCAAAGCAATTTCGTGTTAGCTGCCTGACCCAGTTTTGAAGGGAGAGACGAGGAATGCTCCTTCCCTGCTGTCTCACACCTCCAACACGCACACCCACGGATCGTACCACTGCACAGCACACAGCCACAGTGACACAGTACCCAACCGGGCTGCCACGCTTACCTGCAGAGCGCTGCATGTGATGCTGTGATCCTATTTGCATGCCCCTAAATAAAGCTGTAGTGCTTTTGAAAACTCACTCAGGTACACCTGCACTATCCTGCCTTCGGCAATACAGAGCACAGCAACTCCCTCTGCTCTGCCCTTCCAGGCAGAGGCTCACCAAGGCAACATCTACCTCTCTCAAATGGATGCTATTGGTACCCAGCACCATTTTAGGAACTCAGGATAACCTGCCTGGCACACAGATGTCACCTGGGAGGCTGGGAGCACTCCTGTAGGTCCTGCCCCGTATCTGCTAGCCCACACAGCTGCCCTGCCTCCCCCCAGGCACCTAACAGCAATGCTTTTTTTTAATTTCCACAACAATGATTCTTAGAGCAGAGATGCCTCAAAGCAGGCTTGCACTGGGTGGCCAACACATGGCACAGCTGGATTAATGCCCACGGGGCCACCCGGCTGCACCGCACATCTGGGGAAGCTTCTCCCTCACTGCTCTGCTCTAGCCCTGCCCAACCATGCTTGCTGCAGCATCACAGTGAAGAGCTCTGTAAAGACAGAGAACCCTATGGGTCCCAGCACAGGGAATGCTTCCCCAGCTCTCCCCGGTCTCATACTGTAGTGCCTGCCCGCAAGGCAAAGCCAACTGCTCCCACATATGGGAATCAGTGCACAGGAAAGGTAATTCCACTTTGACTGTCTCAGCAGTGGAAAATACCGCTGTGATTTGGATGAAGCACATTACAAAATAAAGCACAGGTGCAGGGTGTCTATATCATGGTGAGCCTAACTTGAGAAACCAGGTGTTTCCTCCTCAAAATGTTGGTGCTGAGAAACACAGCACTTCTGGTCCTGCCTATGTCACTGAAAACTGTTCTGCTGTTTTTTGATTTTTATTTTTTAACCTCACTGTGTTATGCTGGAAATGTGCAATTTCTCCCTCCCTGCTTTTGGGGAAGGAGGGGGTAGAAAGGTCAGTAAAATAACCTGTAATAACTTGCTAAAACACATAGACTTGAATCTCATATCTCATGTACTTTAGGCAAAGTAAGAAAAAGTCTCTTTTCAACAGTGACTGTAATGAAAAGGATTCAGGAACGTGCTGATTTATTTTCCATCTATGTGCTTTTAATCTGCATCAGTTATTTCAATGGAACACATATTGCAATCACACTTTCCGGGTTGTTGTTCTACTGAGGCGCATAATAAATGTTGTGAGATATTGTGCAAGAGAAAGAACAATACTTCGAGCTAAATGTGCTGTTAAATTAAAGTCTTTTCTTGAGCGCTGAAAAGGTCCTGAGGCTTTTCATGTCAGTGACACAAGGTAAGGCACACTCTGAGCATTTTTTATTTTTCACCCTTTTGAGACACACAGCGTGATCCTAAAGCACTGGAAAATAACAGTACCTTACATTGCAAATATTCAAAGATATCTGCCATGAAAAACACAAGCACAACCCCACCACCACTCCAAAAAATGCAGGGGTCCAAGTATTTAAAGGTGTCACATTTCCTCTGTGATGCACTGGGGGAAGTCAAGTGGCAGTTACCTCCATCCTTGCTAAATCATCCCAAAAAGAAATGCACAAAATTGTTCAAAGCGCTTAATGTGCATTTTTTAAATGAATCCCAGTGTATAATTTCCTAAAGGATAGGAATCAATTCTATTTTGTGCTCTGAAGAATTCTATTAAACCTGTAGAGCACTTTGTGAAATGTGAAAATGCAGTTTGCTAAGGAGATAGCCGAGGTGGTCCGCAGTAAATTAACCCAGTACTGCTGACTGTTGCCATTCTTTGAGCCTGCTCCAAGGGATTTCTATGCTTACAGTACAACACCATTTACCAGTTCTAAACTAGATTTGCCCTCTGGCTGCAAGTCAGCAGACCTTGGTGTAAAACACGGCCAGAAATTAGTTTGACTTAGAGTTGCATTTGAAGACCAGAGCAGTGCTGCGTGTTACAAGCAACTAAGAACCAACCATTGCTTCCAATCCTGTTGTTTTCCCTAGCGGACTTGGTGTAGTTAAGTTTGAGGCCGTCTGGCTGCTATGGCTGCTGCCCTGCCCGGCTGCTGGTTGGCGTTCAGTCCATTACAATGGATCCCTCTCTCCCTAGCTTTGTACCAATTAACCTCAGACAGGAGCTAACTTCATTTGCATGGTAATGAGGAATTCATCTGAGCCACTTCGAAGTTAAGCATGCTAATAAGTTTTTATGCAAGCACCTGAGGGGTCAAGCACAACAATGGACTTGGAAGAGAAAACCTTTCATTAAATGCAAATCACTTTTCTTGTAAATACTATGGCAGAGAACTTTAGGACTCTAACACAGCTCGCAAGAATGGAGTCATTTAGGTTAGATTTTCAGGGCCCCAGGCAGACTGAGGAACATAGCCACTGATCTATTTATATTTTGAATTAATATCAGATTGGGTGAAATCCTCATTACAGCATCAAAGCAGAGAAAGTCCTACATGAAGGTAAAGAGGAGAAAGCAACAATATTGCCTCATATTTCACAGATTTGCCACGGTTTCCTGGGATGCAGGAAGGCAGATAAGACACTGCAGCCATACAGTGCAACAAAAGACTGCAGCATTTTGTCAGGTTTCCATCTGCTCTACCTACGTGATGTTGTCAGGCGTGTTGTGGGGTAGGCACATTTCCTAGTGAGTACACTCTCATTTTGGTCTCTGCCTTGCACTATAACTTCATGAATCTATCCAATTTACATTCTACATGCACAGGTGGAGGTTTTGGTTAGGACAAGCAGTACGAGACGTTAGCAAGACAAAAAGCGGCAGCCAAACATCTTTGGGGCTGAAGGAGAAGAACATGGACAAGATTTTTCACTTAAAGATTCCTCAGGAAGGAATGAAAGGAAGAAGCTGATTCACTGAAGTCCAGCACAGCCAAATGCAGAAGGACTCTTGCTCAGGCAAGGCTGTTAGCAGGACAGACTGACCTGTTCTGACAGCACAGCCACTGCCAGGGGAGCAGTTCTGGCCAGAGATTACAGCAGCGAAATACGGGCAGCCTTCTGAAAAGATGTCCTCATGGCAAATTGTTAAAGGTTTTGCTCCCAGCTCCAGAGGGAATAGAGGGAGCTGCTCTATCTCTGTGACAAAAACTTATAGGGACATCTCTACGGTACCTGCAGTAACAGTAGGCTCTGTTGTTGAGACGTAAGTAGTCCCCGTCAGTGATGTACAATGAGCTACTTGGGTGGAACATTTGGGTGACGAATAATACCCAGTGCCCCAAAGCAAATCCAAAGCATTGGATCTGATTCACACTTAGTGTTGTGCTATGTCAATTCATTTAGTCCAGACAAATTATACCCGCCTTGTTACAAACATTAAACAGTGACCCAACAACTGCGTGCTCCCCAAAGATCGCCTTCACTGCATGAGATACAGCTGTCCTCTGCTAAGTATTTTAATTTTGCTGCTGATAGACCTATGAAATGTAAAACAACAGCTCTTTCCACTGTACAACACCATAAGCTCTAGGTATTTCTTTAAAAAGAACTCAGATGAAATTTGAGTTTGTGGGGAGTAAGTAAGGATGTTTGAAGGTAGACAGCCAAGAAAACTAAGGAAACAGAAGGGAACATAATACAGTGAGAAAGGAGAAATCGTGCTTATGCAGAGCTCATGGTTTACATTAATCTGTGCAGGCCACAGATGCAATGGAATTTTATGTTTTACTTGCAAGAAGTGCTTACAGCTCAATCGGAGTCAAAAATATATATACAACAATCATCATCATTTCAATCGCTCTGGGCTATGAGCCTTAAGTCTGTTTCCAAGACAGAGATGAAGCTGCCTGAAAACCAAGGGAGGAGCTCAGCTGAAGTCTATGAAGGGAACCAGAAAACTGTGGAAGCAGCACACCAATGAAAAGAAAGGGGGAACATGTAGTGCATATATGGGTTTCCAGGCCGAGTCAAGGCAGAAATAAAAAAAGGGAAGACTCAAAGTCTACACTAAAAGGTAAAGTCATCATACAGCTGAGAAGCAATGGCTGAATCATAGGGCAGAATACTCTAGAAAAGAGCTTTCATCAAGAAAGCTTCTATACGTGTGATAGGCACTCTACCAAACGAAGCCAAGTTGCTTCTAATAACATTAAGAAAAAAAGTAATTAAGAGAATATGTGTTTATATTACACATATTCAGTTTTTGAAATAGAAGAACTTAGTTCTGGAATAAAGAGAATAGTTTCAGTCCAGATCTGCTCCACTGCTCAAATATTTAAGTCATGGAAAATACCAAGTGTTCAGTGGGAAGCACAAAGATACACTGACCGAGCATCCCTTGTTGTACCTTTTGGCATTCAGGTTTGAAAAATCTCAGTTTACCATTCAAATCTCAATACAGTATTTCCTTTCAGTTATGTAAAATAATAATAATGATAAATAAAAAAAAACAACACCCAAAAACCATCAAACCATAAAGCTAAATTCCCCCTGTCAATCATCAGAATCTCATAGCAGTAAAATACTCTGCAAAATACACAGATAAGGGTACTACTGATTACACCCCTGTATCTATTTCTTCTCCTTTGTTAAATATTTTCAGACAAAAATACTGAACAACTTGAGCTGTCTGAGATCTGCTTGCTATCATTAACAGGAAGCAGGCATTTCTTCAGTTCAAGACATCATGTTTATTTCATTTGGTCTGTCATTTCTTTGCTTCTTTGTCGCATTTCTCCAATTCAGTATTAGGAACTATCAGACTGCTAAGAACAAAAACCAGAGAAAGACAGAAACGAGAAAAGGAAGATCTGGAGATCATGCTGTTGAAAGCATTTTGTCTTATAAAAATAATAACCATCACGTTGTCATTGGAAGAAGGCTGGTGCTGTTAGAAAATCACTGTTGAATCACATGTTTACTGAGAGTTCTAGGGAAAATGAACAGTTAACCATAAGCAAACCAAAAATTAATAAAAATAGAAAATACCATCATAGGTTCTTTACTGTAAAGTGGCCCCTGAGCACCAGTGACCTTTGGTGACTGTTTCCACTGACAACTATTACATACATTTCCTTTCCAAGACTCTCCTCATTATTAGATGAAAACTGTGACGCTCAGAACCAGCTCAGAAAGAGAATAGACTTTTACTTTGCCAGGAAAGAATACAATGCACAGGAAACGCAGAGTGTGGTTTCAAACAAAGGTATTTCCCTTCAACTCCAGTGTAGATGTTAAATATAACAGTCTTTGCCCTGCCATATTGTCCCAGCCTGATTTCATTTGTTTCAGACTAAACATTCAGCTGATGTTTACTCTTTCCACAGTTTCAGCATCAAAGTCCATAATCTTTAAAAAAAATAAATGAATTGGGAAATTTACATTTTATTCCATACCTCATTGCGATTCTTGCTTAACCATTCCTTAGTAGTGTTAAGGGCAATGACAGCAGCAGGCTCATTTGGAAAACCTGAAGACAGAAGAAATGAGAAATAAATTGAAGGTAGACATTTTTCTCCACCTATAAGAAAATGGATTCTGTTCCCACCTTCTTCGGTCTAGGTCTGGGATTCCTTTTGGTCACCGCTCCATTTTAAAGATTGTTTTTAAAGGTTTTAGGTGACAATATTCATTCTTTTCCTAGGTAAACAAATTGAAAACAGGGGCAGTGATTTTCTATTAGTGTTTTTGATTTGACTGTTTGTTTTTAGCTCTGGTTAGGAAAACTCAGCAGCTCTAGGAACAACAGAGAGTTATACATGTGTCATACTAGGCAGGCGACAATATAACATACATCACAGTAACAAATGCTAGGCTTACATCTCATGGCACAAGTTCTTTCTTTAATCCATCTGTCAGCAAAGCCATACAACACTATGATCCCAGTGCCATAGGTTTCATAAGGATAAAAATGCTTGACATATAAATCTCTTAATTTATAACCTAAAACATAACAAACAACTTTGGAAATTAAAGAATTCATGAAGCGTAAGCATACAAATTTAAGGCCTGATATTGCATGATATACTAGCAATAGCAACTCCCCCTAACACTAAACAATATCAGAAATCTTTCCAGGGATGCAGACTTTTTGCTTTGATGGTCTCTATCTATCATATCTAAAGATGCTTTCATTACTTAGGCAGCCTTAATTTAATTTTCCTTTAAAATCCTAACTTGAGGGCAGCAAATCATTTCTGTGAGGATTTAAATATAAAAACCCATAAGCTGTATGAATAGCCCTCAGTAGGTTAGATTAATAGAACAGCCTTTGAAGAGGTGGAGCTGCAGGCGCTGCGTACAAGCAAGCAAAGGGGCTCGACAGAAACAGGCATGAAATCTGGCACACAGATGCATGCATACAGCATTTTTTACATCATACATCACACCCTCGTGCCGTAAACTGAAGTACAGACACTGCAAAAAGCAGTAGATGCACCCAGCTTTTTGACATGGATTGCTAGCCACCAAAACCTATGTTTTTAACTCTTTTCAGAACTTATGCAGTGCTAGACTGAAAAACAAACAAAATCTCTCTGCCCTCCTTGAGTCATGCCCCCAGCGTTTCTCTCCATAACCGAACTGGATTTGTAAGTGCTTTTTTCCGTTGGCGTTATTTTCAAGAGACAAGTGACAGCCATCCAACAAGCTGGGTAGTATGGTCACTGTTTGGGTTCATTTCCTTTCTGCATGTTTCTTCATAAAACATAGGTGTGTTCCTTTTTTTCCAGGTCCAAGATGAAAAATTAGCCAAGATCCTACAACTACTGCTGTGGATACATCTACCATTGCTGAGAACACATACTCCCATGACATTTAGTAACAACGCTGCTATCATCAAGGCATGTGACCAAAGACACAAACTAATGAATGCTTCAGCGGTTTTATTTCACAGTATTGCAGTCACAGAATTGCAGGAGTTGGAAGGGACCTCAAGAGATCACTGAGTCCAGACATCCTGCTAAGGCAGTTCCCTACAACAGGTCACCCAGGCAGGCGTCCAGATGGGCCTTGAGTATCTCCACAGAAGGAGACTCCACCACCTCTCTGGGCAGCCTGCTCCAGTGCTCTGCCACCCTTACCGTAAAGAAGTTCTGCATGCTTGTATGGAACTTCTTATGTTCAAGTTTTAAGTCATTACTCCTTGTCCTATTTGCTACACACCACTGAGAAGAGCTTGGCTCTCCCATCTGCCTTTAGATATTGCTAAACATTCATCAGATCTCCTCTAAGTCTTCATTTCCCCAGGCTGCACAGCCCCAGGTCTCTCAGCCCTTCCTCACAAAGGAGATGCTCCGGGCCCTTTATATCTTTGTGGCCCTCTGCTGCGCTCCTTCTAGGAGATCCCTGTCTGTTTTGACAGGGGAGCCCACGTAGTGCTCCAGGTGTGGCCTCGCCAGGGCAGAGCAGAGGGGGAGGATCACCTCCCTTGATCTGCTGGCATCGCCCTTTGCAATGCACCACAGGGTAACATTGGCCTTCTTGGCCACAAGGGCACACTGCTGGCTCATGGCCAGCCTGTTGGCCACCAGAACAACGTATTTAGGTCATGTAAAGTAACAGACCTCTAAGCAGACAGTCCATTTGAATTACTAACATCTTATCTAAGAAACCATGACTTTATAATACAGAAATTCTGCACCAAGAGTTTGGTAGGCTTGCCTGGACATAAAATGAAGACCACGTAGAGAGCGAAAAGCAGATTTCAGACAACTAATAAACCATTGTTTATGCTCTGAATGGTTCATTTTCAGAACAATCCTCCCTCCAGCAAGATTCGCTTTTCTGGCTTGGTTTTCTATTCACCTTCAGTATGGTATTTGCCCAAAACTGTAAGAGCACGCTAACAACTTTATAGAATTACTGCTCTCTCAATAAGTTGTGCATTATTTAGAAAACTGCTGCCATGCTAATCAATCTTAAATAGAAGCTCACCTGACTGGTGTTCAGTTCCTCTTAAGTAACCACAAACGTAAAATAAACAAAATAAAATAGATCAGCAATCAAAACAAAAGCTTTCAATCTTGAGTACAATTTCAGAAAAGATCTTAAAATCTACAGAAACCTTTTATGATGACAACTACTACTAAAAAAACCAACCTACTTAGTGCTTCATACAAATCTCTGGTAAATTTAAATAAAAGGATTATCTTTTTGGCTTTATGCAGAAGCAAGACGGAGATTGGCCTCCTGTTCCACACCGTGCACCAGCACAAAAAACCCTGTCTCTCTGATTCTCTAACAGAAAAATATTTGGTTTTATAGGACCGGGCTAAAGGGAGATAAAGTGAGACGGGATCTTTTTAGGCCTGTTTTTGCATTGTTATTTATTTATTTCTGAGCTGCATTTGTCTGCCACAACATTTCTGGCCCGCTCCCATACACACACACAGCCCTCCCCACTTCGCTTTCAGCAAAAAAGCAATCTCAGTGAGCACGTGGGAATCAAATTACTGGAGAGAAATAAGCTCAAGGAGCCTCACAGTTAACCGACTCCTGGAGCAGCAGCTCAGACAATTCTGGCTAAAGGCTCAATTTCACAAAAGATAAAACAGGTAAAGTAATAAGAGTGACACTGGCCCATGTTACTGCAGTGAGCGCTCCTCTGGAATACTGAAAAGGACAGGGGCGCAAAAAGGCAAAGGAGCATTATCTGTAAGGTGCAGACAAGCAGAGCCTCTGAAGGACTTCACTGGGTTTGTTTGGTTAGAGAAAAAGGGGGGTTGGTAGGTTGTATGCCCGTGATTGGTGTGAGGTGAAGCATCTACTTACCAGCACACACAGGTCTCCGACACAGGCTGTGCTTCCTACATTCTGCAGTGGCAAAGCTTACATTTTGGCCACAGATCCTGCTGTATCACCAGAACGTGACAGGCTGTCTTTGCTCCTGAAAAGCTCTTTCAGAATGGGGTAACACTGCTGCAGTGCCCATTAACCACAGCTCGTCGTCTGTTACCAGGATCAACTTTAAATCTTCCAACCATGACAAACACTGAAGTAAGCAGTCACTGCCACTTATGCCTCTCCCAGCTCAGGAGCCCTCTCTTAAAGAACAGCCTTCTTCATTACTGTTCATGCTGACTTGCTACTGCAAAATCTATAAAAATTACTTGGAATCCTGGAGGAAAACTCTTATGGTTTTGCCAGTTGCTTCACAGCTGAAGTCATCTGTGTGACATGCAAAGTCAGCCCAGACAGCACAGCCACCTTAGTACATACTTATAGAAAAGTGACTGCTAGCTCTCAACACTGACCTTGGCTACCGGCATCGCTCTAATTTCAGCCAAGCTTAGGAATTTCCTTTCCTCCTCTTTGCATGTTGCTAAGAGATGACTATTCCCCTACTTTCATTCTTTGTTTCATGGCTATACCACCCAACTGCCAATAAACAAACAACAAAGCAACAACAAAAACTGAACGCCGTTCCAAATGAACTCTGTTGCTTCCCATGTGTCCTTGGGCAGACATTACCCACGGAGACAGTCTATGAAAGCTTTAAAAGATCTTCTGACTTATGAGCTTCTGCATCTGCTTCCAGGACTTTATCACCTTAGTCCTGGAAATTATCACGCTGACCTGAGAAATAGTGGTGAAACAAACGGGATGTTATGCAGGCTCTCGTGGTCATAACTTCCCAGAGAAAGGGTGATAAAATTTTACAGAACTGTTTCAACACATTAGATATTAAATAATTGTGCTCTTTTAGAGAAACAAAGTGTGGATAGGGGCTGAAGAAGACAGTAAGCGTGGAGATGCATGCTGAAGTTCCCCTTATTTTTCTATTTATTCCCTTAAAAACAACTGCTGAGAACATTCAAGTCCCCCTGTTTTATTAACATTCAAAAAATACGCAATGAATTCCCTGCTGTTCCACACGCAGGACAAACGCCCGGCCTTTTGTGCTGAGGGGATTTAGCAGAAAAACATTCACACCACTGTGAATGTCTATTACTGTATGCCTAATTTGTCTGTGCAGTATTTGGAAAATGTATACTACACGTTCTTCAATGAAAAGCGGCGTAACAAGAATTCTGTGAGATAAAATTAATAGAAGTCTATTTAAGGGACTCAGACTGTATGGAGGTGCTGGGAGCTTTATCTGTCTCTTTTACTGTCCTCAATTCACTGCTACATGTTATTAAAAATGTCCGGCTCAGAGACAGGTAATGCTGCCTCCCCATGAAAAGTCCATTAAGAAAACCTAAGTACTAAATAATGAACCTCTAATATGATATAGCTGAAGATGATGATAACGGATTATAGCTGTTAGGTTATAATGCTAACAAGCAAACGTCAATCCAGAAAAACACTTCAGTAGCCGCAGGGGTCAGTGTTAGAGCCTGTCAGTTTAACTGAGATGTTTTCGGTACATCAGATCATCCTAAATTAAAAAAGAAAGGAAAAAAGGTCCTTTTTTGTTGGCACAGTCTAAATGCTACAAAGGTTTTTATTCATTTCCGTCTGCTCCCTTCTCTGCGGTTTGAGAACAGCTCATCACAATCTTAATACACTTATTTGCCAGTTTTAATGGTTTCATTTTGAAGCAAGTCATGAAAAAACAAACACATTTCAGCACAAATGCTCATTTCAGAGTTTCCCCTACTTTCTCAGAAAATATCTACACTGGAATGTTTGTGCACATATCAGGGACATACTGCCGTACAAAACTGCTCTGAAATCAAACCCGACTCCCATTGTTCAGTCAACACAACTGTCAAAATGGAATAACTAGCATTATTCAGTTTATGTATTTGCCAATGATGTTTAATAATGTTCTTCTCATAGGAGCTCAACAGCCACATTTTGACACTGTGGAAATGTATAGAAGACCCCCCCCCCCTTGTTGTGCACCACACAGCTAGTATTTGCTGAACTGTGTGCACTAGATGGCGTGGAAAATAAACTCTTACCAGGTTTGTTAAAAAGAGAAAAAAGCACCAAGCATTCATCCAATATATGGTCTGAAATCCAATACTGCTATCAGGGCTAAAAATGCCTTCTGAATCAGAGCAGACATGTGAGCAAATGAGCTTCATTATGGTCATGTGGGTTAAGACTTGCTATTGACAACACAGTAATCATAACACTTCAACCTCATCAATGTATGACAATAAAAGGGAACAAATGAGATGCATAGCCCAGCACGCCTGAGGTAGGGTTACTCAATACGTTCACTTGTCCTTCAGTTGTGAAACTAGCAGGAGTATAATCTTACAACCAAACCCATATAATCATCTTGTCAAAGACGTATTATAGTAGTCAAAATGAATTCACTCATGCTGAGCTGATTCCCATTACCATGGTAAATCTGGCCCTTCCGGAAGCACAGACGGTAGTATCCTACCAAGAACTTTGCTGCTGCTATTGGGCTTTTCTTCTTTTTTTCTTCTTTTTTTTCTTCACCAACCACAGTCATGTGATGACTGGAAAAACAAGCTGACAAGTTGCTAGCTTTATCATTTTTGTGGTCACTCGCAACCTGAAAAGGAAATGGATCAGCTGCATCCCTAATTTCAATCGGCGGCGCTGAAGGCTAAAGAGGAGAGCTGTGAATCTTCTAAATAACCTACTATGCCCTACTGAACTCATTCAGCTGAGGACAACCTTATTATTTGCTGCCTACTCAAAAATTAAGTCTCAGAAAGACAGTGAAACTAAGTATTGTGAAAATACAGTAACTTTTGTTTACCCCAGTTACTCCAAGAAACACAGCCGCACGGACTTGCTGTATCCATTTTAAACTATGCTACAGTAAGTAACTGGCATGTAAATAAAATTAAAAAGGAAAATGAGACATTTTCAAAATGCATAAATAAAGCATTTTTCTGAAGAAATGTCTCTCAGTTCCTCTTGAGCAAGGAGCATGCTTTCTCATTTCCCTCAACTGAATAAATTCCGCAGCAACAGGAAAATAAATACAGTTTCTGAAGAATCACTGCCAATTGCATTCAACCACTGACTTGATAACAAGGCAGCTGGTAGAGGAAGGTTAGTAAAGGAACCCAAAATATGCATATAGCAACAAACAGAAGAAACAGAATGCCTCTGCTATGCTGCAGTGATAAGTAGGTAGAGTACTGAAATGACAGAGAGCCACGGAACGGCACAGGGTAACTCAGTGATCCCTGGTTCACAGAAGCACAGAGGTTGGTAGGGAGCTTTGCAGGTCCTCTAAACCAAGCCCCGGCTCAGGTGAGGGCTGGCAGAAGGGGACAAACACCATGCAAGTCAACAAAACCAAGGCAAGCTGCAGGCTGAGATGCATGGGCTCCAGCTGGGCTGGCTCTGCCTCAGCTTGTCAGCAATGACAGACCTGTGCAGGCTCATCACTGTGCTGACCAACAGTGGTCTCGTCCTGTGGGCATGGCAATCCACCTTCCACATCTGCAGTTCAGCTGCTCTTCTGTACAAACGCAAACCTGGACTTGGCGTAAGGCTGCCAATGAAGCGGTCCCTTACAGGAAACTGGTGCAAGAAAAAAGCAGGCCATCTGCCAGTTCTCTGAAACACACGCTGCCACACCATGCTTCATTTCACACTCTACTACATTGATATCATCAGGAAAACATTTGTCATATAACGGTGATAAAAGTATTGGCTGAATATAGAAGTAAGCTATAATTATGTAGGTCAATTGAACAGATAGAGGCTTTCATTAACAAATCCTAGGATTCCAGTAAAGAAAAAGCTAGCTTTTAAGTTTACTCAGCTGTCTGTCGTTTGTCAGCATTGGTGGGAAGAAAAAAAGGAGGAGCTTCTCTATGAGTAGTGAGAGCTACGTGTCTGCAAGAGACATTGTATCTGCATCCTGCAGGAGAGCTGTGGATTTGCAAGAACTGTGCGCTTTTCTGCAGCAGTCAGTATATTTTTATTAAAAGTCAAGATCTTGGTTTCATTCTTTTTCCAGCTTATATAGGAAGAGTGCTCGCAGGGCGACAACATCGCGGATAGACGGGTTCGCTAAGCGTCTTCTGAAAAAATGTAGCAAGCAATACTCAGAGACATTCTGGGAAGCTAACTGCTTCAGAGCTGTGCTGTTTACTGTGTTATGCGATGGAGCTGTTCTGTCTGTCAGAATATTTTAAAATGCTCTTGTGGAACATTAAGGCTTTGAGCTGAATGTAATAAGGCAACTGTAGAAAGGTGGCACGGTGCTGAAAGGGAAAAGATCGCTCCACTCCGGCAATAAGCATCCTAACATGGTATGAGAAAGCATATATAATGCAAAAGCAAGTGCAAGATGTACTTGCAGAGGTACTTATGCAATTATAGAATCTTACCTACGAGGGTGTATATACAATGTTTGTGCAAACTGCAGGGCCATTTAGGCATATGTATACAGCTGTTCATGAGTTCAAGTACATCCTTCCTCTTAACACACTCCCTACACTAAATCTAGAATTACTATTCCAGAAACGAGTGTTGCACAGAGAAATGTTAATTGAAAGAGGTTTCTAAGTGCACACGAACTCCTTAATGCAGAGTATTTCATCTTCTACTTATTCATATGAAGCAAGTTGGGTTTTTTTGTGTGTGGTAACATAATCCAGCAAAAGTAATTTGAAACAAAGTGCAACGTGCTAGTCAACTGTGAAATCTGCCATCACACACTGAATTGAACAGCAATGGGATATTGGCTTTATTGTAGTTTCAATTCCAGCATGGTCAAACATTTTTTTTCTACCTACTGATCAGAATAAAAATGCCTGAAGCAAAGTGTGAAGAACCAATGCTACCTTCCTGAAATGCCTTGAAAGATTTTAGAAAGTCAGCACCACCTCTCATTTGCAGCTTCTTGTTTTTCTGAAAAATGGGGTGTTATGTGGTCCAATGCAGTGATGCTTTGCTGACACTACCCCTTCCTTGACATGAATTTCCCTAAGCGTGAAGGGAAGCCTTTGCTTCCAGAGATCTGCTGGTCAGCAGTAGGAATGAGATGCAGCCTGGACCTCGCAAAGCCGTGTTCCCTGTTGGGAATGCATCTTGCAATCGATTGCAAACTCTTACTGCAGGCCCATCTGCAGATGAGATATCCTCGACGTGCTTCACAGTGCTGGAGGTCCCTGATGTCTACTAATGCTGCTGCCTGCCTGTTGGCTAGGCCTGGGGAGAAGAGAGAGAAATCGCTGTGAGAGAATCTTTGTGCAGGCAGTGGGAATTGATAGCAATGAGGGAAGTGCACTCAGGTGCAGCAAGATGGAGTGAAAGAAGAGAAAGAGAGCGCAGCAGCTCTGGTTGCAAGATGGGGTTCAGTTTTTGAAAGGAGGATTGGGTTTGGGAGAGAATTTCAGGGCTGTCAGCTCTGCTGGAGCTCTGAGTATTTTGACTGAAAATAAGCAGCACAATATGACAGGAGTTGAAGTACAAGGATTTGGGGACGCACACACATATATATATGTGCATATAAGAGAAGACAAGCTACTACAGTACAAAGAAAAGAGATGACAATATCAAAAGCCTGAGAAACTTTTTCAGAGGAGTAGGGCATACATAGGCAATGGACAAGAACATGCACTCCCACAAAGAAAACAGCCAGCACTGTCAGTCCATCTCTATCCTTTGAATCACTTCCACCACATTCAATTGCTCTGACAGACGCAACCCAAAGACCTGGCTGGATTATCTAAAACCAACAGAGTACTTAGTGAGAGCCATACACGTACAAGAACAAACAAAACAATCTGACATTATTTCAACTGAAGCACAGTTCTTATCTCCTCTCCAAGGGAAATCAAAGATTTCCTAAGAGCACATAAAGAAAATCAGCTGAAACTACATATACTCAGCTCCTTTTGGAGCAAAAGGAAACAAAGATGTTCTTTTATCTTTTTCCCCAAAAGACTTACATGAAAAAAATTTACAGAGCAGGTTGGGTGAAAAAGCAAGTCACTGTGTGAGGCATATTTTATCTACTTAGTTTACTCGTTTTTAACAAACATATTATTGATTCTTAGTTTGTGCATATTATTCACAGTGTGGATTTTTCCCCACTCTTGCCTCAGGCAGTGATAAATCATACTATAGGGTCACACAGACCAGCAGCTATTGTACTCAGGAAATCCACAGCAGCTCAAAACTGAAATATTTCCAGATAATCTGGAGTTCAAAGATGTCAGTATATTTTAGAGGAGCAGAGATGGCTGTGTTTTTTATTTGATGTTTAATAGTTACTCTTTCTCAATGAGCATTAAGGCACCTCATAACTAATACAGCATCCTCTACATACACGCTGCTAAAACAAGTATTTGTGCAGATGTCTGACTTGAGAGTCATTATAATATCATATCTTTTTTTAGAGAAAGCCTTTTTTCCTCCTTGCATAGATGCTGTATCATTTCTGGAGAGGCTATTTGGTCGGTTAGAGATGAGCTCCATGTGAAAAAATATATTTTAACACGCAGAAAGGGTTAAAGCAGAAACTACTTTATGCTGCTGTTATGTATTAGCAACTAGCCAATACAATCCAGACACACCTTCATTTCATGCTGTACCTTTGGTAAAGTGAATGAAAAGTACGTGGGAATGGCCAGCAACTACTTTATACTTCCCCAGATGCTTCAATGAAAGTATTTTCCTCTTGTTTTGTTTCCTCAAATCACAAAAAGATGCACAAAAAGAGAAAAACAATTAATTAGTGAGTTTTGGAAATTAGATTCATGGGAAAACTGACAAACAAATGCTCATGTGCTAAAGAGCATGGAACCAACAGCTAAAGGGAAAAACATAAAAATATCATCTTGGAAAACACTGACTCTTTGACCTCCTGTCTGTTTTTAAGGTCTCATTCTCTCACGCTAATTCAATTACATATACCTAAGTTAGCACCCCGTACTGCAACACTTCTCTTGGCTGACAATCAGCCTCTATCATCAGCTGCCTTTTAAACCCAATAACACAAGTTGACCAACAAGATATCCTGGATCTCATTAATTTCATAATTTAAAAAAATCACAGACTTAATTGTCAAACAAGTTTTGTGTTGTTTTTTTTTAATGGTTTTTTTTGCTAATATTTCTCATTTGCATTTCACTCACAATTACGCATTTTCTGAGTCTTGCATACTTCAATCAAAAAGGAAATTAAATAACTACTTAACAGCACTGCCAATCGCATGGATTCAAATCCAATTTAGGGTCGATCTGAACTTTACGTATTATTAACACTTGTTTTAAATAGTATTATCAGCATGTATTCTGACAAGTTGTCAGTGTGACGATTTCTTTTTTTTTTTTTTTTTAACATTATACAAGCAAATCTGTGTTGCTTTGGAAGGCAATGGAAATTCCTAATGCTTAGGAGGGTTTAGCAACTGCCATCGCTTCTGGCTAGAGCAGCACTGGCGTGCTTGATTTCAGAGTAAAATGATCTCATTTTGCAAGAGGTCATTCTTCAAGAAAAATAGAACATTTTCTGTGTCATTTTGAACAATATTCAAACTGATATAGGAGAAGGAGAAAGGCTGATGCAAATGAATTACTTTAGTCAGAAACAATACCCATATTAGAAAAGAAGGAGCCTATGCTATGGTTGGTTAGATCAAGCAGGGATAGATATGGAAGACTAAGATTTCTTTTGTCTGACAACCCAGTACAAATAAGATGCTGATCTGAACAATTTAAATGTAAATTTCTTAGCACCTGTCAGACAAATGAGATTAGAAGACCTCCACTTAAAAAAACAGGCAGCCTTAACCTGAGCCCCTCAGTGAAAATTTCCCACCTCCATTTCCCTGTAAACGCGGCCATGAGGCAGCAGGAATGGTGGTTTATTCCAGCGCTTTGTTAAATTTAGTTGGTGTACACACTCAGCGTGAGATGAGCCCCAGTGCACCTTGGGAAAATGATGCTTTCGAGGCAGATATCCACACTTTGCATCACAAACACAATTAATCCTCTCAGAAATATGAAATCCCAGATAGATCAGTGCAGGTATATGGAAAAGCACATAAACTCAGTGGGTGGAGAAATGTTGATTGTTAAGCAATAAAACTAAATAGGGGGAAAAGGTACCTAATATGACTGAAACAGCATAAGCATCACACTCAAGCTTACTGAGTTGCTTTAGGCAGTGTAAATTTGTGGGTTTTTTTAATATTTGATCAGATCAATGGGTCCTCTATCTCTATAGAATTCCATTCTAGATACATTGTACTAACACAACAGCTGCGTTTCTCCAGACCACAAAAATATCACTGTAGTACTTATGGTTGGGCCTAGATTATTTCACCAAACTACCCATGTGAGAATCTGCCATCTGCAGTCACCACCCTCCACAGCACAGTCATTCCTATGGCTATGGATAGAGCAGGGCTTTCAGCTACGGTCTAAAACCAGCCCTAGTAAATTTTAGTTTTTAATTTCATGGTTGTTAACACCATCAGTGATCAGTGACTCAATTAGGGCTGGACGCGTCCCCTGGGTCAGTTGGAAACGGCGGGTCCTTTCACCTGAGGAAAGGGTCTCTCCCCTCTGCAGCTCTATGCAGTTAAGTAAGATCTCCATGGCACTGCCAGTGCAGAAATGGAGTCGAAAGGGCGTGCAATAGGCACGGCTGGGCCAGGACTGAGGGAAAAGAGGGACATGTAAAGGCAGTGGATCAAGGATGTGTTGCCTGGGAAGAATGCAGGGACACCCTCTGGACATGCAGAGATCAGGATCAGTAAAGTCAAGGCGCAGATGGAGCTTAACTCGGTGAGGGACGAGAAAAATAACTAGGAGTTCTACAGGTACATTGGTCAGAAGTGAGCATATACCCCCCTCTGATAAATGAGAAGGGAGAAAGGGTAACAATGGATATGGAGAAACAGTTTTTTACCAGTCTTCACTGGCAGTCAGTGATAACGGATGAGATGCTGAGGACGGTACCTGAAGGAAAATGGAACTTTGCAGGACTGCTGGGCCGCTGTGTGGGCATCGAGGTGCTGCAGCAGGGTGGCTGGGGGCCCTGTGAGGGGAGCTGGGAGCACCGGGCGGCTTCCCGCCAGTTCTGAGCCCCTCAGCAATGCACCGGCAAGGCGGGCTTTGGAAAGAACAAAATGGCGCCCAGCAGCTCCTTGTTTGCCAAAGCACTCAGTTTGAAATCCTGCCATCTGAAGGACTATAAAATGTTGTCATAAAATGCAGAAAGAAACCGGTAAAAAAGGCACAGAAGGACAAGTGAAAGCATTACAGTACAAACATGTGAGATCTGAGTAAGAAATTGTTCACAAAGGTACTGGAAGAGGGAGCAATTCTAGTCAGATTTACAAAACTAATAGGACTGTCATGCTACAAGAAACAGTGTTGATTTTTACAAATCAATTGCTAAACAAAGGACCTCCACAAACAGAGCAAGAGAACAAGCAGTGCTGAAGAGACGAGAGCAATGGGCTCAATACCAGTGTTCAGTCCAGTTACAATATTTGTGTATGAGCTTTGCAGAATAACCTTGCATAACCTGGTGTTACGTCCCAGAGACAGGAAAAGAACATCATGTGGAATGTTTGTAGGTTTATACCACTGCAAGTCTGAATGTTACGACTAAAAGTTATTTCAAAAAGCAAACAAATGTACAGTCCCTCTCTGAATTAGTTAAGGACAAAGTAAAATCAACAGTACCAGCACCATACTTACCAAACCTTATACGCAGCACTTGGTATTGAACTCAAAAGTATTCTAGAAATAGAAAAAAATCAGTGGTGGACATCAAAGTGAAAGAAGGCTTTCCAAAATTCAGAAAGGTCAAAGAAGCAGGATTTGTATTCCTTAGGAAACAGGCAAAGCAGACCTCCTTAAGAGGCAAAAGAATTTGAATGAACGGAATGAGAAATTACTGCATACCCAACCTCATGTGGACACCCAAAGAAGGGAATCATAGAATGGAACATGAGCACAAATTCAGAAACCTCCTCTCCTATAGAAACTGGGGTAAAATTTATCTACACAGATTGAAAGAGCAGGAAGGGAAAAAAAAACGCGCTATGGACAGCAGTCAGAGTAGCTTATGCAAGCAGTTTCAAAATTGGTTAGAAAACTATCAGAGGAGCTACTGTGCAAGAATGCAGCTACAGTCAAAGGAGGAAATGTGAGCTTCTGGGGCTCTGCTGAAATGTTGATATTGTCTATCACTTCCCATCAAACTCCACATATGCCTTTCTCATATTCCAGATATGTAAAGGACTGAGACAGTAACACCAGGTGTACGCTGAAAATAATTGATGATTGAGAAGGATTGAGGTACTTTTGAAAATTCATTGAATGAATGGAGGGAAAGAGGCAAGAGAGAGGAGAAGGTGAAGGACAGAAACAAAGAAAGCAGCTCAACCCTTTCCCCCAGAACTTACTCCATGTTTGGGTCTGCTGGCTGAGATGTCAGAGTGAACATTCTCCACCATCCTGGCACTGGACAGGACAAGGGAAGCAGTGGGATGGAAGGCATGAGCTCAGCACCTGAAAGCCCCCAGAGGGTTTTATGCCATGCACACCACTCACTGGGAGCAGCACCAGATAGCGCTTAGATTGGAGTACGTATTTCATCACTTACTAAAGCAAAGCATCTTTTAAATAATTCTGAGTGTGATGCATATTAGTGTCTTAAGCATTGCACTGTCTTAAGCACTGCAAATTACAGACAGGATTCAGGATTGGATTGAAGCACGAGATTACCTCCTAGTGTTTATTAAGTGGATATTTAGATTTGTTGTGAAGGAAGAGGAAGACAGTTTTATCATCAGACTTAAGATTCTGGGGGAAGAGAAGAGCATCACCATTTAGAGATTCATTCACAGACATTAATATATTCAGTAGGCGGTGACAGAAACAAGCAATAAATACCAAGTAATCTAAATAGCAGGGATCATACATTAAAAGTTACAAAATTAAGACTACACGCAAAAAATCAGGCAGAACCATTTTGCTTAATAAGTAGAAAACTAATGAAATATGTTGACAGTAAGAGTCATAAAAACAAGTAATAAAAATAAGCAGATTAAAAAATTGTGGAGGTGAGAACATTTAAGGCACCAAGAATGACAACACGTGGAGCCAGAGCCAAAATTTATTCTAAGTGCAAACATCAAGGTGACCTCCTCCTAACGAGGATGCCACAAAACTCGGTGAAAATTGGTCTATTAGATGAAATTAATTCATAATCCAAAGTATTTTTTTTTTTAAAGTAGATAATTTCTTAAAATCATATCTAATTTAAGCATAATGTTTATCAACTACAAGTCTATGTTTTATTGGCATGAAAACATTTCTACCTATTCCTTTTTAGAAAGGGTTGAGCAGGGTTAAGGTCAACATAAACACCGTGTAATCCGCCTGGGAAAATCAGAAAGGTCAACCGCTAGGAAAAGAAACATTAAAAACACAAAACAAGTTAAAAAAGGCAGAGGAAGTTAATTCTTTAACATCAAATGATTGAAATTCCACAACTGGAACATCTCTGACTGCTCTTAATGAGACAATTCAGAACAGACCGGAATTATTTCAGAAATTCAGTAATGAGGCAGTTAAGTATTTTTGTGTCCTGTACTCTCGTGTAGCTTTGGAAAACATGAACTGAAAATATACATAGGGAGTTAATAAAACCTGGTTTGTACATAAATTAAACAGCTAGAGATTCTTGAACATTCAATTTGTCAGTTGTTGTACATTCTCCATTTCGTGGCTGCCAAATATGATGAATTCAATTGCTGCTTCTGATTACCTATATTCAATAAAATGGTGACAACTCATTAATCAGGCCACAGAACTGGGAGACTGCTATAAGGTTCTACAAACCGAAAGCCTCATTAGGAATGAGGAGCATTGCCAATATGCACCCTCGTTATCTACATCATGGCTGACAGCTTTGATTAGAAGCGAACTTCAACTCTAACATCTTCCTGTGTAAGATGAGCTTACTGTACATCAGTACATCACTAAATCATTAATATTTTGAAACTACTAAATCATAACTTAAGAAGTCCACAACAAAATAAGAGATTACTAATGCACAGCTATTGATAAACATCTAAGAAGCATTACAGTTTTTTTGCCACATATTCATTTCTGTGGAAAATGCAGCGATTTCTCCTTCCGTTCACATTCTGGGAGGTAGGCTTTATTTTCCTAAAACTAATGAAAATTATTTTCCTTTAATTAAGCAATGCTTGTTTCGCAACACTAACAGAAAAAAACGGAGGATTACAATCAGATAGCAAATACAGCTCAAAACGTTGCTGGCCTTGCACAGTGAGGTTCCTCACGGCACTTGGTTTAAAAAAACAAACCAACATTCTGGCCCCGTAATAGTCTGCTATATCATACTTGCTAACTACAACAAAGAGAATGGTTAAAAATCTAACAGTGGCATAATGTTCAGCACCTATTATGGACACAAATGTAACTATCTTATGGTAATTAAAGGCATAAGAAATTGATAAATGTTCTGAAGCCATAAAACTGCATCAATTGAAAAGCCATTATGACTGCACAGTCTCCAGCTCACAGCCTACACTGGGCAATTTACAGTGATACGTATTCTGCATAAAACATGGGATAATGAACTGGTACATGAGGCTGATGCTATGCACTGCACACTGGTCAGTGCTGGAACAGTTGGTTTACTCTCATCCTAAAGCTGAAACCACTTCTTCAATTAGGTTCTAGATCTGCCTATCCTCTATTTCTCTTATCTGAATGCCCAACAGTTTGTGCTGTCATCTTCTCTAGAAATATTCTTTTGACCAGAACAACAGAGACAGGAAAATTTACAGAGAAAACAAGCAACCCAGCTGCCAACTAGAGTGACGTGCTGACATCCATACCGCTTCTATGTAGCTCAAGGATGTCGGAACCAAGCCCTCCATGCAGGATCAGCATAACATCCCTCACGTGGAACAGCACCTTCCCTCAGGAAGTGACTGGCCGAGACTTGTAAGCGCTGCTCGGTTCAACTAAGCAAACCAGAATTTGGCTTTTGACAGAGCAGTCACAATTTGTCATGAAAGACTATGTTTTTCATATGCAGTATTACCAGCTCCTGCAAAGTGTGAGTTTAATGTTCTTATTCCAGAGAGAAATGAGAATAGAAGGGGACAGGAAGCCTTTCGGTGCCACAACATCACATACAGTAAATTATTACCTGATAAATAGCACTATACATTATTTCTGTTAAAGGGTTCTTTCAAACATCATGGAGAAGAGAAAGGAAAACAATATACAAGAGCGGAAGACTTTCTTTCCTATGTATTACTAGATGATAAACAGTGTTACTAGATGATAACAGTATTACTAGATGATACGCTGCACTGTCCAAAAATAAATTGGAAAATGACAAATACTGTTTATCATCTAGTAATACATAGGAAAGAAAGTCTTCCGCTCTTGTATATAAGTAAAATATTGAAAGGAGTAAAAAGAGACACGCATACACAAACTGTTTACAAATCAGACTTCAAAGAACCATCCCTTCCAAGGGGCTAGGCACTCTTTCAAGAAGAAAAACAAAGTCTTATCTGACAAAAAACTGTTAGAGAAGTACAATATAAATCACTAGATCATTCCTCTGCTAAAATCAATGCAGTTATAGCCAAAGTGAATAGGGTCAATTAAAAAAAGCTAGATCTATTTCTTTAAATGCAGAGGAATATTTCACAGCCAGTGGAAACTATTATAGCTCAGAAACCAAGGTACACTGACTAACTACAGCAAGAAATCAGCTCTGTTTCTGTTTTAGTTACCAGATGGGAAGCTAAAATCCCAGCAGCAGACAATATAAAAAAAACATTATTAAGGAAAGGCCTGCTGTATTAGAGCATTATATCCCAAATATAACCCTAGAAGTCATGCATGTGCTGCACCATTTGAAGTACATACGAAGACAGCTAAGCTGAGATCTAACAGCAGATCTCAACACTTAGTTGTTTGCCATTCTTTCCCATCTTGTTTTGGATACCATTTCTTTTTTGCCAGCCATAAGCATTGCTGCCACAGGCTGCTTGTGCAGGGGCACCACAGACACAACCAAAGCAAGGCATGGTTCCTACGGTACCGGACACAGCACAACTCGGGTCAAGTCTCCCTACCCATCTCATGAGCCACTGCTTCTCATCAGGCCAGATGCAGGCAGTCCCTGTCCCACAGCAGTGATGAGGCCAGCACTCAGTAGCTTCCACCCCATCAGCCAAAGCCCAGCGCTGAGCAGTTTGTTTATGGGCGGCACCAGCAGCAGGCACACCACTGAGTCCCCTCGCTCAGCCCAACGGGGTGAATTGAAAGATTACTCTGTCATGCCAGCGTGAGGACTCATTTTTCTTCTGTGCTACAGAGGTCGCCCCCATCCCGCAGCCTGTGTTTGATTGTGATTAATTTGTCAAGCCGGCTATAGCATGGAAATGAAGAAATGGATTGCCAATTACAGTTAGTCTTTGCGCAGAATACCTCTCGAACCGGTGCTATTCTGCAGTAGTGACAGCTCAGAAATAAACTGAATTCAGCTCTATCGAGCAGAAACCTGAGCCAAAGTGTATTTTAGAGCAGCAGAAGGTGACTTTTCCCATCCTCCTCTCTAACCAGCTCCTCAAGTAGATGGCTGACTTCAGCCCTCCTGCCTGGCAGGTACACAAAAAGGCTATCCACATTTATTTCTGTAGTCACCTTGTTAACAAGTACTGAACTTCTGACTTCACGCTCTTTCACAAGGCGCACGTTTGGTTGTGAGTGCCTCACCCTGAGTCAGCCTGAAGGGGAATTTAACATCTATGCTATTACCGCGAAGTAAACAACAACAATTTGACTCTGTGCAGACATTCTTGCAAGCATCCTAACTTCTTCCTAAATAGTATTCACAGAAAGGTAATTTTTGACATGCTATGTTTCCTCTGCAGTAGGCCACATCTGTTTTCACAAGTTGTTTAATATTTCATTATTATAGACAAGTGGCTTAAATTGAATAATAGGATTCGGATAGACTATGAAATAGAAAACAATTTCTGAATGTCCTGATTTATTCTTAATAATTAACACGGAATTTGAGAAATAATGCCTCAATCCTGACTATGCATGCCTGCAACTTAACTCTACGCACTGATACAACCTTCAGCAGATTACTCAAGCTGCACAAATTTAAAGCACGTATACATGTCTAACTTTCCACTACCACAGAAAATCAGTTTAAAATAATCCCTTTTCTCTCTAGAAAAATCAGGCCATTGCAATACATGATTCCTCCCACTGTTGTAATTTGTTGTATCGTACACTGTCGTCTTTGGCATCGCATCTTCAGACAGAAGAAAGGTGGAAGAGTCTCCAGCAGTGTGTGGCACACAGTGGCTTTCACCCTGTTCTGAAGACAAAGAGCCAGAACCCTGACCCGGGCCCAGGCTGGTCTTTCATTAAGATCACCACATGGACAGCAACACAGAAATGCAGAATATGTTCTATAAGTAGGGATCCAAGCTTATGAATGGGGTTAACCATTCATTATGCTGACTCATCTGACTCTTATGGTCTTCTGCCTCAGCAGCAGTTGTCCTTTCCAGTGATGTATGGCAGCGTTCCTGTCTTGCAGAGATACAGAAAAGAGGGCAATGCAGTGAGCAGCCCTTGGAGGAAGAGACACTTTCAAACTGTCTTTCAGGTACCTGGAGCTGCAGAATGGCAGGTCAATTTTGATGATCTCTCACTTTGTTACACGGGAGTGAGAAAACACTTGGCCTCATAACAACAGAATTACTACTTTTTAAATTTTTATTTTATTGTTTCTTTCACAGGCGACCCAAAAGCCCCACTACTCTTGTACATACCTCTTGCTCACTTCTTTAAGCAATTTTCAGACATCAAGCATCTGAATGAGAGATGCTCTTTGTAGATTACAGTAATTGTTGATAACAGTGACTTTCTGTATTTACACTGCAGTAATGTTTAGGGTCTCTGACGCTGACCAGGGCCATTACAGAAGGTATTATATAAATGCATAGAAGAGATAAGGTTTCCTATTGAAAGCAAGAAATGGGGCACATAAGGGGCAATTCCACAACAGCCTGTGCCTAGGCCAGACCAGAGTCTCACTGTGCGCTAGAAAAAATAAAAGAATAAGAGAAAGTAGCTGCTTTCCTAGCATAATAACTATCCAACACTCACACAGAATTTCAGAAAGATACAGTTAGTACCTTTGTGGTAAAGCTAATTGTTACGGGTCAAACCGCAAGCATAAGTCCTAGTCAACGTTTGCGTGTCAGGGCTGCAAATACTATTTAAGGACACACAAACACAGACCAGCATGACTGTTCTGTTCTTATAGAAGTTTTAAGCCAGAAGTCAGATGCAATATTAGCAGAATACGCCTAACGCTTTTCTAAATATGAACTTAAACAATTGTTTGGTATTGAAATGATTGTGGTTGATGGACTAACTATCTTGCCCCAGGCACTTTTACTTTTTTTTCTTTTCCTGAAGCCTATAGAATTTGTGATGTATAACTAAGCTTACATACAAGAACGGTTATGCTGCAATGCATAGGCCTATAAAATCACTGCTGCTATGACACACATCAGCTTCAGTGCAAGTTTCCAAATCCAGAAGTAGTTTTACAGTCAAGACGATACCTATTCTTCTTTAACTAGATTAATTTCACACTAAGTTCTTCCCTTCAAGGAAGCTCAGTGTCACGAAACTTGTCTGAAACCATTAACCTCCTTTTTACATTGAGTTAAAAACTTAAAGGTAACAGATACTTCAGATACAATAAACTCTGCAAAACATGGAAGGCAAGAAACAGATGTTCTTAGAATTGCAAATTTGACACACTATCTTTTAATGATGGATGTGGTTAAAAGACACCCACAACAACATGACATTCTCTTTCAAAATAAAAAAAAAAAAGCTTTGCTGTAGCACCCAATGAGATCTCACCAAGGAATGCGCAGTAGCAGTGCAATTCCTTGGTAGGAATCTCCTTGTCAATGATGAAAACACATCAGGAGCTCTCAATAACACAGAAACACAGGTTGGAATCACGAGAGCACCTCTGTGGGTCATGTGGTTCAACCTTCTGTCCAAAGCAGGAAAAAACGCACAGTTAACTGAGGTTACTCAGGACCTTAGGGAACCCAATGAGAGCACATCTCTGTCTTTGCTTCTCAAGACAAAGAACATCTGCAGTGGTCATGATAGCAATTTACACATTTAGCTGGTTGATTTAATTATCTGAATATATATCTAAACAATTATAGCAGTTGCTAGTAGTCTGAAAACTCTTTGAGGCAATGAATTTGATGTTACATTAGGCCACTTCATTTCCTTTTAAGCATTTCACATAGCTTTGTGTGAAACTTCATCATTTTGAACACAAGTGTCCTTCTGCTGTTGGCTGCTTCTGTGATGCTGTGGTATGTTCCCTGCTCACTAAAGCCCATGCAGACAAGGGCATCCAGCAATGAACTGACCTCCAAGCATATCTCTTAGAGAAATGCTCTTTTCTGGGGAGAAGGAGCAGGATTACAAAGAAAACTGTTCATAGTGAGCCTTTACCGAGAGGTATTTATACTGAATGCACCATGCTAATTTCAGCTCTTCAGGACAAGGTCCATATATTCTCTTTTTTTTCCTCTCAATTTCTTAACAAATTAGCTTCAAAGAAGCTCTACTTTTTCCTGGTATGAAGAAAACACCCTGAAATGCAATCTGGTTTCGATGGCTTTGGACACGTTACTGGCTTTTATCCATACAGGTCACTGCAAACCCAACTACCGATGAGTAAGAGCCATGCTTTAGAGCTTTGAGATGTAAACCTCCATGAAATAAGAGGAAAAGGGTACAGAAACAATTCTTACTGTGAAGCTGAGAGATCAAAGGGGCCAACTGATAAATGCAAATATAAATTCATGGCAGTGAGCCTAACAAAGAAGCTAGGCCTTCCAGGCTTACAAAGCCTTCAGTTCCTTATGCCCCTATTGTTTTTAAAAGAAAGAAGAAACTACATAGAAGCTCTACCTATCCCTTCCAGAAAAGAAAAGGGAAAAGAGAAAGAACAACACCAGGTAGGTGGCAATTGAGCAAAATATTCAGTGTTCAGTGTCAGCTTTTGAAGGATTTTTTTTTTTTCCTAAGGACAGGCACTGAACAGTATTTTAATGAAATCTGGGATTCGTTCTCTACGATTATGGGGAAAGGCTTCAAGTCGGGCAGTCAGCAAGAACTTCAGAATAGATACATTTCTTGATAATCTAACTGCATTATCCATAAAATACCAATTTCCACAGAAAAAGAGCTTATTAAGTCTCTCTTTTGAAATCAAGTTTGAGTTTCTCCTTGCTAAATACATCATATGAATGTTAATTTTAGACTGTTGAGAGCTCATTGATTTACACTTTCCAGTAATCATATTTTAGTACTTAAAATATGGGAAAAGGCCGATTAGTATCACGGACACTACGCTGTCTGAAATAAGAACATTGTTAAATAATGCATGCAACAAATTTTTATACAAGCAGTAATTAGATTTCTAGGATTACTTGAATATTATAATAGTCATTTCATTGCTGCTACTATTATTAATTTTAATAATAGTCTCATTTAACTGGCGATCAGTCCCAAAAGAAGCAACACAAAATGAGTTATCATACATCTTCATTTTCAGTAAAATATTACATTACACAAATTATGGAGTAAATAACAAAATGCAATTAACTTCCCAATGAGTTACAGGAGATGACTGTTAAAGCCACACAGTAGTGTCAAACAGTTGATGCAGTCCGGGTTGAGGGATGAGGAGCTGCTGATTAGGTTTGAAAAATGGCTTAATAATAGGAGAGAATCTTCTTAATGGGAAGCTTTCTTATACAGCCTACCAGACTTTTTCCCCCAACAGAGAGCTTCTATAATATCCAATTCCTTCTGTCATCACCTTGACATCATGACATTCACATGGCAATGACCACATGCAGGACGATGCCATTGGTTACGAGGACTGAAAGTGCCAGACTAGAGATAAACATAAGGTCACTTTACGGTTATCTTTTATACACTCGTGCCTAGGAGGTCTGAAAAATTTCTGTGGAAAGATGACAATGCAATCCTTATTAGAACTGCTCATTAAAGAAATACATATCTTAGGAACAGAATGCCAGCAAAAAATGAGGAGAAACAGATGGGAAAGATGGAAATAGATTGCCTCAACCTTTAGCCCTGTGCAAGGAATTTGTTCTGCCTTTGAAAATGTTTGGTTTAGTCTCCCGACTCAGATTTTCAGAGGGCCTTTGTAATCCTTCTGTAGCACACTTGCTGGTAATGCTCTATCTTGGATCAGCTCACAGGGAGAAGAGCTGATGGACGTGCTCCCAGTCCTGCATGGATGGGCAGGATGAATCCTGATCTGGGTACAGAGGAGGAAGTACTGAGGTCAGGACAGCCGTGCAACAAGCTGGCACTACACCAGGCGCCTGTCTCATTGCACGAAGACAAGGCAGAGCAGAGGATGTGTCATACCTCCCTACATCCCTCCTTGAGACTATTATAGACACCTATTCCAGACGCACACTGCACACATTATTTCACTCTCCCCTGCTTCTTTTTTTTTCCTCTTTGCTTTCTAAGCCTGCTTTCAGGCTCTCCTGTAGCAACACATAATAAATTAATCCTTGCAATGTTTTGCCATGGTCAGGCCAAAAGCTACAAGTAAGCATAAGTGGCCCGATTCTAAAAGAAATAAGTCTTACTCCAATGTAATAAATGTGTTTAAAATGCGGTGAACCTGAGCATTTCCACTGTCGTAATCACTGCAGACCCAGACTGCGCTTCCATGGCTTTGGGCTTTTTTCTTCTTTCCCTCTTTATGAATAATAATAATTAAAGAAAAAGTAAAGCAAATAAGCATTCGCAACAAAACCTAGAAGCTGCCATTATCTTGTTTCTCAAAAAAGATTGATGATATTTTCATGAAAGTCAAGATAAAATATACAACTGCAGAAACAAAAAGAGATACAGCTACAGATTTCTTCATACTGTTTTTTCCCCCTTCCCATTTTTTCCTCCCCTAAGTTTAAAATAACATTTAAATACTTGCTTATGTTGCCTGCGTATGTTCCAAGTATCTAGGAACAGAAGCCAAGCCCTGCATTACTGTAAAATAACAGAAAGAAGGTAACAAATAGATGTGCATAGACCATAACATCCCCAAGTCCTTCCATATGTAGTCCAACCCACAATGATCTCTCAACAGAGCACGTGACAAAGCACGAAAATTCCTGTATTCTCATAACCATCTGCAGAGCCTTCTTTTAATTTTGCAGCTCACAAGATTTGTAGCACCGTAGCAGACATCCCTGTTCACTTTGCAGGCTGCAAATACCATAACTTGCAGATAACTTCTTAAAGACATGACAACGAGGTGCTCTTCCATAAAAACTACACAAGTCACTTCCCCCTCCCTTTCTGGCAATACCTGACATATTAAGGTGGTAAAGATGAAGAAAGTGGATGTGTTAATAGTTATCGCTGCATATGCTGAAAATCAGACGGAGTTAAAATAACTCTTTTACCCTTCAGATTCCTTTTACCCCATAAATTTGTCTGCGGATTTATTTTTACCACCTTATTTTTTTAAACATACGTACAGACAGCACAATTTCTTTGAAACAGGGAAGAGGCAAAACATGAGAGTATTCCTAAAAATGAAGTTGGCCTTCAGAAAGCTGAGATAATGCTAATATTGCTCTCTCTCAGGTCTGAGTGTTATTGAACACTCAATAATAATAATAACCTTGAGGGTTACTGAGTGGATCTGCCAGTTGCTGGATTGCCAGGGACTACCAGGTACCAGGGCAGCACGTCCTCTATGCTCCTGGAGCAGCTTTATTTATGAACCTTTATACTCTTGTTGTAAAGGAAAACATTTATTGCTACAGAACAGAGTAACCCAGGGATCCACAGGGAAGTGAGTCTTCATAACCTTTGCTTTCTTTGACTGATTATCAGTTTAGAAGCACATTAGAGCTGACAGGGGTCTGTTAGGAAAAGACAACACTTTTTTTTTATTTTCTCCAAAGTGTCTTTGGGTAGACCTGTACCTCTTCTGCCGTCCTTACCAACATTTTTTTAAAGATTTAATCCCCCATTTGAAACCATCAGATTTTTAAAACAACAATCTTTCACGAGTGAAACTTTTGCCAGAACTCTTTAGGGGTGCACTGAAAACAAAGTTTTGACTCCTGGCACGATGCCCTGTGGCAAATGGCCTTCCCAGGGCTCTAACTCATTCCATCTGCAACATCCAGGGAGCTACGGGTGGAGATGGAACAGTTGAGAAGTGTTTGGGGAGGAAAGGCAGCCCTCTCCTCCACCCAACACCCTTACGGAAAGCTGTCTGCCCTCTGCCAAAACCTCTCAGTGAGGCTTGCTTTCTTTTCCTCAGTTTCCTTTTTATGGGAAAAAAGGAGCACTCTACAGTGATGCAAACAGGAAAGGACTGCTCTCCAGAGAAGTGTGACTACTTTCTTCTAATAATAACAGAGAAGACAAGCAATCTCAGCATTTTCAAGAGTTTGGAGGAAAACGCAATCCAGATTCTTAAACTGGATCCACCTAGTTGATCTCTTGCCCCCTTCCACTTGGAGGTGAAAGTTATCAACCAAGGGTTTCTGAATGGGTAGCAACTGTTGCTATGGATCTGAGGTGAGAAATAAGGGCTGTGCTCCTTCACTAGCATTTTACTGGGGTAGCCTGGCATTAAGGGGACAATACATGAGGCATTGCTGATCGGCCAGACCACCAGGAATGAAGCTGATCCACTTGCTTGCCTAATTGCTGAAATTATGTGAAGGAATGCATGTGTACAGAGGGGAAAATATCAACAAAACCAAAAAGATGAAAGCATTCCTTGGAGGGGCTTGGGTGTACCTTACACCTCAAGCACAACATGCAGCATAGTTTCAGCACTGCAGCTGTAGTCAAACATTCTTGAAAATACTGACACCTGAAGCCTGACACAGGGTCGCCTGTTCCATTGCTATATTGGCACCCAGCGTATCTGGGAATGTGCAAAGAATGTTCTTCCTCCTCCCTGCCCAGCTAAGTAATTTTTTCAGTAAGGAACAGAAAATACTTACTGAAATACAGCAAAATCAAAGTAGAGGTATTTTAAACAAGTTAAAAACCCATCTAAACATAGAATAAATGACAGAAATCCTGAATACTTTAGAAGAAATATTTCTCAGTTCTTCAGCAAAGGTGAAAACAGCAATGACTGAAAGAGCATCTACCACACTGTGCAATGTTCCAGTGCTGTTGCAGTGTACCAGTTAAAATCAATGCCAACCAAGAGAAGTGCCCATCTCTTCCAGAAAGTAAGATCAAGATTCCTACCAGAGATCCTTTCCAACACTCCTTGCCAACTTCAGACAACTCTAATCCTCACCTGCTGAAACCTCTTTTCTTAAATAAACCAATTATAAAATAAAATTAACCATTTAGAGCGCTATCTCGTTGTTATTTCCATATATATGCAGTACACTTATGCCTCATCCTGCTTGTTTTTGTGAAATCACAAAAACGCTTCTGTGCGGTGACTTAAAGATCAAAGCTCAACATCAAAGCCAACAGCCAAAACGTAGACTGTGCCCTGACAGTTCAGGAGGTGGGTTCAGAAGCACAGAGAAAGGCAGAGCTGTTTAGAAAGTCACATCCAGTGACCTTTGGTGTTTGCAGGGAAGGCATCTGTACGTTCTTCTGCAGCAGAGAAAGTGCAGTTCAGTGGAAAAAGACACAGCACCCCAAGTAATTCAGGTTGTGCCCCCTGAAGCTTCATTCAGATTTACAGTCACCAATTTTAAATAACAGCTTTTCTAGATTGCTCTTCAGAAAACAACCCTAAACATGGCTGTCATTTTTTAGAAGTAACTTCCCTACGTCTCCAATATCTGATTAGTCAAAGCTGAAATTAATCCAGCTAAAAGTTTGAACTAGATGTTATTTTCACATTCCAGCTCTATCTTACTATGGTGGTATATGATGAATGCCTTTTTTTTCTTTTTCAATCACTGCATAGTGTTTTTATCTTCCCCTCTAAAATTATTACAAGTAATTCAACGTATTATCATTTGCATGCACTTACTGAAGCTAAATGAAAGAAAAATCAGCCTGCATTATTTTTACATGGCAAAATACTTTTGTCCCCTGGTAAATTTGCACATCTTCTCACAGATTTCTCCGGATTTTTCTCCAAATATGGAACGGTGTTTTTTTCCTCCTTCAAATATCATGCCCATTTCTTCCAAAATGCCAATCAAAAGCAGCTGAACACAAGTGGTGGATTGCCTTAAAATTACAACCAAGCAAGTGATTAACTTTTTAAACAACCCTTCCCCTCCGTATCCTCAGGCAGTATTAATTTGGATGCAAATTATTAAGCTAAACATGTGGAAGCACAACTCAAGGGAGCAAAGACAATTTCACATTATCCTAACAAGTTTGCTCGAGGAAAATGTACTTTTTCCCAGCATTGGACATAGGGAAGCCTTGCTTACTTGTCTTCTGGATGGAAAACTGTGTCAAAACCCTAGTTTTCCCTGCGGAAGCCACAAGCAGTGTGTTTAAGAGCCACCAGAGCCACAGGAGTGTAATCACAGCCATGGGTCCCGGCTGGCAGGCTGCTGAGGGCTTCATGATAGCATCCATTTATCAGCACGCTAGCACTCAGCCACAGTCAAAGGCTTTGGCTCTCTGTAATTTAACACAGTACAAAAAGATTTTCAAGTCCAACTGGCTGAGGAGACGTCCGATACGAAACATCCCTGGTTAAAATACTCAGAACGGCAAAAAAAAATGAGTAAGCAATAAGTGACACCTAAGGTCTTACTTACCATAAATTCCCGTCGAAATGCAGGGGAATGCCTGTAAAACAAATGAAAGAACAAACATCAGTGGGATTGCTGTGTTCTGAACATTTTTCTCAAAACCAAGGGTATTTTTAAGTGCTTGTTTTGCAGCGCCCAGCGATTACGTATTGGAGCCTTCACTGTTACGGCATTCACTCCACAGGCATTTTTACACAAAACATATTCCATATGTTTTCCTTGCTGCCATGTTAATAAAGGCACATTCTTTTTCTCATCTCAAGCGATCAGCAACATTTGGACCAAGAAACATTATTAAAAGCCCTTTTTGAGCTAAAAATTATCAGTATGAGCTGAAAATTAATGCCACGAGCTACAGTTGAAGAAGGTCGTAATCTTTGGATATGGTTAGACAATGTTTCTTCATTGTCTAACTTCTATCTTAACTCACTTCTACCCCAGTGGTAAAATCAGCTTGACCAGCTTAAACCCTGACCTTCTCTGCCTCTTGGCCCATGACTGGATTCACCATTACACCTTTTGCTTTTCAGAGCCTTTCCTTTTTAACCTTGTTTATTTTTAAGCCATGAGGTTCAGGATGATGAGGTTTAGGATGCGACCCAACACACAGCTGCACTGGTACGAGTCAGGTGCACAAACTGGTGCCGGGAGAGGAGGGAGAAGGTGACAGGAGAAAAGATAGGGTACATTTGGGAGTCTGATTGGACACGGAAGAAAATGCATCAAGCAGCACGTTGTACGAGCAAGAACAGCCATTTACATTTATGAAGTGCGAGCTTTGTCTGGAGATTTTCACTCTTGCAAGTTGGACTCAGCTTTCCATCAGAAGAAACCAACATCATACTGGGGGCACGGTTTCAAGGCAGGGATGATATCCTTTGTGTGTCGGCGACATGTGATATCACCTTTGCCTCCCACCTTGGACTGCCTGTGTAGGTAGGAGAGCACCTGGGACAGGAGGCTCAAATATCCACCCGGGGGCCAACTCCAGATCCCCCAGCGATGAGTCATTTTACAAAAGAAAGGAATTCTTCTTTACTTAATGACTCAGGAAAACATTATTCAAACCTAATGCTTTCTTTATATTTAACCAGGGAATTAATTAGGGAATGGTGATTAAGAAAGGAGAGGTCTAATGGAAAGAATACAGCCTGCCCTCCCCTCTGAAAATACTTAAGAAAAATAAAGCGGGGAAGAATTATAGTCTCATTCCTTCTCACAACCACTACAACTTACATCCTGAAAAATACTTAGCTTTGTAGTTTGTACCCTATAAATCACAACGAATCAGCTCTTTAAGGAAATGAGGAATGGAGGGGAAAAAATGCATATGGCTACAGTGCTCAGGCTGAGATGACAACAGACACTCCAGCAATAAAGTACAGGCATAAAGGCTGATTCTGTCCAGTTTAGCAACAAATTTTAAAACTCACCACACTGACATTTCAAATGTTAAGAGACAACTGCTACAAACAAGGGTTTTGCTCTCATTATTTTTCTGCAACTAAGTAATGCACCTGCCTTAGATACTCCTGCCAGCCATAGGGAATGAAAAAGGAGGATTCAGGTTTCCGCTCCTGCTGGCCCTATAACTGCACAGAGGGAAACGATCCTCCAGCACCTCTGAAGTCCCACCAACCTGCAGCTTCTCAGGCTGCATTGCAGTGGGCACCCATGGGTTGCAGCACCACCAATGCAATATCACCACGCTGGGGAAGGACTCTGCAGCCCCTAGAGCCAGTAAGAGCATCTCGCACCATCTCCTGCTGCGTCACTGAAGATTTAGTGCCTGCGAAAAGCAAAAGGCAGGTGGCTGGTATGGCGTTCAAGTGAGATGGCTTGAAGCCCTGATGACCATCTCGAGGGAATGTGCAAGACCGGCCATTGGGCTCAGCACGGCTGCCTGGATTTCACAGAATGCCAGAACAGCTGAGGGTAGATGGTGACTTTGGAGGCCATCAGGTCCAACCCCTGCCTAGGTGTTGTGATTATCGGGGCCCCGGAGCCAAACGCCTAAAGGGAATCCTGCAGCATGCTGGTGACTGGGCTTCCTTTTCAGCTTTGCTCAAAGAAGAGATTACACAGCTGCATTTCAGGCATTGTATGACTGACATTTATCACATTTCTCTGTCTCCATTCACAGAATATACTGCTCAGGGGCTGCTTAGCGAGCTTTAGCTAGCAATTTGTGCTGTGCGCTTCTTAATATCTATTCCAAAATTACTGCGTAGACACATCATAATCATTACCTTGCTTTCAGCTCCTATTGCCTACCCGAAACATATTTGAGGGAAGCTGCAAGATTGTGTAAAATCCCATCCAGCTCCTTCCAATACCAGTCTCTGCCATAACTTAGGTGAACTCTGCCCTCTCCCTCGTTCAGAGATGATCACTGCATACAACCAGCAGGTGTAATTTCGTAAAACATGACAGCGCTTTTATTCACTCAAGAAAGGCCCATGCCTGAGATCACATATCAACTGTGTTTCCTCTTGGCTCCTAGGGAGACAATTTAGTCTAGATGCCAGGTTGAAATTACTGGCAGAGCAGTAATGGGGAACTCACAGCATGGATATCAACATACTACAATATTTGGCTTATGGACGAAAGATGTTAAGGTTCCTAACCTTTTCTGTGCATAATATCTTAATTATATATTTGATTTCAATAAAAAATCCAATTTCACAGTAGGAAACGTTCATTCCTATTACCACAATAAAACGTTTCTCATCTTAATTTGTTGCCAGTAACTGCTATTTATTGACTAACCTTTAATTTTGTTGCTACTGAAAGAGTGTGTTCGCCTTACTTGGGGGCTAATAAGCAGTGCTACCCTGGTAGCACTCAGACCGGATACAACTCTGGAGTAAAACACGAGTAATAATGGCAAGGGCTTCCTACTCCACTGCTGCCATCATCTAGAGAAACAGACTAAATTAAATCAGCTGTGTGAATACTGCAAGACTGAAATTGATTTAATTCCTGCAGGAGAGGATGTGGGTGCTCAGCCCCTGGTACTCTCTAATTTAATGTTTCTTTACTAAGGCTACAGCTAGCGATGCTAATTAGGCTGAAACATAATGCAGTTTCACGATGGAAGTTTACAATAGTTACCAGGTGGAGGCCAAGTCGGACTCAGACATTTCAGTAAGGAGGGACCTGGGTATTAAGTACTTAAAGGCTTGTATACAATAGGGGCTTCTAGCTCACACTGAGCTACAATGCATTAACTGTAATACATTAGATGCATACAATCGCTAGGTCTACGTGAGCAGCTGCCTCCTACAGCAGTCCTAATAATTGCTTCCACAGAGCAAGGGCTTTCTTTAAATTAAGTGCTCAGCATTCTGCTTGGGCATCTCCTTTCTGGCATGACTGGGCCCCATAGAACGTAAATACTTGTCTTCCAGCACACAGCAGACAAAAGTAATATCAAATACAAACCAATCTTTCTCTGATTTCAGTGCATCACCTCATTAAGTGGACTAAAATGTTTGAGAATCATTCCTTCATGCAGCATTCCCTACTGAATGCTCACAAAGAATTCAGGACCTTTATCAAAGGTCCTTGTTTTTCACCAAAATTGCAAGTAGAAACTATAAATACATAATTGTTCAGTGAAAGTTCCTAATGGCTCTGGGTTGAACGTGTTACACCAATGTAACCAACACCAAAGCTAGCTTTTCCAACAGGTTCAAGGCAACAAACATTCCCTCTCATGTAAACCAATTGGCCTTATGCTCTGTATTTGGTTTGACTTCTTTTCTTGGCCAGTCTCCATGCTAGCTACAGCCTACAACCGCTACAGAAAATTCTACACCCGAATTTGAAGACTGCTGCTCTTAGCCAGTTGCCCTGGAGGAGCAGAAGAGCAATGTCCATGCAGCAGACTTGCTGTTTGCATCCCCAGCACACTGGGACCTGTGCCTACAGCATCCTGCAGGAGGTACAGGTAGCCAACACCAGGCAATGTACTCAGCAGGCAGTTTGCTCCTAAGCAATCTCCACAAACTGTACCTTCATCTTCCTGCTCTCTCCCATAATGCGAGGTGGCAGTAAGCCTTTTTTTGATGCAGCTGAAGCCTTTATGCATTAACTGGTAATCTCGGCTGGGGAGCACACTAACCCCCCTGTGATTCTGGAGGAAACAGTCAGAGACCTGCTGCTCCAACTGGACTGCCACAAGTCGATGGGGCCAGATGAGATCCACCCGAGAGTGCTGAGGGAACTGGCGGAGGTGATAGCCGAGCCGCTTTCCATCATCTGTCAACGCTCCTTGTTGACCGGTGAGGTCCCAGATGACTGGAGGCTTGCCAATGTGACTCCCATTTATAAGAAAGGTCGTAAGGAGGATCCGGGGAACTACAGGCCTGTTAGCCTGACCTCGGTGCCAGGGAAGGTTATGGAGCAGATCGTCTTGAGGGAGATCATGTGGCATGTGCGGGGTGACCGGGGGATCAGGCCTAGCCAGCATGGGTTCATGAAGGGCAGGTCCTGCTTGACCAACCTGATCTCCTTCTATGATCTAGTGACCCATCTGGTGGATGAGGGAAAGGCTGTTGATGTGGTCTACCTAGAGTTCAGCAAAGCCTTTGACACTGTCTCCCACAGCATTCTCCTGCAGAAGCTGGCATCCAGAGGCTTGGATGGATACACTCTTGGCTGGGTAAGGAGCTGGTTGGAGGGCCGGGCACAGAGAGTGGTGGTAAATGGAGTCAAATCCAGCTGGCGACCAGTTGTGAGTGGTGTTCCCCAGGGGTCGGTGCTGGGGCCTGTCCTCTTCAATATCTTTATTGATGACCTCGATGAGGGCATCGAGTGCACCCTCAGTAAGTTTGCAGATGACACCAAATTGGCTGGAAGTGTGGATCTGCCTGGGGGTAGCGAGGCCCTACAGAGGGATCTGGACAGGCTGGAGAGCTGGGCTGAAGCCAATGGGATGAGTTTCAACAAGGCCAAATGCCAGGTCCTGCACTTCGGCCACAACAACCCCAGGCGACGCTACAGGCTTGGGGCGGTGTGGCTGGAGGACTGCATAGAGGAAATGGACCTGGGGGTATTGATTGATGCTCGGCTGAATATGAGCCGACAGTGTGCCCAGGTGGCCAAGAAGGCCAATGGCATCCTGGCTTGCATCAGAAACAGTGTTGCAAGCAGGAGCAGAGAGGTGATTGTTCCCTTGTATTCAGCACTGGTGAGGCCGCACCTCGAGTACTGTGTCCAGTTTTGGGCCCCTCACTGCAAGAAAGATATTGAGGCCCTGGAACGTGTTCAAAGGAGGGCAACAAAGCTGGTGAGGGGTCTGGAACACAGGCCATATGAGGAGAGGCTGAAGGAGCTGGGAATGTTCAGCCTGGAGAAGAGGAGGCTCAGGGGAGACCTCATTGCTCTCTATAACTTCCTGAAGGGAGGTTGTAGTGAGCTGGGGGTCGGCCTCTTCTCTCGTGTCATTAGTGATAGGACCAGGGGGAATGGCTTCAAGCTACGGCAGGGGAGATTCAGGCTGGACATTAGGAAGTATTACTTTTCAGAAAGGGTGGTCAGGCACTGGAACGGACTGCCCAGGGAGGTGGTGGAATCACCGAGCCTGGGGGTGTTCAAGGAAAGACTGGATGTTGTGTTGAGGGACATGGTTTAGTAGGAGCTATTGGGAATAGGTGAACGGTTGGACTGGGTGATCTTTTAGGTCTTTTCCAACCTTGGTGATTCTATGATTCTAACTGATGCTGGGTTACCTCTCTTCTCCTCCCATCCTCCTCCAGAGCCTGGCACAGCCTCATGTTCTGAACTGTCTGCCGTTATCTCCATGACACTGCCAGGAGTCACCTAGTCGGAGCCTAACTCTCTTCCTCTTATTTGCTAGCAAGAAGGATGTTGCCCCGGGCTTTGGCTTTGAGCACTGCACCAGTACAACTGTATTCTCCATGGTGGCCAAGAAAATCACACACAGCACTCTGCTTGCACTTTATAGACCAAAAACAATTAAGCTTGTCTTCCACTTTGCAATACTGTCCCTACAGAGTCTTAGCAGCATTTAGAAATTGCAGAACCACAAACATCCGAGACTAAAGAGACCCAAAGCTCCAAAAACTGAAACGCCAAAGCACTCGCTGTGTCTGAAACAAACCCAAATCACGGCTTCAGCACAGAGTAGTGCCCCTCTCCTGTCACCCAGGGCACCTGACCCCAAACCCAGCCAACCTGTGCTCTTTTATACAGGCCTCTGTTGGCTACTTTCTTTTAAAGTTGGATCCAAGTTTTTGTTTTTCAGCTTCATTTACACCAAACTATTACAGTAAGATGAACTTCTCTGTGCAGAGCACATTCTTGTCTTAAAAGAAGCATGGTGAGAACCTTTGCTAGACAGTTTGCTGTGCAGTTGGTGATTGCCTCAAGAGCTGAAGTGGCAGGCGAGTGGGCAGAGAGGAAATTGCTTGTTTAAGAGGAGCCCTGATGACACTGCTCTGCCGTGATTCACTGGGGTGAGTGCCAAAGGAACTGCAGAGGCAAAGCAAAGGATTGCAAGGCAAAGCTGCTTATGCTACAACAATCTCTTCTGGATAGATTTATACTAGTAATATGGGACCTTTTCACATCTTAAGTTCCTATGTGCATTTTCAGAAAGTTCACTGTAAGTAAATACATTATTTGTAATAACTTCTTAAAACAGCATGGGTTAATAATGTTCTTGTTTCCTTGTCACTTACCTACCTCTGTGACTCTTCCTGTGCACCTGAAAAACCATGTTTTATTGCCTAAGTCCTATGCTTTCTGCCAGAAAAAAGGACAGAAAGTATGCTATGAATATCGTTGAACATGCAACACCAAAAAGCTGTTGTACATGCATCATGGCATTACAGAGCACGTGGATTATGGCACAGTACCATGACTGCTACGTATCAACTAAACCACAAAGTAAACTAATTTAAATATCAATTGTTTGCATAATGAATCATTTATATTCACAAGATTTTATGATTCAAATCTAGTAGATGTGCAAAGGCATAGGAGAGAACACAGCATTGTACACCTATTACTCAGAGCACGCAGTTGGGGTGCTATGAAGGCAGGGACATGCAGGACCTCAGTCAGGGGAAACAGAGATGGGGAAAAAATCTGTGTGGCTGGACACAAGGCTGCTCCTCATTTCCCTTTCCTTGGCTGTCAATGTGTAGTTCTTATTCCCCCTAAGTATTGCTGACATTTCGGGACGAATTACTAGGCTATGAAATGGCAGAAAAGCATGGTCCTGGATGAACTCAGGGAAGACCTTTCCATTCTTTCAGTGGCAGCAAATGACATTTAACCACCATCAGTGCTCCAAACCCATTACAATCATTATTTTGAATGTACAAGCAGAGGGATCGAAAGCTGGAGACTTTTCAGGCTCATCCATGCCCACTCTGGCAGCATGCATTGGACAGCTGGTATGCACAGATACCACTGGGCACAGACGGGCATCAGCTACCTGCTGCAGCCCACTCTTACAGCATTCCAGCTCCACATTAACACACACCACTCTTCCCACAACTCCTTTTCATTAAATAGCAGAGATATGGACTCTGGCTTGTATCCTTGCCTTGGCTTTCTGGTAAAATGCTTACAGCTCCTTGTTGACTTGGTTAGAAACTGATGAATAAATAAGGCTTGACCTCGCCTGGTCTCGCTGTCACAGCGACTTAGAATATATCCCTGCCGCACCTGGACTTCTTTAGGGCCCTGGAGAGGACAAAGAAACCTCAACTGCAATGGCCATACTTCAGCATCAAAAGCTGTGCTGTGCAGACGCTGACTTGTGGTATGCTATGACAAACAGCATCATCTGCACCCACAGTTCAACAGGATGACATACAGGGCCCCGGGAAAGCAAAAGGGATGTAAGCAAACCAGCTAGGCACCCCTGGGCTAGCATCAAGCAAAATGGGCTAACCCCTGGAGAACCAGGAACTTACAGTTCTTTCCCCCCTTCACTTCTGCTAGTCCAAACACTCCAGGGAGCAGATACCCAGGGAGTATCAGCTAACTCCAACATCAGCTACACTGCTACTCCCACTGGTCACCCAAAGCTCTTATGAAAATGAGTGCCTTACATGTTTTTCAAAATTCCACACTCTATAAAAACACCTACCTCCAAAAAACACCTAAACCTGGAAACTTCACTCTGCTGTACCTCTTAAGCTGCACAAAATATTCGCAGGGCAAACACACACGTATTTATGACAGCAGTAACATCAAACGTTGAGAGTCAGGTTTCCACTAGTTTTACTAGAAAGATTAAATTTGAAAACTGAACCATTTCATAAACCATGAACTATAACACCATCCTGTCACCTTTTAAAAATCCTTATGTTACTACTTGGAAGAAAAATAAAAAACTCGTGTTATTTCCCACAGTCTTAATCTCCAGTCATAAATTCTGAACTCTAATTTAGCGAACAACATATTTTGCAAACCACTATAATTCAGAGAAGACCTATTAACAAAAACTGTAATGCAATTTCCTATACTGAAAACGAAGAGAAAAAATTAAGTGGAGGAAGTGAATAAGAGAACATTTAAACTCAGTTTTCATTATAGACCCTATTAGCATGTTTATTAATCTGTCTTTAAAGAACACAAAAGTAATCATTGCCTTAAAAATGGAAATGTTCTTTTGAGTATGTCAGATCACACACAAAGCACTGCGCATTCGTTCCCTCATTCACACAGGGAATGTCCTTGAAGGGCACTGAGAGCTGATGAGATGCTGCTACAGTGGAGGAAAAACATTGAGGAGCCACTATGAAAATTTACAAATTACTTTTAGCAGCTGTGTATTCTAACTTGGTATGAAAATATTATTAACATAGGTTTTTGAAGTCACTGAAAGCAGTTGCTGCACTGAACTGTGCAGAACTGTTCAGCATTACAGTTACTGAAAGGGAATGGAATCTATTTAAGGATATGCACCACTTAAGGAATCTCACCAATTTTTTATTTACATAATTTGAAATTCATTATTTTTCAGTGGCTAAAAATAAAATTTTAGTGCCAGGGTGAAGATCCAGACTGTTAATTTGTCAAATGATTGGATTTTTTTAAGTATAAACTCAGTTATAGGGCAGCTCGGCCCTATAACTGAGTTACCTTTTTTTTTTTGGTAAGCTATTTGCACATCTGTAGCAAGAATAAAAAATGTCCCAGTTCTTGCCTGCACCAACCTGTGGAAAATACAATGCAATCCCTTAATCACCTCTGCGGTCCTTCACTCCAGCCTCTGCAGTCCTCTTTTACTGGGAAGCCCAGTGCTAAGCAGAGGTGTAGGATCACCTCCCTTGATGTGCTAGCAACAGCCTTAGCACTGCAGCTCCCAGAGACTGCTGGCCTTCTTTGCTGCACTGCTGGTTTATGGTCAGCTTGCTCCTCACTGGGAATCCCCACATCCCTCCCTGCAGAGCTCTCTTCTGACTGGCCACCCTGCAGTGTGCACTAATGCACAGGGCAGTTCCTCCCCAGGGCAGGCTTTCGCATTTCTCTTTGCTGAGCTTCGTGAGGTCCCAGCTCTCCAGCCCGTCAACAAGCCTCTGAATGGCAGCACAGCCATCTGGCTTACCTCCTCCCAGCTCTGCGCTGTCTGAAAACTCCCTGGGGTGCATTTTGCTCATCATCTAAGTCATTAATAGCATTGACCCCTCTATTGACCCCTGGGGTACACTGCTAGTGAGTGGCCTCCAGCGGGACTTTGTGCCACTGACCGCTACCCTTTAACCCCCAGCAGGTCAGCCAGCTTTCAATCCACCTCACATGTAACAATAAAATATAGACAGGATCACAGGAAGTGGATTTATAGGACAGCATCTGCCTAAGGTGTTCGGAAGTCATTGCAGCTGAAACACAAAACCTCACCAATTAAAGCAGTAAAAACACAGACGAGTAGGAGGAAAGAAAAGAATTCTGAATGAGAACCTGGAAGAGGATTTCAACTTAGCTTTTTTCTACACCAGCCTACACCAAAACAGGCTTGAAATGAATGACAGCTAACTGATTTTGAACATCACCTACGATGCGCTTTTAGTCCCAGTAGAGAACTGGGATTTTCCTCAACTCTGAAGAAAAATAAATTGAAAACGTTGCATTTTTCAGGAAGATACAGGGATACTCACCTCTGGGATCAGCATTCATCAGCCTCTCAGTACTGCATAACACGAAACCGTTGCTAGGTTTTCCTTCGGAGTCTTTAAACTGTGAGTATCTAATTATTTTATGAAGAGCTTGAATATGCAACTTCCTGCATAAGAACAACTCAGATACTGTCTTTATTACTTTTTTAAACGAATGATGATAGAAACTATTTTCAGAAGACCAAAAATACTGCATAACCATATTCACTTCCAAAAAACTAATGTATTAACGGCTCCTATTTCTTCACCCTTGAAGGCCTCCTTTAAAGTAGCACTTGGGCATCTCATCCCCACCGCATATCTCTGCTCACAAGATCCTGTGAGATCTGTCAACCACCTTTTCTGCCCATGTGGGCAGCAAAGAGGAAAGCTAGGAGCCATATTCATCTCAGTAAGCCACGTCAAGGCTGGATTGCTGGTCTCTGATTCTCTCCACAGTTAATAAAGAGGGTAATTCAGCTGTTTCGGGTCAAATGAACAGCTCTCATGGGGAACCACGGAGTACAGACTGAAGCTAGATACCAAGGCTAAATTTAGGTGAAACAAATCTCTCCCTAAGCACAGGAAATCATACATGTTTGCCAGAAAGCATATTCAGGAACTCTTTCTCTGGAGCCCTAACCACAGAAACATTCTTTCCAGTGATTCAATACAAAATTACTCCTAATGAAAAACGATGGCCCAGACTTCTCCAGCTCCATGATATCATTACGTGTGGTAGTCAGCCTCATGGGTGTCGTGGCAAAGTTGAGCCTCAAACAGTCCAGGAAAAGGTCTGTCTGTCAAACACACATGCCAGCAATGAGCAGGCACCTTCAGGCCGGCTAATATACTGCTTCCCAAAAAAGGAGAATTAAAGACTACACAGCATCCTCAGTCTTGGTTACTGGTCTCATTTCACAGTGGGAAAATCAGATCTGCTGGCTGCAGTGCAGGCTTCTGGTAGTCCAGAGTGACTCTCACCCTAGGGGACACAAAAGCTCGTCCACTCGTTTTCAGAGGAATACAGACACTGAGAGCTCAGCCTAAGCGCACGCAGGATGACAGCAGAGGACATAACTAATGTAACACCGTACCACACCCACAGAACAGCGCCAGCTTTGCATTTATAATCTTTCATAGGAAAACAAACAAGTAGGAGCCCACCAGAACTGTATTAATATATGTCAAGGAGATATTCAGCTATGTAGCTGCACAAGGTTTTTTTACTTATTTCAATAACTGCTCCATTTGTAACATTAGCTTCCATCATCTTTACTGCTCCACCTAAACTAACAATACCAGGAAAGACAGTTGCACCTTTTATTGTGGTCTGATTCAGAACTGAGTAACCTTGCAAGGAAAGGCCATTAGATGACATTAATGTAGTACTGAGATCGTTCTCTGATGACTTAAAATAATGAGGTAAATTAAAAGGAAATGGAGGCTGAGGCTTTCCTCTAACTGTCCTTAATTTTGTAGGTTTTAGACATACTGTCTCTTGAACCTTGGTGCAATTTTAGTTTTACTATTTGTGATATTTATAGCCTCCATTTATATGAGTAACATGTAATTTTAATGCGGGTCTAATGGTTCCAATTGCCATTGACACAGATGATAAAATGAAAAAGAGGAGCTACCTCCTTGGGTAAGACACTATTTTCTTTTTCTCCTGCCACTCTAGCCACTGCAAAACAGTAGGTTAATGTCTTATTTGGATTCCAGCCTTGTTCACACATCAGTGATCCTCCCAGGTGAAGAGGAGCAGGGTTATGCAATTGATCTCCCCTAACCCATAATGTCTGTGTCACTCCAGTCCAGGGTGAGCGACTGAAACGTGTGTTTCTCTTTGAGAGAAGTAAGAGAGACGCTGATTGCCTTGAAGTAGTACATGATGATGAAAGGTAGGAGACAGGAGCAGACCTTGGGAAATGTCAAGGGAGATCACAGTCAAAATTGCCTTCTTTATCCAGAATAAATAACAGCAGTTGTGGATTTGGTGACTATAATTCTGTTGAGGAGACCCGGTAGCATAAATCATGATGAAGAACCGAGATTCTTTTTAAAGACCAAGGAGGTTATTTGTATTTTTAAACCCAATTTCTCCTGTTCTGGGACACAGTCTCTCGCGTGTTTCTATGGCTACTACAAGTTTCCTAGAGGCAGTGTGTTTCCCTCCCCATTTATTCCCTGATGCAAGGCCACTCCAGCTTTTTCCGCTCCCTCCTTCCACCTCCCATAAATGACAGATTGCTACCATTCACCCCATCCTGAATTCACTGCTTCCATTATCCTTACAGCTGTGGCACATCTGCTTTCAGATCCACTTTACAGCTTTTTCCTAAGGCCCTTCCTTGCTTTCCATGCTACCGAAGTGTCTGTGCAAGAAGAGCAGCAGCTACAGGCGCCTTGCTACCATCTGTGGATTGATTCAGAGCCACTGCAGGCAGCAAGAAATCCTAAACTTCAGCTGGAGTCCAAATCCTATTTCTACCAGCTCTACTGTTCTCAGGCTGCTGTTGAATGATGTGAATAAACAAGCTGTGCCCATATTGCCAAAAACAGGCCAACAACTCCAGATGCCTTCTTTCTGGTATGTCGCGTTGGTTTGAAAAATGCAAAATACCATTCTGTAGGAAAGAAGGTTCTGTAAAAATCAGTGGCAATTGGGCACTGAGATAACAGTGGGCTCTGAAGAAAAGCCAGGCCAGGTTTGCAAGTTATCACAGATTTTGTCATTGTGAGTAACTCTCTGACCGCATTTCCACCAGTTCCAATGAATCTGAATAATGCTTCACTCTGCATCAGAAAATGTGTCAGAATCTCTCTCAATAAAAATTCAATGTCATTGCAAGGATGGCCATCACACACACTGGAAAAGTCAAAAAAGAGGGAGAGAGAAAAAAAAAAAAAACAACATATTTTCTCTAAGTTCTTTCAGTTTTCATTCTCTTCCACACATTTATGCTGTCTCTCAATAGGTGCTGCTGCAAAAATACCAAGTTAACCATTTAAAAATGCAAGTGTGACTTCAGTTTTCTACTTCCTGTGATATAATGATGTAGACAGACTTTTGTATTGGATTCGGTTAACACTTAAAGCCTTGTTAAATTCTTCATATACCCATTGCATGGAAATGGCTGGTAGGCACATTTTTTAAATAGTAAAAGAATCGTAACTGACAGAGAAGGCAGCAAGATCTACCTTTTTTTTTTTTTTTTTTTTTTTTTTTTTTTTTTTTTTAATACATATTTCCCAAATGGACAAAATTGCACAAATTAATCAAGCTGGAAGTGAAAAACATAGCGTTGGTTTGATTTCCCTGTCTCTTCTGCTAGGTTGCCCCCAAATGCCCCTTTCTTTTTTCAGCAAAAGCATATTAAGATCCTTGTGCTGCTGCTTAGAATTGGTTTTGTTAGTTGTGGGCTTTGTTCCTTAAAGGAAAGACAGACACAAAAAGGTCTAACCCAGAAATGCATTATTATTCAAGGAATGTTATAAGGAACAACCACTTGCATTACTAATATGTTATCATTCATGCAAATCATTTAGCACGAGAGACAAAAGCAGCATATATACATCTAAACAGCTATGTATGTCAAATAGATGGCATTTCTGGAAAACAAATGGCACAGAGAAACAAAAACTAAAAACCCACAAAGGAGGCAATGAAGAAAATGAATGAAATGAAGAACTTGCATCAGTTGATGGCATCGTTTCATGCGAGAACAAAAGGGTTTAAGAAAGCGGTTTTACTATTTCTTTCTTTTTGCTTGTTTGTTTTCTAATACTCTGCAGAGAATTAAGAAATAACTGAAAGGTTGTACCACGCGGTATGGTAAAGGCTGTACAAAAGAAAAAGGGAAATGTTAGTATTAAGGCCCTAGTTCTTCTTTCTGTCTTTTCTCCAAGCTCCCATTGATTTAGCGAGAGTTCTGTACATGCAATGACTCCAAAACAGGCCTCTAATTGCTTGTGTTTTCAGACCGATGCAAAGGCATTAGCACTGAGAATTTTCCATTTGTGCTAATGGGATCTGTATGGCCAACAGTACTTGTTTTTCTTCCTGAGAATATTGCCCTGGTTCTTGTTCTTTGGAGATCTGCTTCTGGAGAACACTTCTGTCTTGCATTAAAATAGTTACGAAATTGGTAACTAAACAGTACTTCAAACCATATTGTTTAATCTACGACTTTTCTTCTGACAAGTGTGAAAACGTGTGCAGTATGACAGAAGGTTTGCTATAGTAATTGCATGTTGTGATTGAATGATAGAGTAACAACCACAGAAATAACTGTCTTGCTGAAATCGCTGCAGAAGGTAAGTTGCTCCTGTACAGTTTTAACTTACGCACCATCTGTTTTGCCAGTCCTGTAAGCGTTCCTTTAACTACCTATGGGATCTCACTGTTGCTCGTGGAGGCATTAGGACACTTTCTCTGACCTTTGGCAGACCTCCTTTGCAAAGAGCTTCTCTCCCCTCTGTCCCTTCTGCCTCTCTCCCTGCAAGCCCACCCTCCCCACCACCTGGGACTCGTTCATTCCCACGCACGTCTGCCAGACCTACCTCTCATGTCTGCTAACCTGCTGCCACCCTAGCTAGCCAAGAGGAGATTATACATAGGCAAAACACATAGGTCTTTTTGAGTATTTTTCCAGTAGATGGAGACACATCCATAAAGTGCTCATTTCCCTAAAAGCTGTCATTATTAACCATCAGTTCAAGAACAAAGTCATATCTCCAAACCAATATCATGGTCAAGACTTCAATTGTGAGAGAAGAAATGAATATGGACAACAATTGCGTTGTGGTCTTAAATTAAAATGCTAAATCACTTGCAATATAGCACTAACTTACACTACATTAAACTTGACAGATTAGCATGACTCTGATTCAACATAAAAAAAAGATCGTGAAGTCCTTGAGTCCGTGGGGCTAAGGAAGCAGTCCGACTGCTGCCACTAGGTGCCTGCCCCGTCCTCACCCTCTTCACCAATCATCAGCAGCCCTCAGCCATGGTGAAGGCAGGACAGAGAGTTAAGTATTTGTTCATCTTCAAGAATGTTTCTGCATAACTATGAAGAAAATGCATGGACAAGCTGACAAAAGAAGAGGAGAAAGGTTTTTTGCAAGCTAAAATGTGTGAAAACAAGAAGTTATATCAGAGCAACAGAACTGCCAGGAGGGGAGCCACCAGAAGAGGAAGGAGGGATCACTTTGCCTACAGCTGGCTCAGGGCACGTGGCTCAAGGAGCTCAGGCACACTGCTGCAGGGACAGGGCTCACACCCAGCCTGGGCTGGGTGTTAAAGGGTGGATGTTTTGTTGAGGGACATGGTTTAGTGGGAGCTATTGGGAATAGGTGAACGGTTGGACTTGATGATCTTTTAGGTCTTTTCCAACCTTGGTGATTCTATGATTCTATGGGCTCATCCTGCTGCACCCACTGCTCCAGTGTGGCTCTTCCCACTGGAGAATGTCCCCCTGTTCTTTCACCCAGGCTTCATCAAATCAGCAAAGGTTGGAACCAGAGCCAGACACCGACTTAGAAAATGTGGAGTCAGCCACAGGAACTGCTCAAGGAGCTTTCTGTAGATTTGAAAGAATGTCTCCATGGTGCAGAAGCAGCCTGGCAGCTTCCTCTGTCCTACCCAACATACAGCTTTTGGACAGCCAGTCTTCCCTTTTCTGCCATGGATGTCCTCCAGTGCAACCCCCATCTAGAAACAGGGCAGGGGAGAAGCTCTGCCATGTGTTCTTCCTTCCCTGAGGCATGAACAAGGAAAAAGTGTCACATGGGTCAGTGCTAACTACAGAATGGATCACAGATCTCCATATCCTTCCTTGATTTACTTGCAGCCACAAGGAATCCTTCTGCCTTCTCCTGGGAAGACTTTCTTTTTGGCCTTCATTAATGTCTTTCCAACATGCTGCTGTACGTAGGCCTTAGGAAGATCTTCCTCCCTTAACAGAGAATGGCTCTCCAAATAGCTGAACTGAAATACTTTGTCTAACATTACCATTGTCTTTCTGCTTTGTAACAGAATACACATGAGGAATACAAAAGTTTTAGATCTTCCTTTCATGGAATATATTAAATAAACTGCCATAATATTTTATATACTTGACAGGTCTGAATTACTTTTGCTGTATCATTTTTTGATGACTCAGCATTCCACCTGACAGCAACATCCAATTTATACACCCCCCAAAATAACCCTGTAATCTCCAGCCACATCTTCAGAGCTGAGCTTTTTATTTGCCTTCCCTAGCCAGGACCGTTTTCAAGAAGTCATCCAAAATCACTTTCAGAAAATGTTTCCCCAAGGAGTTACAGCTAATTAAGAACACATCCAACCCATTTGTGTTTTAGTCATTTACACGATTTCATTGTGGATTCTGTAATTCTTATCTAAAGCCCCTGAAGTTTACATATAAAGTCAGTCATTCCGAGTCATCAGCAAACTACAGCCCTCTCAACTTCACCCATGAAAACACTGTTAAATGTACTGAGCAAAACTGGTGATGCTGCTACCTCTAATACTACTGTTAACCTCTTTCGTCAATAGAATCGATTTTTTATTCTTTGCATTCATTTCTCTTCTGCTAATTGATTTTTAGTCCTCAACTTCCAAAGGCTATCAGGTTTTGTCCTGTGACAGCTTTCATGGTCTTCTCTCAATAAACAACATTGCTTATTTTCTCAGCAATATCCAGCGTGGCTCTCATTGCCACGCAAGCCTTCTGAGTCGAGGTGGTGCCAGAAAGGAAGCATGAGAGACCATCTCAGAGGCCCCCAGATGAGACACCTGACACTGTCACCCTTATCTCAGTGCAGGATCCCACCCTGCCCGGGGCAGATGGGTGGGTCTGTGCAAAACCAACAATACTAAGTGCAAGCGGAAGCAAACAGAAAAGAGAGAGGCCAATGGATACAAGTTTTGACTGTGCTAACAATAAACAAGAAAAAATGGCTTGTATGCTAGACGTTACTGAGTGGTGGTCTCTGCCCTTTACCAGTCCATACACCACAAGCAGCTTCAGTCACTGCCTTCCCTGGCACTGGGCCACCCCGAGCTCACTGCTGGCTGCAGCTTGCTTGTTCCATGGCCACGGGACACAGCACTGCTTGAGGTGCTCAGCTTTTCTTCTTAAAAGATTTTGTTTTATACATTTAATGGCAGTGAGTACCATTCAGAATAGCAGTTGCACACCGACTAATGCTATGACATAATGGAGTATATTTGGGGCAATTTGGCTAACAATCAAGCATCACAAATGAGGCACAAAGCAGCCTCATTTCTCTTACTTAAACGATTCCTTAAAACCTCTTTGCTTTCTATCAGCATTAAAAATCTTGACAAAAATGTAACTCAAGGTTGTGTTGAGAGCCCTCTGGAAATCATGACAGCTAACATCACCTCCTCTGTGGGCTCTTAAACACACCAAGGAAGAAAACATCAGCTGGGAGTGATTTGGTGTCTGCTGTCAATGTGGTCTGTAAGGACGACTCATAAATTGCTGATGTACTAAAAAGCAGAATATTAAAAATAAATATACAAATTAAGCGAAACACAATTTAAAGCAGTTAAGGATTTTGGCTACCACTTCACTCTTAATTATCAGCAACACTTATATTTTATGGTATTAGAAGTATAGCCATAAGGCTAGCATTATGTTATGGAAGAGAGAATGACCAGCTCCATAATGCAGAGAAAAAAGGGTATGTGATACAGTAAATGGCTGCGACCTCTCAACAGCTGTCTCTGTCACCACAACAGCTCTGCACAAGGACCCAGCACCGTCCTTCAGCAGACAGGACTGGGTGCAGGACACGTGGGGGCCATTTGCAGAACTGCTTCGTCTGGGAGCAGCAGTACTGTGGCCAATAAAGGAGAATTGTGGTGATGGAGGGTAGGAGGGGAAAGCCCATGAGGATACTAGTTTTTTTTCTACGAACACTTGTCAGATCAAAGAGACTCAAAGAGCATTTGGCTAAGGTACATACGCCCTAAACCATAAATCTATCCAGTGTTTTGTCTTAATGCCTGGACCCCAAGAACAAAAAAGTAACAAACGTAATTCAAAATAATGTCTCTCAGTATGCAGCGACATGGACAAATGAGAGGAGAGAGGGGAAAAGGTTCCACCTCCAACTCAAAGTTTTGTAGGAAATTTCTCAGAAAGCAACATAAGTTCCTGCATTACAAGAATGTGCAGGGAAAAATCTGACTTGCTTCAAATGTGCAATCAAACTGCTGCGTGAGCTGCATCACATCTCCCTTTTATCTATTGTAAATGTTCATACTCCTACAACACGATTAATAACTGGAAAATCTGCAAACCACAACATTTTATACTTTGCAAATGTTTGCAAGTCAGACCATTCTTTCTAGTAACATGGATATCCGCTTGCTAAGTTACGTTTTGACCATATCCAGGTGATGTGCATTTAGTGATTTTAAGGATTGACTCACCAGAATGATTGTATCACACAACTGAAGCTGCTCACGTCTTACAACCATGGTTATTCAAGTTCACCCAGCATCACGTCTGTGCAGCAACAAACCACCTCTGAAGGCAGGAGCACTCGCTGTAATACTGGTCTCCATGATAACACAAGCTCTTACTAAAGTAAGTAACAGCTTCTGATTAACTTAATTCTTAAAAAGCAAATAAAACCCAAAGAGCAGTGACCCACACCAACAGTTTCATTATTTTTCCTTACTCTCTGCACAGACAACCTAGGTTCACACAGACACAGCATACTGTTATAGACTCAATTGTTGTGCATACACAATTGACATGCTTAAGGTTTGCAGTATCTCTACTTTTTAACTCCACTTTGGCAATGGAAGAAACTTTGCTGTCATTAATTCAAGTTACAGCATAACTTCAATGCTTTCCTTTTGCAAATAATTTGCCTCACTTCATGAAGGGCAGGAAGCTCTGTTCATTTCTATTTCCTGCCTAAAGACGACAGCACTGACCTACTCTGTTTCTAATTACTTACATGCAAAAGGAAACTAGTAAGTCATAAATTTTACTCTACAAAAAAAAAAAAGGTGATAGACAACACTATTCACCACAACCCAGGTGCTACTCTTCACCGTGAAAGCCATGTGTAATGGACTAAGTACCAAGACCAGAAACACAGCATAAACCAAGAAAGCTTTGCAGTCATTAACTAAAACAATGCAAAATTTTGCCAAGAAAAATACAAAACAAAAAATCAAAAAGAACCCTTCTCCTTCCCCCCAGAAACACAAACCCAAAACCTTAATTCAGCAGTAGCCAGGAAATGAAAAGATCCACATGTGATAGATGCCTGCTATTGCCAGCGCGTTTTACACAGACTGTGCTCAGAGTGTAAGGCTGGAAAGCAACACAAGCACATGGAGGGGGAGCCTAGGCCTGCTGCCAAACAGAAGAGCCTGCAGAATCAGCACTGCAAACATGGGAGGGGGGGGCACAAGAGTTGGGCTTCCTGCACTCACTGCCCCGACATCGAGTACAGGAAGCTTTAAGTATCTACATTTACAACCCTTTTTTTTTTTTTTTTTTTGAGCAGAAATAGTGATCTGCTCAAACAGAAATAATAGAAAAGGAGCCTGCATTCTTTTCCAAAATTATTCCTGTTGAGGGGAGGAAGACAGCCACGTCACACATGGGACATCGATGGCTGCAGCTATGCGCTGCATGCAGTTTCTGATAGCATTTAAACATTTTATGCCTTTGTGTTGATATCGAAGTCATTTCACATATTTGAGTGCACTGAGGTAGCGTAGCCACAGAAAACACAATTTCCCATTTCATCAGTCCATTTACTTCTCTCCAGACAGAGAATAACAGTGGAAGGAATAAAGGAAAAAACCTGGATTATGCATACTATATGAAAACCAGCTTCACAGGGGCACTGCACTACATTCAAACACATTTTAAGGACTGCCAGCTAACATTTTGCTCAAACACAACAGGATAAATACGTCATCAAAAGCTGTACATATGGAAACGGTGCAAAAAAGCACTGCACAATCGTATCCTGAAGGAGCGATGCCTGTGTGCAGACATTGCTTATCTTCACATCGGACACACAAAACCTGAACCCGATCCAAGCAGCAGTTCTTGGACAGGTCACTGTGTTCCACATAAGAATTAAGGCACGCGTAGCCTGGATGCTACCAGCACCACAATTGCAGGCTTACTCTCATCTAGGAGTGACTTCCCAGGGAGCTGCTGTCTCAGGTAGCCCCTTATTGAAGGGGGAAAGTTGACATTTCCTAGGATTTAAATATTACAGATATGCCACTCCAATGAACCGATCTGCAGCACATCATGGTAAGAGATCTCAGCGCCCCTGTAAAACACGCAAGGAAAGTTGCTGTGTATTATGGACTAAACCAATTACTCCATCAAGTAACTATTTACATACAGACTTTGTTGTAGGCCATGCCACGACATTTAGGATAAAGGGGAAAGCAGGCATTGCAGAGACAGTTTCCAAACGCAAAAGCATTTGAAGCTGCCAAAATATTTCCTTTGGCACACCAAGCAATTTTTATTAGCCTTCTCTATCTCATGCACAATTTTAAGAGGAAAAGCTGAGCTACCAGTGAGATCCTTCAGGGCTTGGGAAGCAGCAAAATAAAGCTTCATGTATAATGATAGGTTTAAAAAATTTCAAGGCTGCCAATGAAGACGCTGAAAGAAAGCAACAACAAAAGTACCTCTGGAATTAAGATGCTAGATGCAGTTGCTCATTCATTTAAACTCCCTTGTGTTTCTGTTTTGCTTCCTAAAAACAATTTAACCATTACTGCATTTCTTTCTGCTGAGCCCTACCCTACCTCATTCAGGTTGTAAAAGCACAGTGCAAACACAGCAGCACACACTAGAATGTTTCAGACACCTTCTGAAGGGCGTGCCTCAACTTCTGGACTTCCATGACACTCCATGGTACATGCTGGACTTGGATTCAGATGAGCCCAGGACTGCATTTCCACTGTAGCAGCCAGAAGGCCAGAAATAAAGCTTATGCTGGCTTTGAGCTGGGTATACTACAACAGACAGCCTCTAATACAGCATAAAATTAATGAGGTGCAAAGAGGTAATACCTAATACGATAAGGTTTTCAAAATTGAGCCAGTGCAATGATTTTATTCCAAAACAGTGTTTTTTAATGCATGGCCATGGGAGCTGCACTGCAATAGCCCTGAGACTGACTCATTCTATCAGCACACCACTATTGAAACACTGTTGATTTACTAGTGTAAAGTTTTCACAGGAGGAGAAAAAAAAGTCATGCTACCAGAGTTAGACAAGTATCTGAGTAGGAAGAAAGGCATAAGAAACAAGTCACGATCCTCCTGAACCTTCTCCTGAAAGGGATGCAGGTTTTCTTCTATCAGCTTAATGAGAAGCTCAGCTCCTCACTTGCATTTCCCCCATGTTACCACACAAGGTATGCAGAAATAATCTTATGTGTTCCACCAGTGGAAGAGCTGCAGGTTGTGTCTTTCACAAACATTCATCTGAGCAGCTTTTCCAGAGTGCCCTGCTTCTCAGCATTGCCAACCCCCTGACACAGCAGCCCAAGGTTGTAGCTTTGCAGAGTCACTCTTGCTGGCTAATAAATCAGCAACAGGAATCAGGTACATCATTTACATAACCTTGTTAGCCCTGAAAAAAAAAAAACCACCAAACAAACCCACACATTAAAATCCTGTTTTCCTAACAAAGGGGGAAACAAATAGCTGCAACTTCTCAGCTCAGCAGGCCCCGTGTCTGCAGAGAGCCAGCATACTGTGCCAGGCTGAGTCAGGACTGGTTCAAACCCCATTGCAACAGGCGTCCCATCCTGAAGAAACAGCCAAGAGCCACACATCTTAGGCAACAAAGAGGTGACGGCGAAGGAGCTTGATGGCCTCCACCAGCCAGGTGACTCCATTAGATTTTCTCTGCGCAGCCCTGATGACACTATAGTAAACGCTATGGCCAGAGCATCCCATTGCCTACTAGTTGTGCCTGCAACTCACATCTCTCCTCCTGTAAGGCTGTAAGGTATTTTAGCTTTGAAATTCTGACTTGTTTGTATTCCAGCCCCTAAAACTGCTCAGGAAACAGAGGCTAACAGGTTATTCCAATGGCACAATGGTAGGTTTCAACTCATGTCCATACCCATGAGTGTATTTTACCCTGATCTAACCATGTGAACTCTTTCATAATCCTGTGAAAACGTGGAGATTTTCCTCTCTGTCAGTAATTTCTCTTGCTGGGTAGGTGCACCACAACTAGTTGACCCAGTAAAGCTGAAGCGCCGTTGGTTGGATCACAATAAAATCCAGAAGATCACAATAAGAACGAGCTGAGAAAAAGACTGGCAAAAGAAAAAAAAGATTATTTGCTCTCCACTATTCTCTTTCTTTCGAGCTCTGCCAGCGTTGAGCTGCCTAGGCTTGATGGAACTGCATTTCTCTTGTCTGATGTTCGTGGGTTAAAATATAACAAACAAAAATCACCATCCTCACACATGCAGCTGAGGTTTGGAGGCTTCGTACCCATCTATTCATATTCTTCAGCTTCAACCACAGAAAGCAAAACAGTTCAGAAAAAAAAAAAAACGACAAAGAACAGGATAAAACTGGAATAGCTCCAAGCTGTTGACATGCCTCCCAAAGTATTTTCTCATTGCTTTGAGCTACAGACACAGCAGGCTTCAGCAGAGCCACCTCTGTAATCTGACCATTGTATGAGATATCATAACAGATACATCCACTGTTAAAATTCCAATTGTGATCAGACATCTGATCTACAATTATCACTGTGCAATGTGTGTCGTAAGAAAAAAGGAAAGAAGAAAATCCAGTTATCATCCCAAAAGAGTCTGCGCTTTGGGGAACGGAGGGGGAAGGAGGATCCACGCCAGCTGACCTACAGCTTTCTGCACTCCTGAATTATCATTTTTTAACCTTGGAAAAAAAAATGAATTCTGGTTCTGAATAAATTTAGCATGGAGTCAACTTAATGATCACATTAGTCCCTGTCTGTTCTCCCAATGCCCATTCACTACTTAATTAACCTATTTTCATAGGTTACTTCTTGTAGCTATTTTTAGGTAGTTTAATCTAAGTTGTCCCTCCTGTAAAGACGGTCATGAGTTACCTTTCCTTTACCAACCCCATCACAGCTATTTGGATGTTAGCAAGCAAACGGTTACGCCAAATCTCGCTTTGATTTAATTTGCCAGCATACCACTGCCCAAGACTAATGAGAAAATTTTTTTCTGGTCCATACCTAGGACAACAGAAATAACTTCTGCTACCTTACCAACCTGCTGGAAGATGTATTTTCTTTACTCAAGCCAATAATGCAATCATCATCATGGGCTGATTTAATTACAGGGGGAAAAAAAAGGCCCTATACATCATTTTCCTGGAAGCAAGGGCTACATAGCAGAGTTCTTATGACAAAGCCCTTGCATGCCAGCCCCTGCAGATTGCAGCTGTCCTGGCCAGAGGGATGTCTGGTGTTGAATAAGCTGACAGAAAAACCTTATTAAACGAAATGGGGAAGTGACGTGTTTATTCCTTCTGCCTGCAAAGGGTACAGCGTGGACATGACTAACAAGTGAGTCGTTATTGTGGTTTGTTTGCTGTAATTTACACTAAATGTAAGGCTAATGAACAAACAAAAAGGCACCAAAATAACTACTAGGATAGGAGCCCAGCAGAGGCTCAAAGGCATAAAAATACAGTTGACAGTCTGTGATTTGCCATAACTGATTAAAGAGAGAACCTGCAAAAACAAATCCTATTCCTCCAGCTCATCCATGAAAGACTGGGCAACTTTGTGAAGGAACCGATAATTAGCAGGGCAACATTCTCGACAATTGTGATTTTGGCTGTCAAGACACCACTTGTAGCTGTAACAGATTCTGTTGGACTAGCCTTTCCCTTTGATGGAAGCATCACATATGAGATTCTAACTGGGAAAAACAAGCCTGTTTTGTTCTGCATTCTTACTGCACCTTTGACTCGTTTACCAGCACGTCAGAATTGTACAGTTCTCAGTCTCTGCTTATTGAAAACATGTCCAATAATGCCTCCTACCTCCAGTGGCTAAGAGATGATGACTAAGGCTTCTGAAGTCCTTTATCAAAATACCCCCACTTTCTTTTAGTGAAAAAGACGACTTTTTGGACTGAGGTTGGGGTTTGTGGGCAGAAGACTTTACTTTGACAAAGTCAGCTGAAGTCCCTTAAATACAAGGGCTGCTCTGAAAGTAATTCTTCCTATTTCATTCTGTTGGCCCACAACATCTGAGGTGGGTTGGCAGTAGGGGTTCAACGCTCCCACCAATATCCCATTACATCTTGTTGCTGTGTGACACACGGCAGCAGAGGGGCAGACTGACAAAATGGTGCCTGACATGGAAGTGAGTATGAAGCAAAGGGGTGGGACTGAATTCCTCCATGTGGAAAAAATGGCACCTGTTGACATGCATCAGCACTTCCTGAATGCTAATGGCCACCAAACAGTGGATGTGAATACAGAGAGGGCAGGATGGTGCACTCCAGCAGTGGTAACAGAGAGAGCAGTCACTTCCAGTAGAGCAGGTTTTTATCAGCATGACATGCAGGTGAGTGAAAAAGCACAGCTCATGGTGGTGCATATGTTGAAAAATAATGTTTTGTAGCTGACAATGTGCTCTATCAGCGTTATTGTGCTCCCTGTTTCTATTGCTGTTTCCACAGAAATAAATAGGAAGCAATACTTCTGGAGTGACCTGTGTATAAGAGGGAGATGCAATATAATGTGTGTAATGGAGACTCTGAGTCCATATTCTCTATATGCCTCCAAACAAGTGGGTGAAGAAGCAGAAGGTAAGAGATTTTCCTCAAATTGCTAAGAGAATAGTTTTCAAGCTGAAGTCAGAAACACATTTAACAAACACAACAAATAACACAGAGAAAAGACCAAGTAATTAAAGAGATTATTAGTGATAGCAAAACTTCACCTGTAACTACCTGCTTTCAAATGAACTCAGCATAAATATCAAACATTTGCCTCTTATTTTTTTTTATACTGTGAAGGATAAAGTTCTGTTTTCTTCTGAAATGTTCATATGCATGTAAACAATGCTTCTTGTCTAGCATATTTTTCATCTTATGTATGTATTCAACAGGGCTGGTCAAGTAAGCATACAGTGAGCTTTTGGGTTTTCTTTAAATATTAGCAACGCTTTGGTTAATACAAATATATATAAATGTACTACAAACGGTTAAAATGAAAGTTTTCTCAAGCTGGGATGTTAGAGGAGAAAGACACAAAGGTGTACCATAAATATCTGTTCTTTTTGCATTGACTTTAAATTGCAGTATTCTGCTGGGATCTTTGTAGTCTGCCATTCTAATTCATCTTAGACATCATATTCATTAATAACCACAATGGATTCAGAATCTGTTATTTGGTTCCTGTACTTATTAACTGCAGAAATAAGTACAGGTGCACAACCTGCAAAGCTCCTGTTGGATAATTGCTCCAAGTTACTTTTTTTTCCAGGTGTGGCTGGATTCAAGTTCTCTGCTATGCGACTGCACCAGTGTATGGGAACTGCTGAGTCACGGCCTGAACCTCTGATTGATCACCTGAGGTGAGCCTTGAGTCAGCCAGAGGAGCACAGGTGAAGGCAATTCACCTGTGCTGCTGGAAGGGGTGGAGCCAGGCTCCACCCCGCCTGGACCTATTTAAGAGCTGGCTACCAGCGGGGAAGGATCTCTTCTGGAGATCCCCTCTTTTGGTATCTTCTGGTGAGCTCAACCCAAGGGTAAGCTCTTCCATTTATTCTCTTTTGTGATCGTTGTCTGCTTTGCCTTACTCTCTTGATTATATTGCAATTATAACATCTTGGTTATACAACCAGTAACGTTCTGCAGCAGAAACCGCCCTTATTAATGCCAGATCTCCCAGCACATACAATCCTAGTTGCTTTTTTCCTGCATTTAGGAACTGAATTCGCTCTTCAAAGAGATGTCTGTTATATGAAGAAAAGTTGACACAAAACAGAAGCTGAAAACAACAGAGAAGTGATGGAAGGAAATTCTGGACTCTGAGGGTTTAAATTTCATATCAGTTTATCATATATGTTGTCCTTAAGTATTCCTTCTTCCAGAAAACTGGTACTGAAGTTGATGAAGACAACTAATTACAGAAAATTCAATAGTTAAGGAACAGAGATATTAAGTTTTAACTTTTCCAGTTCTTGTCCCTGAACACCTTTCACATTTATACATATACTTCTTCCTGATAAGTGCCTTAAAAAATTGTAAATATCTTGTAAAATCCCCATTGAGCTGTAAGATTACCTTTCAGCTCTGCTGCAAGTTGATATGCTAACAACCAGGAAGCAGTAAGCTTTCTTGACCTTGACAGGACAAGGTACTGCAATCAACAGAAAGGCTGTATTTCTCCAGAAATGTAAGAACAACTCTAAATCTTACTTCTCCCATTCCATGATCTGAGGTGTTTTCTGACTGAAATTCGGAAATTACATGTCAAAGGAACTTTGCTAAATGTAGCACAGCATGGAAACAAATTCCCCTTTGGTAAGAGAAAAGATACAGTGTCCGCAGCGCTGAAATTGCTGTCTCGTTCGCCAGCAGGAACATCGGTAAATAATTAACTGTTGCCCACATCTTCCCAACTTAGAAGGGATGTCTTCAAAGCACGTCTTTGGAAAAGTGGAGAGGGAACTCCAAATGCTACTTCTTGGAGGTCTGATCATAAACTGCAGTCTAGATCAAGAAATCTGTCATTACTCCAATCAAAATGAAGTCTTGATCAAAATCTCCTATTCACTCCAATGACTATTTGTCTTCCAGCCATTAATCTTGACTGCAGAGAAGGTTAACAAGATCAGGACTAAATTTGTCATGATTATGACAAAGCTCTATTCAATATGCTTCCAGGGAAAACTGCGGCCCTGTTAGGCATGAGCTCTTTTTGACAATTTAGGGGATTGAAGAACATCTGTACATGCATGACATTATTATTCTTTGTTTTGTGAAATTAAGCCAAACATGCAACCATGCTTAGGAGCTGGATTAGTACCACAAATGCTGTAGTGATTCTGTACATTCTTCTGATAAAATAAGAAGCAGAATCTATATAACCCTTGAGGTTCCTCTGTGCAAAATACCCCAGAAACCTGCTGTGTCCTTCCTTGGTTCAGTATGCACATAGGATTCCAAAGGAAAGTACTGAGATGCTTTGTTATCCATACAGCATTCGATAGTATTTTAAGAAATAAATCTATTTTTTTTAAAAAAGGACTTTCATGAGAAAAGCCACAGTTCCTACAATAACCATACATTGGAATTTTTTTCATTTTTTCATGTCCCAAAGGCAAATTACTTCTATAAAGTTTGCAGCAATCCAAATCCAGAAATAACCACTATAATAAGGTATTCTGACCATACTAGAACACAGCTATAGTAGCCTGTCAAACAGTATCTATTATGTACTCAGTAATTGTAGCTTGCCAGAAGGTATTTCTGGAAAGATATTGCAATTTGCATTAAAAATTTCACTGACCAGCTCTCAGAGAAACCCCAAACTTAATTTAAAACAAAGCAAAAACCAAATTCGACAAGGAAGCATCCAAGTTGCTTTTATGCTGCTTCTCCCTGTTTCCGTACCTCCACATTCGAGGCTCCTCTCCCATCCTCTCCCTACCCACCCACCAGCAGCTTCCACATATGCTAGTTGTTCAAATGGCAGAGAGCTGACATAAAAGCCCACGTTGGACAAATGATACTGGTATCAACTTCTTGCTATAGGATTCCATGGTTTAAGGTTTGTTCTGAAAGGAAAACTGAGGACAACATCCAACTTTCTTTCCCACACTTCCTGCCATCAGTGCCTCAGGCTTGTGCAATGAGTGAGGGGTTAGCCTGTAAAATCAATCAGAACAACTTGTAATCTCTACATCAGACAATTCAACCCATCTTCTAAAAGCATCAAAGGAGATTAGAATTACATTGCGCTTTTACAGTGATGAAGATTCTGCCACTAACTTTAAGAGGGACAGATTGGACCTCTTCTTCTATTTTTTTTCTAATTTCCTAAACGGGAAAATTTCAGAATCTAGCAAAAAATTAGATAACTGGCTTACAGAGGCAGCACACACAAGAAAGATAAAATGGATGTTACATAGAAAGCTCATTTCACACTTAGTAAGGCAGCAGCAATCATAACCCATAAATTTTAAAACAGGTGGAAGTAATTAGTTTAAATCTAAGGCTTCCCAATACAATCTACTGTCTTGGAAACTTTCACATTTAACAGACTTTTAAAAATATACCCCAAATTGCAAAAATATACCAAAAAGGTGCATTCATGGGATTCAAGCATCATCTGTGTAGTCAACTGTAAGAATTATTCATAACAGGACAAAACATAATTATGGTGACTTTTACTCCAAGAGTCCTATTCCAGTGCCCCAAAGATGCAGAGTGATGGAATCGTGACCCGCAGGTGGCATGCAAAGCACTGAATTACCACTCTGAGTAGTTCACTGTATGCATTATTTGTTAAAATAATGGCCACAGGACCTCTTGCACAATCACTGCAAGAAGCCTTTTGAAAACTTACCAACTCTGACCAATACATCAGCTAGTTTCAATTACCCTGTTAATGGGAAATGTTTTTCAGCATGCCGTCTCACAGAAACCAGTTAGTAATACTATTAACTTCACACTTAGCGGGTAAAGAATTGAGAAAGATTAACATTCAAGCAAAGAAATCCTTAGCTGACTTATGCAAGTAAAAATCATGAACACATGATTATGTCAAATGGAGAAAAAAAACAATACACAAGAAAGTAATGAAAATACCAAATCTTAAAAGCAATCCTATAACAAATAATAAGGCACAAGAGATACTATTTGCATGCAATGCTGGCATACAAATGAAAGGCACTGAAAGCAAACTACCTGATACAGAATGGAATTGGAAATATCGGTGAAGTGCACTCCATAAATACATGCGTACAAAAGAAATCATTAAAAATGGCTTTGCTCACCAAAACCAGCATAAGATAACATATCTTCTTGGAGACAAGTTCTCCTTTGCTATAACAAATAACTGTATTAGATACACAATGAGGAAAACTACACTAATCACAGTAACCTCAACCCGCTGTTCTTACAGAAGTAAGCGTCCCTTTAGGACGTATCTTGCTTGTTCTCTACATTTAAAATTTAAGATGCCTTTTATGAGCTGTAGTATTCCTGCAATAAGTCTTCAGAAATGGCTATATTTACCGTAACAACAGAATTAATGCATGTTTCTACTGGTATTTTTTTTCTTTTCATAAGAAGCAACATGAGTTCTGATTGTGAAAATGACTTGAATTCCTGCACTATGGCCCACTGCTGAATAAAGCGTTAAGGTTCTTATGTGATTTGCTAAATCTCAATCAAATTAAGCACATACTCAAATACCTTTGAGTCCTAATACAATGCCCTGCTAAGCATGACTGCACATGATTGTACACTGCCAAGCTAGCACAAGCTGGCGTACAAAACTTGGTTCACGTGCCAAGGAGAGTTGGCTATAACTTGGGTCTCAGATATTTACTTAGAAAACTGAATTTACTGAAGTTTAAATCTTGCTAGCTGCAGAGTGCCTTTGGCTCTGTTTGAAGTAAACAGGAATTGAAGATATTTGAGAAATTCAGGAGCCTACAGACTACTAGTATCAATCACATGGCTACAAGAGCATCATAAAAAGAGACACTTCATCTGAAAGCATGAGCACCAAGAGATCTTCATTCAAATTCATTTCACTTTTCAGGGTTGCCATCTTTCTTTTTCTCTAATAGGTGGGAAATGACCATTGCATTACTCTCTGGTCAAAGAATCATACAAGTCAGAAAGACCAATGAGATCATCCAGTCCAGCTGTCATCCCATGCCTGTGAATGCTCTAGACCGTGTCACTCAGTGCCACATCTCCACTTTTCTTGAACACTTTCAGAGACGGCGACTCCACCACCTCCCTGAGCAGCCTGTGCCACTGCCTTGCTGCTCTGAGAAGAAATTTATTCTAATACCCAACCTGAACCTCCCCTGGCATGACTTTAGGCCATTGCCTCTCATCACTGTTACCTGAAAAGCTGACCCAAACCTTACCTCAACCTCCTTTCAGTTCATAAAGAGCCACGAGGTCTCCCCTGAGCCTCCTCTTCTCCAGACCGAACAGCCCTGGTTCCCTCAGCCGCTCCCCACCACACTTGTGCTCCAGACCCCCCACAGCTCCACTGTGTCACCTGTAAACTTACTGAAGGTGTGCTCAATCCCATCATCCAGATCATCCATAAGGACATTTAACAGTGCCGGCCCCAGTGTAACAGGACAATCAACAAAATGCAAGGCATGAACGATATTGCTTATTGGAAGGCACTGGCTAGCTAGAATTTGATAGAAGACACCTTCTTTAAAAACTTTTTGGACTCATGTCACCACTGTAACAAAATTCCTTACACAATAGTAACGTTAGGCTGAACTCCCTTTGCACTAAAGTCTAGAATTTCTTGGGACATCTTACAAACGTGTATAAAGCCAAACCCTTCCAGCTCTCAACATCCCAGGATGTCCAGGTCTTTAGAACAATCTAGCCTTCGTGGGCACATGCTGCCTGGATGATGCCACAGTCGCCGTTTTCCTTGTCATTTCTTTCTTATTCCTCTACATCCACACCTTCACTGCCCCATTTCTCAGCTCATCTATCTAGTTTAACCACACTAAAGTGCTCAGTTGCTCTTCGACTCAATTCATCTAGCATTTAATCTGCTCTCTTGTTAATTAAGAAAACTGTAAGCTCCATGAGCTCAGTAAACTCAGCATGCTATGGAAAACTGCTGCCCATACAACCAGGGGATAGATTCCAGAGGAAGGAGGACCACTCACCAAACCACCCAGCCCCTTCTTCCCATGCCTGCAGTACATAGATATTTCCTTGGAGGAATTCTATCGTGGCCTCCTTTGGCTCAGATTGCTTAAATTGCTGCTTTGCACCCCCCTGCTGCAGGCCATACACTGTGCAGGAAACCTCTATGTGTTTCTAGAGGCAGAAATCAAACAGAATTGTATTCTTTTGAAAAATCTTTTTCTGTCGGTGAAGCAGTTTCAAAAAGTCTTCAGTGCTCCTCTCCTCCTGCCTGCGGCTCTGTTTTTGAATCGGACCTTCCAGATAATTTGGATGGCAGCACAAATTGTTTGGCAAAGCCTGGGCTGCTGGCAGGTGGGCTGCTACTTTGGCAATTTCTAAATTAAAAAAAAAGAATTTTTATTTTTTTTTTTTTAAACAAAGCAATCAATCTACAAAACACAAAACGGCCAAACACATTGCTGATTGGCTGGTAAGCCACATTCCCTTGAGGCTGTTGATCAAGCTCTGCCCCTGGCTGCCAGCCTGCTGTAGTACAGATGGAGGAACTGGCTGCTAAAACGCTTCAAACACCCACGGCTCAGCAGGAGAAGGGACCCCGAGCACTGCTGGCGAATATTTCCTTGGTAACTTGTCTTGTACTTATCACTGTCTGTCTGCTGCAGAAACTGTATTTCTTATCCTTATATGAGATCTGGAGGAGAATATCAGTAATTTTCAGGTATTTCATTCAAATTCATAGAAAACTGAGCACAGTTAATTGAAATGATTTGTTTCCTTGTTCAGAGATTTCATTTTCTTTGGAACAGAACTGAAGACGTTAAAGATAAGAACTGTACAGCTGTTATTTTGGAGGCTTAACTCCTTCATTTCCATATATCGTGCTGTTCCCTTTCAGTAGTTTTGACAAGGCCTTGTGTTTATGCTGAATTTGTGGCATTTATATTTTACTCATTACTTGCGTATTTTTGTTATAAGCAGTGAGCTCGAAAGCAAACAGGGTCCAAGTTACATCAGTAGACTCTGTAGATTCATATATAATTTTCTTCCATGATTCCCTAGGTATATTAAGGAAGTGCATTTTTCTTGGTTTCAATCACAAAGCTTTGTTTAGAAAAGCAGTGGTATCGCATTGAGTGCACTCTGCACATGCCTGGGATGGAGCAAAAACCAATTCCTGGTTATGTAATGCACCTGACGTTATGACACAGATGTGATTGTGATGCCTAGACCAAGCTATTAATCAGCATTCTTTCAATTTTATGAAATCCCACAAATTTAAACAATAAATAAAAGAGAAAGTTAGAAGATTCATGCAAGTAAAAATAACATTCAAATGAAATGCAAGCCAATAACTGAATCCTGCAGGTTCCAGCAAAATCTCACAGATTTCCAACAAGGCATACAACAGCAGCAGGAGATTATAGGGATTTTATCCCAAAAGCAGTAGAAGAAGTCGTCTTCCATACCTGGATCAAAGCCCAGCCATGTGCCCAAATAACCCTGTCATCTGGATTTCATTAACTTACTCAGCTGTGCACCTCACATGCCTGGCTCCACACAACCCTTCACTAGGAAAATGGAGTAGAGCATGGAATTATAACCAGTCATTTACAGCATCCAGAAGTGTTTCTTAAGGCCCTCTACAGGGACACTGTAAATGACATACAGTTTTTCATATTTAGGTATAAGATTCTTACAAGACTCTTTGCTGTTACAATTTACATTATTCCAGTCTCCTTTGTGCACAGTGTGTGATGCACAAAAGACAAACAGGAGTTCAGTTTTGATTCTGCAGCATTGTGGGTTCTCCTAACAAGTTCTTGATCTCTTGACCCCACCTGACAGCTCCCCTTTCTCCCAATCTGCTGAGCAGTGTCTCTCTTCTGTGCTCCCATGACACCCCAGGGAACGAGTCATCAACACAAAGGGAGCATGGTGCAGGTCAATGCCCTCCTTCCAGCTCAGTCCAGGTAACTGTCTAATTTAATCTTGATGTGGTATGAGGTGTGATATTAATCATCTGTTTGTATAACTCTTGTTTCTTAAATTATATTCTCTACTTGGGCCAGGTCTGCTCCGTGCCAAAAGCAGGCCTAGATGGCAGCCAGGGGGCCCTTGGAGCACTGTGACATCTGCAAGCCCCATGGTGCAGCAACGGGGATGAGCTGGGATGCAGGGCAACCAAGAGCGCAATGCCTAATATAGTCTGCAAGGGTCTTGCCTGTCACTGAGAGCAAGCAGCACTCCATGTCATCATCTGCTTAGCAATTTTATTTCCAGTCACCTACCAAGTCTTTCATTCTTACCGAAACCAACTTTGTCTTCACTTGCAAATCCTACACAAAAGAATGTCAAAGAGCAGGGAAAGATGCAAAGACAAATCCCACAGCAGTTGTCAGCCTTATGGAGGGAGAGGGGGTGCCACCACTCCGCATGTTGTGTGTCTTCCCAGGGAGCTGCTGGCAGCAGGTGCAAGAACAGAAAGCCTTTAGACCTTCTGGCAAAAAAACTGGGAAAGTACCAGTTCCAGGAACACTCATATTGGACAAGTTTCTAACTGCCAGGAGTTATTTAGTGGGACACCGCTGCTTTGGTTTCTCAGCTAACACCAGGATGGCAGAAGCAAACAAGCAAAACGACCAGAAACTGCTGAGGTAGTGACATTAGAAAAGGTAGCAGTCCATATTTTCAAAGGGCAAGTAGAAGAGTGACGAAGCAGGGGACTGTCATAAGCAGAAAGGTGAGGGAGACCGTAAAACACAGAAGAAAGCTGTTTTTGTACTACAGCCAGGCTGTAATAAATCTTCAGGGAAGGTACCCAGGAACAGAAAGGAAAAATGCTTCCTCAGTCATTCCATTAGGAAAGAATGACAGTGATTGGACCATAAGGGTACTTCCTTGTATTATTCTTAACTAAACAGAAGAAATTGCAAGGAGCACGGGAAGTGTGATGTAAGAAAGGAGAATAATATAAAACTCCTTAAAATGGTAAACGAGAGGCCAAATGGTCAGCAAGGGAAGAGCCTGGGGCTAAGACTTGAGCTGAAGGTCAAGACAGAAAGCCATTAGCATTCACTCTAATATTTTCAAAGGTTCAAAACCGCCACTAACAACAGAATGCCTACCGCTATAATTCGATCCCTTCCTAACCTACAGCTTCATGTCAAGCTACCAGCCCAGTATCCTCACTCCCAGGTATTTCCTTCCAGCACCTGCATTTGACTCAAGTCATAGCAGTAAATACATGGCAAGCTGTGGAAAGTATTTTTGGCACACAATGTAACTCGTAGGTACTTGGCAGGCACAGCAGACAGTTGCACTGATTGCCTCTGCGCTGCCTCTGTCACTTAGTAAAGTTAGTGATAGATTTGGCCAGGCTGCCACATCCTCCTAATGCCGCATTCAGTTCACCTGCTCTCCACTCATTCTTAAAAACAACGTATTCAAAACCCATGTGTGAGACGAAATATATCACCTCGGATCTACACACAATGTACTTTTGCTACTGAGCATAAATGGATTCCACCATAAAGCAGCATCTAACAGCAGCTCTCTGTGTGCTGCACAGTTGAAATGCTGGAGCTGAAAATGAAGCAGTGGAGGAAAAGTCGTTATAGAAAGACAGAAATTAAATGGGACTATTACGATGAAGATCTTTTAAAGTAAGTCGTAAACCATAAATAATAAAGAACCAAGCTGGTTTGGCAGCAGAACACTGTTAGTGCCAGTTGGGAAACTGGAAACATATCTGTGAAATCTGTCCTTTTCCTCTGTTCCAGATGCAAAAGACTTTCCCTCTCCAACTATTTTTAAAGCTGTACAGTTTTCCAGGCTATCCTTTTATCTTTATTGCATGGTTTCTTGCATAGAACAAATTGTTGTGAAAACAAACAAATGAAATCAAAAATATAAAATAGAAACAAAAAAAAAAAGTCAATAAATTGTTCAGTAGACTGCAATTTCCCCTCCATTTTTATTTTGTGCCCGGAGAAATATTACACAGTCATTGGCTGACAAACACACAGTACTATAGAGCTCCAAGAATAACCTCTTTCATGGTTTTAACACCTGAAGTAAGAACAAAAAGGATCTAGCTACCGCAGGGGCTCAACTCCTGGAAAATACTTGCAAAGGATATTGCAGAATTTAATAGCAGCAAGTTGGGGTAAGCAGGAACGCCTAGTTCAGAAAGGAAAAGAATTTATGTTTATCTTAACATATAACAGCATTCCAGAGGGGTTCAGTACGTATCATAAATCAAACTTAGCTATAAGAAAACACAGAGAAGCAAACCAATATAGGTGCTTCATGTTATGAATTCACAGCAACTGTGCGCAGTTTCCTAACAGCAACAGAAGTGCTCAACACTCCTCAACTTTCTCTTTATTTCCTCTTGCCAATAGTAACCACTCGAAATACATTATTTATGAGCAAGATGTCACTTAAAGGAAACACCCGTAGATCAGGCACACTTCTCTCCCACAACTTGAAAATGCTCATATGATGCCATTGCTGTCGCATGCCTGTCCTTGCTGAGGGGTACCGTGCAGCAACAGCTTCTATGCTTTGCATGTCAAAACCAGCACATAACAATATGGTGCATGAGGTAGACAGAATGCTCTATTTTAATTGATTGAAGAACAATGGTTTTCTTGCCTTAGAAATGTGCCTGCAAGTGACTCCTGTTGTTGTTTCTGATTTGCATGGCTTACGTAAGTAGCATGCCAGAACAGGACTTGTTTTCACTGCACAGATCTGCTCTGACCCCTTTCTGATGACTGTATTGCTGGACAGCCCAAAGGGCACAGATGAAAACGAAAGTACACAAAGCACAAGATATAGGAATAAATTGCACAAGAAACGTACCAGATTTTTCTAGCCCCTCACATGGGCATCAAAGCAGAAGCAAATGAAATTGAAAAATGGACAGCTGAAAATGCAATAACAACAGCTGAGTGTTTGTTTCAGTGTGCGCTTTTTGTTTGTTTGACACCATTCAGAATTAATTACAGAAGTAACTTCAAGAGCACCAGATCGAAAATAACAGATCAACAACATACAAAATATCAAATGCTGCATTTGAACATCAGATATCTGGCATTATAAGCACTCTAGAAGAGATACTATGGCTCCCTGCATGAGAGTTCGAGCTAGCCTCTGCTAATAAGGAATTAACAGCAGGTATCAACAGCGTTTTCTTTAGCTGTGTGCTTGAGGCTTTTTTCCTGGCTCTTCTGAAGAAGCTGTCAGCCACAAGCTCTGAAGTGGATGGACTCCCACTCTGATCTGTGAGGGCACTTTCTGCACAGCTTCGGACAGTGCCAGAGGCTGTGGGAAAACTCTTTGTAGAGCTTTGCTTGCACACGGAAACCTCGATCTAAACTATACCTGATATTTCACTTGTCAATGGCTCTCAAGTCAAGTGAGCAAAGGGAGTCAAACTAAGCGGTGGTCCCACAGTGCTGACAACGAGCAGCTTGGGTCCACAGTGACATTACTGAATTAATTTTCTCATTAGATCACTAGACGATGTGGTTTCTTGTAGTGAAAGACTAACGCACTGCTCCAAAGTTTCTGGAAAGCTTGGCTGTATGCGTATCATTTTGGTAGCTGAAAAGCTTCCCTTCTTTGAGGATCAAAATCAGGCTAAGTCAAGTCACTACACAATAATTGCAGAGAGAAAACAGAAACCTGAAGTAGGTTGCTTCCATATACTGCACAAAAATTTCTCTGTAATTCTACACTGAATGACCTTCTGTCTATACATCATGGATTTATGTACGGATGTTTATGAATAAATGAATGTATGGATCCACAATGACTAGAAAGCCTTGGATTGGTACAAATGACAAATGCGGGAGTTACCGTACCAAAGTGCACTTCTTTGTCTGATTTCAACAGACTAAGCCTTTACAGTTTTTATTTCTTTAACGATGCATACCAAAATTGTCTCCTGCACACAAAAAGCCATTAAAACTCTTCTTCTAATTCAATCAAAAAATTCAGCAGTGGCAAGACAAAGAGCAGCACGCTCCTCAGATCCTTTCCAATTCCCCAAGCTATCACAATCAATTTCTTTAAGTCCTGAAACTTATCCTAATTAAGATCTTTGCTTTGATATGCTGAGACTGACCTCAAGGATTCATTCTTATAAACAGAAACAATTCTTGGTAGCTTTTGGCCTTCATGGGCATTACATCAGAAATCATTTAACTGGGTCCATGACAAAATAGCTTGTTGTTGCTCACTGTGCCCCAAACATTAATAGTAACACACTGACACAGGCTTGAAAAGCAAGGCATCAGATGTTCATCCAGCTGGAATTTATTTTTTAACTTTTTTTTAACAATTGTTTTTTATTTCTTTCTTCTTCAAATGTACCTGATTGATGCTCCCCAAAAGATAACAATTATCTCCAAGGCCTCAAGACTTGTGGTGTCGCCCAAGTTCCCACCAAAATTGCCAATAGGTTTTTGACAGGTCTTAGTGAAAGGTAGCTTAGAAAAACCACAGGGGTGACATCATACAGCTACGAAGACTTATTTCTGAACTCTCTCTCTCTCTTCTCTCTCTCTCTATATATATATTTACATTTTATGCTCAAATTAACGCTTTCCATGGAAAAACACAAAGAATCTAACCTTTACATAACAAGTTACTGATTCCCTGCTAACAACAACACTTAACTGTAAGGTAGTCAAACCCCAAGAAAGAGGTCTTCCAGTGTGGTTGGGGATAGAATAGATAGAATGAGGATGTCCATCCTTGCAGACATTCGAAACCCAACAGGACATGTTCCTGGACCTCCTATGCTGAGCTACATTGCTTTGAGCAGGCAGATGGGAAGAAATGACTTCAAGAGGTCCTGTCCAACCTCAGCTGTGATTCTCTGACACAAAAATTTATTGTAGAGCAGAAAATCAGACAGTGTAGACTACAGAAGATCACATTAATTTTAGTCTGCACTTGGCTCATTAATAACTCACTAGTTCAAAATTCAGGCAGATTTCATACAGAAAAAAACCTGTGGCCATAGACATCTCCCACTACTACCAAGAAAAGATTCTTCATAACAAGAAGCAATTCTGCACGGTTAAAACTTCAGTTTGCTTTGTATGCAAGTACTAAAAAAGTCAACACTGAACAAGGCTTATTCAAACATCTTTCATATGCCACTAGAAAGGATAAGGTCATATTATTAAATAATAAGCCTTATCTGCTTTTACAGATTCCAGTATATTAGAGAGAACAGATATCAAAATGGAAGTGCTTTGAGTTTCTGCTAATGAAGCATGCTACTGTGCTAGGTCAGCACAGTTCTCCTGTGCATTAAAAAGGAGACAATTTTTCCCCCTCTTTGTAAAATAAAACTCAAATATTCATATTTCAAAAAAGAAAAGACAAGACAGCATTAACGAATCAGGCTTTTATGTAACCCCCAATCTACTCATTATCAAGGGAGCACACAAATGTGCTAGCATGAAAAATCATCTCCATTTTCTACTGTCTCAGAGAAAAGCAATTTTATTCTGAATATTCAGTCAACTCTTGGACATGTCCAAGCACACAAACAGACAGTGGTGTATTAAGCAACTGAGTAAAAATGCCAGAACTGCTTCTGGGTGAGACCGTGAATCTTCTGGTTATGATGTATTAGGGAACAAGGGAATGCAAGTTTTTTACTCATTACTGCTTGTGCCTTTTATCCATTTAAAGAAAAAATGTTCTTTTGTCCAACTCAGTGTTTCGTCACTGCATTCACTATTATAATCCCCCACTGTCATTTTTAATATATTCAAATCAATGGGTTATTTTAATATTTATTAATAACTGTCCCTTAGAGTTATACATTGCTCCAAAAGCTCTGCAGTTACTTTTTCAAACTTTGAGGTCACTGACCTCAATAATGATCTGTTGTGAATTTGCTATGAAGTGGATAAGCAGCACTACTTCGATAACAGCTCATAGCATAAATCTCTAACGAACACAGAAATCCCTCAATTCTGTGCAAGTATTTGAAAGAGTTTATCCAGAGATCAAACTTGTGAACTTCAAGCTCATTTAATATGGTACTACATATTAAAATGCAAACCACGTATTTGTAATTGAGAGACAGAGTGCCACACAAACCCATTTACACTGATGTCTCTGTGGGGCAATTCACTTACTGTGTTCATGGAAGCGACCTGCAAAGAGGAATGGGTAAAACCAGCACTAGTTTAGATTACGGAACGTGAATCATCTCAAACCAGAAACCAAGCAAAAAATGAAGTATAGATTTCCTTCTCATACTCCAACAGATTAAAACTCTGATCTGCTAAAATCCATTCTGAGATTTCAGTAAATCCAGTTATCTCTGTTACGCACCCTGCTGTCTTCCCATCTTAAGCCAGAGGCCAAGGTTAGGATGAGGAAAGGGCAGGCATCTTTAGATCTCCACAGAGTACACAACAGAGAACACTGGGGGCCAGAGCCCTGCAAGAAATGCTGCAGAACTGGATGCATTACTTTCACAGCCATTAGGGATTGTACCAGAAAATAAATAATAAATAAATCATAAAAATAAATAAATAGATCCAATTCCCCATTGGCCATAAAACATTGCAAGAAAGATTTTCAGCATTTTTGGATCACTAAACATGTTGGGAAGTCAAACTAGAACTACAATGCATTTTCATGAACTCAATGTATTTGAAAAGCTCAGACCTGAACCTTGACTAAGATTGGTGTTTTTTTTTTTAAACACTGGTTTGTGGCAAATTAATATCAACTACCAGTAAAATAAATGATGCATCATGCAAAGACATTCATGCAACTTCCTCCATTCCAGAAGCATCTTACTGTGTTCTTGAGCTTTTTGGGGATGCTATTTTGCCTCTATATTTGTAGAGTATCTACAGATGTCATAGAAATACCAAATTTTTTGCTTACTTTCAGCAAAAAAAATAGCCAAATACTACTGTAAACATAGCACAGCACATGCAAAGCTCTAAGGTAGTTTCACACTGGCAAGATTGTTCAGACATTGCTTACATTGCCATTCCTTAATGGGATTTTGACACTACAGAGACTCTGAGAAGAAAATATTTACCAAGAAAGTTACCCCCAAACTCAGGGAATCTATGTGCTGTGCTGGTACCTCCATGACAGGAAGAGCAGAATGTGTGTCTACACCAGTTACTAAGTAAGAAGTTTTGAATCACAAGGATGTTTCTTTTTTCCTACTGTATGCAGTGATAAGACAATGGACAATCCATATAGAAGAAATATAAAATTAATTCAGCTGAATTGAGCATGAAGATTCCACATTAACTCGTCAGTGCCAAGTATGGCCCCTTCCCTCTGGTAACTACCGATAGAATGAGAGGGAATGGCCAGGGGAGGATGAGGTTAGACTTTAGGTAGAATTTCTCCACAGGCACTTTAACAGGCTCTGCCCAGGGAGGTGGTGAAGCCACTGTCCCTGGAGGCATTCAAAAAACAGGTATAAGTTGTAGTAGGAACATGGTTTCATGGGCAATATGGGTGGTGAGTGGATGGTCTTCTCCAATCTTAATGATGCTATGATTCTATAAATGATATTGCTATCACTCACATGCTGTAGCCACATCAAAGCAGTGCATAAGGATTCTGCTCACGTTATCCTGTATAAGTAAATAAGTACACAAAGCCAGAAGATATTTTCTGTTCTGGATTCTCTATGAAAAGAAGCCCACGTCAATCAAACAAATCAAGCTTCTTTCAAATGTTCTTTTCCATTTCTGTTCACTTCCGAGTGATGTCAGTACGCATGGGAAAGAGAGGTAAATTCAAAAAACCTGGAATAGGTAAGAAGCTTGCTCAAAGTGTATGCTGGAGGCACTTCCTTGTGTGGCACTGTTACAGAACTATCATTCTTTTTTTGCTGTAATTGCTCCCTTTCATACTCATAGTTACCTTTCATTAGTCAGCATGGCACATTAGTACAACAGGTTTTTTAAAAAATATTATTTGCTCATCAGGCAAAATCTCATTCAAGTTATATCTAACTCTTCATATTCATATATCACAGATCTCTTTCCAACCTGAAAAGACCAAAGGAAGAGAAAAAATATAGCCCTTGCTAATTACGGGTTCACATAGGGCTTCATAAGTGAAAAGAAACAGAATTCAATTTCCAGCAACCTTGGCAAAGAAATTCTCAGATGAGAAAGATTTTGTACCAATTTTGCTTCAACACTGTTCTGCTTAAAATCCACATCCACCCACAGTATGATCACAGTTAAATTTTTGGATATGCCGTACACAAATTATAGCCCACCACTTTTTCAGGTTACTTGGTCAAGATTTGCCTTACTAGATAATGGCTAATAATAAAAGGCCTTGTGATGGCAACAACAGCAACACAAAACCAAATCAACAAAACAAAAACCAATTGCAGCAGACAGTGGTGATTTAAGTAGTGAGATACAACTAAGCATTTGATTCATGGCATTAAGGTGAGAGCTAAGATATACAGTAAGTGAAGACAAAGATGCTTGGCCTTAGAAAGAGGAGCAGAAACATCAGCAAAGTTGCCTCTGAAAGCAGAAAAACATCATATGAAACAGCAAGCCAAAGCACAATCAAGTGAGAGGGGAAAATAAAATTACATCTTATTTGCCAAAGGCTAACTGCAGGCATACGATCGTTAAACATTTCTTAGCTATCGGAATCAGTATTTCTTCAGGCAGAAAATACAATGAGAAGAAAAAGTACAATCATTAATTCCATCTCTGAATTGCAGCAAGCATTTCAGAAGGAAAAAGTGGAATAAAGAAACCCTCTGAAAAGGAGGATCTGAAGAGACTACAGAACAGGGCAAAGCAGCCCTTGAACACACACTATATGAGGCAGATCTTCATTTTCAAAGGAAGCCATGCAAGGCCTCCCAGTGTCCCAGAGCTCCTCAGGAGCCGGGTCGGCAGCTCCCAGGCACAGTCAGCGAGGCACTGCCAGCAGCTTACAGCTGCTCCAGCAAACCCATTACCAAACTATCACGTCTTAGCTTTAATGCAGTCAATAGCAAGGAACAGTGATATTTTTCCTCAAACTCTGAACTCAAAAAGTTGGTAAATCGTCATCTCGGCTGTTTGTTTTCCAAGTTAGATTCACTTTCAGTCAAAAGCAGAGGGAATGAACATGCTTGCTTATTTTATCCTCAACTTCAGCGCTACCTTGATCTAAATTCAAACTACAGCACTTCAGCCTAACAAAATCTTTGTTCCAAAATAAAGGTTTATTGCTTCAAATGAAGGTCATAACTATTTGCCTGTCTCTAACCTCAATTCAATATTTTCTCCATATGACTTGAAAAGATCAGAACAAAGGTTCTAGGGTGTACCATTAAAAAAAAAAGCCAGACATTACAAACAGACATCTGCCCTTTACAAAACTTACCTAATCTTCACTTGCGTACAGTAATATGTTAAGGAATTAATACTCTATGATAGCCAAAACATAATCCCACCTTAATTGTTTGACTATAATCTGAAAATATTTGCCCAGAACCAAAAGCAAAGAATGAATGAAAATTGGATTCGTTCTTTCCCTGAAAAAGTTTACTTAAATGTCATCAAAACCGCTTAGTGAAGTGAAGATAAAACACCAACTCCTCCCAAATTAGTAAAACAATCAAGAATCACAATTTTGAGTAATTAGCCTCATTAACATTCCTGAGAGACTGATTTGATTCAGTCAAACACATGCTTTCTTCTTGCAAAGCTTATTTTTTTCACCCCAAAGGAAAACTCTAAACAAGTACCAGAGACAGTGAATACTCCATTTTAGCATCTTAAAGCTAACTTCCAGCCAGGGAGTAAAAGGGTACCATTAATATGCAATAGACTTCAATTAAGCCCAGATTAAAAAACAAGATCTGACAAAAACCTTATGCATACTTGATAGACACTGTACTGAACTCAGGAGACTAAAGAAAGGGAAGCTGTCACGGAGCAAGCAATCACATTATAGCCAGCCCTGCCAAAAAACAGCAAGTTTTACAGGTTTTTTCCACTCAGACGTAGCCATAATGACAGCACGCAGCAGATCAATACAGCAGTTTATTGAAGCTGACTGATTTCAGAGCTGGCCTGCTTGACGTCTCTTTCCAACACATGTGATTCTTCCTTCTCTGTCACGAAAGATGAAGCTCTCTGCTATGACTGACTACAAGTTTTAGATGCCCAAACTGAATGAGGTGAAGGACAGACTTGAGAAAACTCGATGAGAACCATGAGCTGGTTTCTGCACATTCACATTGTAAATGTTCCTTCAGTGTGGTAAAAGAGCTCATATGGTATAAGGTGATGAAAGCAGTTCAGTTCCTTTTCCCACCTGTTTTGGAGCAGCTTGCCCAGGCAGCAGGCTGAGGAGCTGCCACGAGCTTCTTCTGCTGAAGCTGCTCCAGCCTGTACGATGTTACAAGCTCTGCCTTCTTAGCAAAGAGCATTGGACACAGAACGCACCGGGGTCTCCCACATGATGAAATTCCCTAATTTTTAGCATCAGCCTTCCTTCTCCGTATCAAATATTCATCCCAGTGAGTCTTTAATTATCTGTAATATCTAAAACAGCGACAGCAGGAGAAGCAGGGGTAGAGCCTGACTGCCAGAAGATGTTGAGAGGAAAGCTGCAGAGCCAGCGGAGCACGCACTTCTCAGGGTAGGAGAGACTCTCCTACCTGTAGGACCACAGCTTAGCCTCCAACAGAGCTGTCATGTAATGCTTTGCCTGTGGGAAAAGATTCCTTTGTACGGAAAGGGAATTGTTTCACTCCAAAACTGAAACAAAAGGAAATTCTAACATCTATAAATCCTTTGTAAAACTGGTCTTCTGAGCAGTTCAATTATTAAGATTTCATTATCCAAGTGTTTTAATTAACTGATTTTCAAAATTCAAGAAAAAAATGAGCAATTTCTCTACTTTAGAGCTAGAAATTGCAGGCGAGGAGGTTCAGACAAATGGTTAAGAGGTTCATCAGTAGGAGCTGAAGAAAATGTAGCAACTCCTCTATTTAAGAAAGAAAAAGTGAGGAAGCACCAACATGCTCATCTTGATCTCCAAAATCATAAGGAAAATGCTTTGCTCTCTCTTTGGTAGCTTAGCACTAGAAATGCCTTTCAGAAGCACTCAGACACGCCAGTAGTAGGGTCAGGGATGGAAGGATATCACATCTGATCCTGGGAAGGCAACTCCTAACAGCACCAAAGCCAGGAGAGGGACAACTGAGCTATGACAGCCTGTACTGTAGTAATAAAAAATTAATCTAAAAAATCCTTCAGGCATTGAAGTATTGAAGGTTGTTGAAGAGTGAAATAAGATTAGGAAGCAGTTAAAGTATGACAGAAAAGATGTAAATGGAATGGGCTGGAACAGTGCCTTACACATCAACCCCAAGGCATCTGCAAGTTGTGCTGAGCCTGGGTTTGGGAAGTTTCAGAGGAGTAACGCTGTTCTGAAGAGCTGCAAAGCATTTTTGATAATGGCACTGGAAACGTGCCCTTGTGAGGTCAAGCCCACAGATACAAATAACGTGCAGGTTGACTATGGAAGCGCCCGCTAATTTCTTGTGGATCTGACAGTAGCATCTTACAGCAGGGCAATGGCACAGTGCTGAAACCAGGTAGGTAGTGCCATGTGCTCATTCACACAATGGTGTGGTAACCTACCAGGCAGCGATGCAGGAGCCTGCAGCTCTCGCTGTAGAAGTACACATCTGCATCAGATCCTCAGCCATGCTTTTTTTTCAGCTATAAGCTTCTTGTAGCTGCAGACAGTCCATCTGTAAGCGACCTGTTTATGACTGCAGAATCCCCAAGAAAATGTTTTTGGAGATACAAACCACATCGTGCACGGCAACAGGTTAACAGCACAACTCCTGCTCCTTTAAATTACAGCGTCAGGCAGCGAAGTATATGAGGGATGAGTGGGTATATCTGTAACAGTGGGGGTGAGGGGTATAAGTTGACTCCTGAAGGTAAACACTTCAGGAGTGGAAACCTCTCCAGAAATCTGGAGGAAAAAGGACTATTTGATTTTTCCTAAGATCAAATAGATTTAGGGTGCAAAATCTATATACATCAATGGTCTTTGAGCTTTTGAGATGGAGGATCCATTTATACCATCAAACTTGTTCATCGTACAGTACATAAATTATATTACTGACAGTAAGAAACCATCAGCTACACAAACAGCTGTAAAAAACTAGACAAGCTATACAAATACAATCTGTATGGTCCACAGAAATATGGGATCAAAGAGAAATTGGCACTTTCGTAGCAGCCTTCAAGCCAACAGAAAAGGGCAAAAAGGATTAAAAGCATAAGCTTAAGAGTTTACCCTACACCGTCTACTGCCCTTATCCATTTATATACATTTAAATTAAAAGAGTTTTATTAATGTTCGAGTCCCTCATTCAGTAAGTCATTTAGCTTAACATAATCCCTTCACAGATCTACGCTCTTGCTAAATGGGTCTTTACAGATAAATATTATATCAAATTCTCTCAGATTGCTTGCTTACAAGAGAGGGAGGAGCATGCCAGGCAATTGCTTTAAGATAGTCTTAAATGGAAGTGCTGCTTTTTAGATCATTTCAGTTTCTCAATACAGTCTAAAATTTCCACTTATCAGACTGTATCCTAAACTGATTTCTTCTAGACAAACTTTGAAGACACGGATTTGGATTTCTGCATAGCAGTTAAAACATTTTCCATAAATACAAAATTAAAAAAAAAATCTTTTTGTTTAACTTCTTCAGTACTGAAACAGCTGGGAATTGAAAGATGACATATTTCTGGAAAAATAGCCTTCACTGATAAGTAAATAAAAAAGAGTTCACCAGATATCTGATTTCAGTAAGCTTTTTGAATCTATACATGGATTTTGTACTTTCTTTATTTTGCTTGAGTTTACGTGTACTGTATTAGGGAAGAGCTCCCTTTCTTCCTCTTCACCCTCTCCCATTAACAAAAGAAATGAATGCACCTAGGTAGGTGCATTAGCCAGGTAAGAATTTACACGTTACATTTCCAGATACATCAGCCGTTCTGAAAAACAGCTTCAGGACAGCTGGGCTATGTGGCATACCTAGCTTTGGTCATCAGCTGCTCAGAGCAGACAGGCCTAAGAAAAGTTGGATGAAGGAAGGGGAAAAGTCATAATACGTGCAGAACCTCTTGTGGTTTGGCCTACCACAAAAAGAAAAGAAAGAAAAAATTATCTCTGCATTTCTTCTCAATTCTCCCTGCTTCTTCAGGAGTCCTCCCGTGTTCCAGCAACCGGTCATGCTGTCGTACTCCATCATCTACGTCCGTGTGCTGTTGGTATAACTAATGAAGAGAACGATCTATTCCTTCCAACGTGTATCATCAATAACACTACGCCAATGTAACTCTTCTGTTTCTCATACTGTTAAGTGGCCATGAATTATAATTAAAGTGTAATTTGAGCAAACTTCCTGTCTATTCTGCAGCTTCACACAAACAATCCTTTGAGCTACACCTTAGCATTTTACATTCTTCCCTTATGTTTATGAAAGGGTCTGGATAGAAAGATCCATAAAATATTCTTGGCCATAAGATACGTTTTATTGTACATAAAATAACATCATTTTTCCAACTTCCAAAGTAGTGAGAATATTGAAACAACTTGGAGACTGTTCTCCAGCTTTCTGTGGAAAACTTCCTCTGAGAATATAACTGTAAAACCACACCTCCAAAATAACACGGCATTTTCTTTTAATGGACAAAATACTGTAATGCTCGTGTGCAAAGCAAAGAAGTTGAGGGGCCACTACTCAACTACCTACTTGATCAATCTCATAGTTTCTTTCCTTCTGTTCATTAAAAAAAAAAAAGTGACCATTTCACTAAAATCCATACATAAATAGAAGATTAACTTATTGAATGATCTTTAAAGCTCACTTTAAAGCTCAACGTTTGCTACCTCTCTACAACAAGGATGGCATTTTTGAAAGAGTTCTGCTTTGATAATTCTCACTTAGAGACTCACCTACTGCTCATTTAGAATCTCCTCCTAGGATGTACAGGAAGCTGTGACAACGGCACCCTTTATTTTTCACATTGCTCTAAATCTTAAGAAAACCCAACTTGATAAATATCTGCCCTTAGTTTCCAGTTCTACACAGCAGACTTTTGATTACATGTGAACACACTCTGACCTCAATGTATAGGAGAGCCTTTTTCAAACATGCAGGAGAGTACAAAAGAGAGCAACATTCGCCCTTAAAGATAGGTGAGAAAGTAGAGGAATAAACTGAGGAAGTTAGACCACATTAAGCATTCGAATAAAGTTCATGGGCTGACATTAATAAAATTGATTTTACCCAGAGTTAAAGAAAACAAATATCTCATAACAGTTCCTATGTATTTTGATATTACAAAAATATTAACTAGGATCACTGCTATGAGGAAAGCTCAAGACACCAAAAACAGTGTGGAACACAGGCGACGTGTGTCAGCACGGATGATTTGAGAGGTTATGAGCACAGCAAGTACCATCAAAGCATCTGGTAGAACTAGAGAGGCTTCAGAGACTCCTGAACTGTCCGGAAAATCTCTCACGGAAAACAATCAGGAAGACTGGAATCATTTACCTTTGGCTACATCTACATTGCATGGGGTTATGTGCAATGAAGCAGAGCAAGTCAGCCTGAGCAAATGCCCCCAGGACGCTTCCGCTCTGCTTTTGGTGTCCCAGGCAGTGCACTGTAAACCAACCTAAATATTTTTTTGTCAGAAAGATGCATAGGAAGGATGAAGACTGAAGTACAGAGGATGGTTAATATTAAAAAAAAAATAAAATAAAATTTGTTCAGATGGTAGGACTGTTTTACATAACCCCCCTTCCAAAACCACACAATTATACTGTGGGACTCCCTGCCACTGCAGAGGTCAGAAATAAATTCACAAGGCAGTGACAGCTTTCTTGCCAATGGTTTCAATAAAGTTTGAATGTTCCTAATATAAAAAGGGAGACAGCATGTGCACTGGATTTTAAGTTTAGATGGGAGCTGTGAGAATGAGACAGAACAGGGCTCTCTTTGGAAGGCTAAAGAATCAGAAACCTCTAAAGTCATCACAACACAGCAAGAGATCTATGACATTCCTACATGGAAACTGAACTGAGTGCTGACTACTTGCCCTTCACATTTCAATGGGACAGATACACATCCAAGTGGGCCTGCTCATTATTAGTAGAAAAAGATTACTGTGGTGCACATCCATGAAACGGTACAATGCAGAACCTCCCTTTTTTTGGCTTCTTTACTCTTTACTTGTGATGTACTTCCAACTCTCAAAGCTTTCTGCAAGACCAAACCATTAACACCCAAGTCCAGCAAACAGCAATGCAAAATGTCAGGATGGCTCCAACTGTCCTAGTTCCAATGGGTAAAATAAAAGTGTGATAAGGTAGTTAAACTGCTGCATCTTTCTGTGGTCGTTCAAAAATCATTCAGAAGTAAAGAAATGTTTCTCCCCGCCTGCAAGATCAGATTTTGAGATTTTAATGAATCTTCCAAAATCCAATATTCCTGTCAACTGCTTTGTCGCAACTTGGTTCTACTTCAAAACCTTCTGTCTATCACTTTCCAACAATCAGCAAGGATTTATGTACAACTTCAAAGGCTGCCCAATCCCCAGTTTTGCAAGATTTCAGAGATACAGGCAGATTTCAAACAGTATGGCCTTGGCTATGAGCATTACACCAGCCTCCCAGATTTTTCCACATCATTCCAGGACAAATTAAAAGTGATAAGATTATGAAGTTTGCATTTAACTGTCAAGAAATCTGTTAACATTTTGAAGTCTTCACTATAACTTCCCAATAAAAACAAGAAAATTATTAAAACCGTTCTTTAAACTTGACGTTTAAATTGTGTTCTCTGGCAAAAGATTAATTGTTGAAGAACGTGAAGCACAATAATTACGAGAAAAAATAAGCTGTCCCACAGTAGTCACTTAAATGTAGAAAGGACTCAATTTTTGTTCTTCCAAATACAGTTTCCTCTGTTAAACCTTTCTTTGCATTTTTCTAAACAACTTATGAATGTACAAAATCACATCTGACATCTTGACAACGTCTTGAAGCATCGTTTAGTCTGGAAGGATGGGATTTTTATTATTAAGTTATTTAAAGTCAGTAGTTTAAGAGCAAAACACCACCATCATCAGTTAGACACAGCCCCGCATCTGTCACATCCTTTCTTACTGAGTTCTGCGCCCTGTCATCATTCAAACACTTGCCTAAACTCTACTGTACAATGCTCCTTTAGGAGAAAGTTTCTTTCTGAACAGTTTCTGAAGTCTTTGCTTTCAAAAAGTACCCCAGAAGATGCACATCCTTTACAAGACCCAGTTCATAACAGATATTTCACGTCTGCATTTCAAACAGAAGTGGGTTTTCCACTCAACTTGTGAATCTGTCCCAAGAACGCACTAATCAACTTTTTTGTTTTCTCTTACATCTCATTTGCTGTTACCAACATACGCCTGTCCGTGCTGCAGCCCCCCACCAGCCCCAGGCTTCTTTCTGCAGCCACCAAGGTTTTCCATATCCCAGATCACCTCTTTCTTCTGCTCCTTACCCCTCCGGCAAATGCAGGGGAACACACACGTGTCTAAAAGCCCTTCTAGCTTGGTCTGCTTTATGTCAGCACACAGAAGAGGAAAATGCTGCTGCCCATAGTAAGCTGGCAGCAGTAAAAAGGGGAAAGTGGAATCTGTGAGAGCCATAGCAAGAAACTTTTTCTGTGAGGGTTACATATTTCCAAGGAAAACATGAAAAATCAGTGGGTGGCATCTAGAGAAAAATGAAGTATTCTACTGCATTTTCCACTTTGGTAAACTTTGCTGCAAATAGAAAATAGATGGGAGGAATATCCCAAAGTACTTTTACAATGAAAGACACAGATTACCGCAATTTTCCTTTCTCAGCTGCGTGTAGCGAAGGAAAAAAGAGCCTAAAATTCAATACGAAGGACCTGCAGAGGGGATTACACAGCCCTGCTTCAACTCTTCTTTGTCTAAGAAGGTAAGGAAACTTTGAGTGCATTGAACAGAAACAACGAACAAACACCAAAATTACAACTCTATGAATCTATCATTAACAGGGTTGTTAACTTTCAAGTGAACATCAGAGGACAAGGCAGATAAAATAATAAGTATAAATACTTCTGACAGGCCTCACAGGACTAAATGACTTTTCTGTAAGGAAGTACAAGGGCTGCTCCAAAAGCAAAACCTCCTATTTCATGATGCTGGCCCACCAAGTCAGAGGCAGATGTTGGTGGGATGGCAGCAGAGTCTGAACCTCCCCATCATATCCCATTACGTTTTGTTGCCATGTTACAGATGGCAGCAGAGGGGCAGCCTGACAGAATGGAGTCTGACATGGAAGTGCATATGAAACAAAGATGGGTCGTTGAATTAATCCATGTGGAAAAAAATTACATCTATTGACATTCATTGACACCTGCTGAACAATTACAGAGACCAGTGAATAGATGTGAGCACAGTGAGGTGGCGGGAGGTGCATTTCATCAATGGTGACAGTGGTCACCTCCACTGGTACACATTTTTATGAGAGTAGCATGCAGGCTCTTGTTCATCACAGGTGAAAATGCACAACTAACGGTGGTGGCAATGTTGAAAAACATTTTGAAGCTGAGAGTTTGCTCTGTGATGTAGTGTCATTGAGTTCTTCCCATCTGTTTCCACAGAAACTATAGGAAGCATTACTTTCAGAACAACATATGTAAAAAGAAGTGCCGCTTTTCTCCAGGCACCCAACAGCCACAATATAGCTAGATCTGGGCAGAAGATGTTAATCAATCTCAAAACATTTGAGAGTGAAGTTCTTGAGAACTAATGAAAGACAAATAATTAGATGTTAAACCCAAATCTCTTTACTGTCTCCCCACCATCGAAGTCATTTGTTGGCTTATACTCCCTGCTGGGAGCAGAGCATCTCAATGCACTGCAGCAGCATCCACCTAAGAACGCTGACAGCAGTTCAGCTCAGCTCCCTATTGATGACACTCATAGCATGTTGACTGGTAGCATCTTACCATGCTGGCTTCAGCAACAGCCGCAGAATAAGGCTGTGTAGAGAAACATTTTCTGCAACCCAGTGAGAAGGGAAATGTTTATGAAAGAAGTATGGACAGCAATAGCAGCACAAGCAATAACAAGAGCAGAGAAAACACGCTGATCTTTCTAACAGCAGTGCAGTGGGGAATGCATTCCCTGAAAGAAGTGTTAAATTGTGAAGTCTGACAGACTAGGAACACGGTCTGTCAAAAGCACAGTCTGAGAGCAGAAGCCATAACTCATAGAGAGCATCAGCAGCATCTGCATGGGTGCAATGTTTCTGATTCTACATGTGTTTCTTATAAAAGCCAAAGATGATTCAGCCAGAAGCCAATTCAGATAGGCATGTCACATGAGGACTCCAATACTTGTAATTGAAAGAATTGAAAGCAGGCAGGAAGTTTGACCAAAGCTCACAAGCGCGTCTAACAATGGTAGGTGCAATGCAACCTTACTGAAATATATGGGAGCATTGCAGCCCTCAAGACCGACATCTCAGGACAGCCAACACCTTTGCCTTTGGGCTCAGCAAAGCCCACCAGCAGCCATCAAGATGACATCAATAATCCAGTCACAAATCTGGGCTTCTGCAGGGACCAGTGCTGGGAAAAGCTACTCCAGACAGCTACCAACCCAATCCCACTGCAAACAGCTGCAGAAAGACGGCATAGTAATTGACTGCTCAGGTGATGAAATGGCAGATGAAATGCTATGTTGACAAACGTAAATTAATACACATTGAAAAACATTCCTAACTTCACTTACACAACGATAAGCTGTAATTTAGCTATTAGAACTCAGAAACAAGAGCTTGGAGTTATGTGTAACTCTACAAAACCATCAACTCAGTGCTTAATGTAGATTAAAAAAGCAAACAAAGATTAAGTAAATTCATATTGCTGCATGCTTCTCCTTTTCTCTTGCTTTTCCCCAGGCTTTTGCTATTAGCCACTCTGAGAGCAGAGACTGAGGTCTGGTCTGACACACTACAGTCTCTCTGGTGCTCCTGCTATCAGAGCAGAGCATTCTGATAAAGGGGCTAAGAACTACAGCATTATTAAATCTACAAGAATTTTAATTTAGTAGCATCAACAGTAGATGAGCTATAAATGCTTTCCTGATTGTTACATATTTTATTTACAGGACGAGCCAGATGGCTCAACAAAAAAACGATACAAATTTGGAAAGGTTTATTATTGTTTCAGGTCTCAAAGAAGCAAAATATGACGTGCTGAGTTCCAGGGTGCCCCAGCATCCTTACACTGTACTTATTATTTCTTACCAAAATAAGGAATATACAAAAGCAACATGCCTCCTTACTTATTATTTCTTACCAAAATAAGGAATATACAAAAGTAACATGCCTCCTACCAACTTGAAACAGAAGGTAATTACATAACAAACATACTGAGCTCTAATTGCAGGAGTGTAAAACTGTTTTTTTTCCCTTTCTAAAGCCACCACAATGTAAAACCAATGGATGTCCACTGTTGGATGCTAGGTATCAGGGGCACTGCAGGTGAGACTCAAGAACTAAACTGGAAGTAAAATAAAAACATGGCAAGTGAGTCAGATACTAAATCATGGTTGTAAATGCCCAGTAGAAGAAAACTAAAAGATGGAGAAGGAAGTATTTAAACAACATTAATTTCCTTCATGCTTAAGAAAAGAGTTAAGTCCAACTCTAAGTACTGTGAAAATAACTTTGTCTTCTCCTGGGAGAACTGATATGCAAGTGAATCCTGAACAGAAGCAATGTTTCAAAAGAGAAATTTGATCAGACATAGCTAAGCTTTCAGAAAACACCAACTCTACATCCTTAGCAGTATTTTGACTGTGAAAAGATGAAGATGTCAGAGGAATTCTTGGGCTTAATTCTAATACTAAGTGCATTTGCCTTACGCTTACCTGTTTCCCAAATATTTTATAGCAAGATATACATGAAAATGCTTAGGAACAAGGAAAGTCCTCTTGGAAACATTCAGACAAGCAACTGATCTGATTGAAAACATCTCTTAGGAGTAGACGTTTTGTTGGTTCTTTGAAGAAAAGAAAGCCAGCATTTTAAGGATAACATGGGAAACAGTTTACAGTTATCTTTTTACAGTTGCTGCTACATTATTTGTTTGCTCAGGAATTGTTTTTCTTGCTTTCAATTTTATGGCACACAAATTTCAAATTGAGAATTTGAGATTCCACTCTGTAATGTAATCGGAACAAAGACTCCACCACATCACATGGGTGTTTTGACTGGCTGTCATTTTTCCCTTCGCCACATCCAAACAGACATCTCAAGAATGATAAGTATAGCATATTAGGAAGCTGCAGCCATCAAAACTGAACAGAAGAGAGAAATACAGAGTTAGTCCTGCAATATTGTTCAGGAAAGAAATGAAATAAAAAAAGATCATGGAAATCCTATCGCATTCTTTAACAGCAGAGCTTCTGAAAAGCTATTAGTTTTGATAATCTTCCATGAAACCACAAAACTGCATTTCTTATAGTATATGAGAAATCAAGCAGAATTGCTAGGCCGAAGTTAGTCACTCATAGAGTGTGACTAAGCTTGATTAGTTTTCTGCTGAAGTCATTTTGAGATGTACACTTTTCTTGCTAAGCAATACTGCCAGTGGATTATTAAAAATGATCGCTTAGCTGTGTTACTATTTATGAGCTCAGAAACCCCATTAAAACCTTTACTAAGCATGGAATTCGTCTAAAAGTCAAAATAAACTCAGATAATAATAAAAAAAAAAGATGTGGACCTATGAGTTGGGCCAATTTTTAAAACTTGTTTTTATTTAACGAGTTCCAATCTTCCCTTTTTTACATTATTACCCTGGATGGCATAGGATAATACTTTGATGTCAAGGAAGGCACAGTCAGGTGCAAGCCCCTTACTTAAGTTTTGTATACCACAAGACAAAGGAAACAAGTACTCCACTCACTCACACTAGGGCAGGCTGTAAGATCTTGAGAAGGCCCTCAGCTTCCTCTCATTGCTGTTTGTGCACACCTGGACACCTCTGCAAAGCTGACTGCCCTTCCATGATGCAGACAGACAGCCAAGGCTGCACCAATCAAACAAACAGGGTGCTTCCTATTCTAGCAGGACTTTTGGTCTTGCCATAGACAAAGGCAGCAGAGCTAGGGTAATATAACACAGCATCCCGTCAGCCTCAGCAGATGTATCCCAGGTTGGGATTTACAAGTAGACCTGACTGGAACTACTCCTTTTTGAGTGCAGAAAACAGCGTTCCTTAAAGAGTTGATTGGCAAGCACCGCTCATTCAGGCTCTTCTGGCAGACATAGCATCTGCAAAATCACTGGGAGTTAATAATGCATTCATCGACACTGAAAATTACTCAAAATTCCCTTTTCACTTATTACCCTACCTCTCTAATATGTTTTAAAATGAATGGTAATTACCACTGCGCACTGTTGTTAGGGAGTGGAAAAGAAGATCAAAGCTGCTCTAAAGCAGCCACAAGGTCCCATCTCCCTCTCGCTCTCTGCTAAATAACAAACATGAGCTTTGATGAGATTGTCCTCACTGGATGTGATACACAGGGACAAGTCACAGTGACTTTGGACTGTTTGCTATGGAACTTATCAACGCTACCACTTAGGCAAGCACAGAAGAGATTTGATGTAATAAACCGAAGAGTTAAATCCAGGACAAACATCACCTTCCAGAATTCTCGTGGAGCCCTAGCAAATAACAGGCCCTACCTCCAAGCCTTATCTGGTATGTTCAACATGGTTATTGGTTGATAAGGTTTGCATCTCACCAGGGAGAGGGCAAAAATCTTTCCTCAGGGAAATGTTAACGTTAAGCTCATGTACAGTTTCCAAATAAAATAAAACATGTTATACCAAACACTTAAAGCTCCCTCCTCCCAGGTTCCTGCCACCCAGACTTCACAAGCACAAATCAAACAGGTCAGACACGAAAACAAACCAACACACCAGCAAAATACACTGCCAGAGAAAGGCTTTAAGAAATGTTAACTGCGCTGCGTATTTGCAAAATTGTAACAAAGCTGCTGCTGATGAATGGCTGTAAATATAAAAGAGAAATGGGACATTAACAAGCTCAAGAGCCCTAAACAACAACAGAAACACTGCCTGACTAGATGCGTAAATATAGCTTAACATTGGTTTTGATTCACTAGCAATTTATGGGTCTTTTATCTTTATAAACATAATGACTAAGAGGAGCCATAAAGACAATAAGTGTTAAATATGTATTACTATAAGATCTGCTACACAAAAGTTGATATATAATAAACGTTAAATGGTCAGCATGGCAAAGACAGTTAAAAAGCTTTGCAGCATCTAGAAATATGACAGAGAAATCTCTCGCCTCACCACACATAACCTTCTGAGTGAATTAGGGCCAGACTAAATCACAGCTTCTTTGCTGAAAAGCACAGGAGAAAAAAACCTTTGAAGAATGATCTCTGTGTGTCACTTCGGTAGGAAAAATCCATATGCCATTATAATAAAGTTAACAGAATGCAAAGCATGAATACGGCTACATATGCCACAACTTTTGAATTTCTTCTTATGCCAGTAAGTAGGGGGGAAAAGCAGAATCCCATTTTCACTGTTTAATAATAAACTGCCACAGGACAGCTCAAACAAGACACATGAAGGCAACTTATTTGAGGTCGTTTATCCTTTAGCAGTCTGTGTGATCTGTTGCTTAAATCAAATTACCAGCACTACGTGAAGCATAGATCACCATTTCACACCATCAGGCCAAAGCTGGCCCCTCCACAGGCAGCTGGGGCAATGACGCACAGGCCACAAGGGGAGAGGTGATGTGCTGAGAGACAGCAATTAAGAGTTTCTAATCAGCCAGCCTGATTACTAACCTGATGACGCCTATCTAGCCTTTCTCTGAAGATGAAAAAACTGTGAATATCACCATATGATACACTTCCAACACCACGCAATTGCGCAGCAAACCAATAGAACAAAACCAATTGATTGCCTACATGATAGAGTGTTAGTCCCTTAACCTCACTCTGCTCACCTAGAAAATAAATTAAAAAGCATGGTTTCACTAACAAGTGCATGGCTTACAGGCTGGGCTTTCCTGAAGGAATAAATTGGTGCTGGTGCTGCATATCTGATTCATAGCTCTGCTCCACCTAGCTAAAGCTGGCTTAGTTTGAATTACAAACAGCAAGACTCGGTGTGTTATTCTCCCTGCAGTATTTAGCTGTCAAAGATACTGATCTAGAACATGCATTGTTATTTAGCCTTCTAAAACTTTCTATAGCTGTCCTCCCAGTGAGAAACAAGGCTTACTTTTCCGTGTTATCCCTGCAGCTCCTCACACTTCACCAGGCACTGCCTGGCCAAGGGCAGCAGCTCTGTGCAGCACACGGACACGAGGTCATCCCAACCCTCAGCAGGAGGTGGGCCCAGCTTGCTGCAAGGACACTGCCCCACCACACCAGGAGCCAAGCTCCGGTCCCAGTGGCAGGGCAGGACCCCAAGAAAGACATTTTCTCTCCTGCTGTCACAACCCCCTCCCCCAAAGCTCGACTTCAGAGTCATTAAAGTTGGATAAGATCTCTCAGATCACCAAAGTCCAAGCACCAACCCATCCCCACTAGGATGGAACTGAGGAACAGTGTCTCTCAGTGCCACATCTCCATGGTTCTTGACTGCCTCCAGGGAAAAGTCCCAGCCTCCCATCCCTGCTGGAGCACCACACCCCGGTACCCTCACACATGACTGATGCAGCCTTTGAGCCCAGAGCCCTCTAGAGTCAATGGCACCATATTATCAAACAGTGCTATCAAGTTTTTCACGTCCTAAGGAATGCCAAGATACACCAACAATGCCAGCAGCCCTTTCCTTTCAGCTTTACGTGCCAGAGCACAAGATGTGGCTGTAAAATTTTGTTGCCTATCAAACTGCAATGAACCCACACAAATATAAAGCAGCTATTTTGTTTATATATCTTTGTATCTATTCTAATCCTTCAAAGGCCTGTGAAAGGGAGAATAATTTCACAAAGAAGCAGTCCAAAAATAGACAACTTTACGCAGTGTTCACTGAGTGCTAACGTCAAGCAATATTTTCTAACTTTTTTCCCCCCTCTATATAGACCTTCCATGGAAATTTTTTTATTTCTTCCACACAAAAGCTGCTTCTTCCAAAGAACATAAAAGAGCTGCAACAGAAGTAACCAGGGCTTAGAGCTTCCATTACCCTGAGTGTGAAATAAAACCACTTAAGGGCTAGGCATTATATGCTTTTTCTCTCCTTCCCTTACATCCTTCTTGTTGTCCCTTGCTAAAAACAGCAGATGAATGGAAACACTCCAGTGCCATTACATAGGAAGAGACGTCAGCTAATTTTGTGAGGAAATTCATCAGTCAGCGCTTATTGTAAACTATATTATTCAGACGTCAAGCAACCAAATTTTATATTGCAACCATATAGCCTCTCTTTGAACATTTATTTTACAAATTTCATTGGCAATGTAAGCTTTAAAAGAAATTCTCCCATATAGTCTCCCATCACAAGGCCGAAAATAGCAGCTATAGAAATTTATAAGGATTTCAGTCTCTCCGATGACTGGAGCTAACAAAACGCACAGCACACGAAATGAAATAGTTGTGTGTTCAATGAAGGCTGCAAGCTCTTTGAACAGCAAACCAACTGGGATTCCATATTATAATTCTCAATCACATAAAACAACATGATGGACAGCTCCGTCAAGCTCATTAATACTAAAGCAACTGCTGATAATTGCTCCAGGTTTCAACCTCTAATTAAAGCTAAGTGGATAGATTTGCATATAGTAAACAATGGAAGTTCCTTGCAACCACGCTCCCAGAGGTCTTATCAGCTTCACAAATACAATATCATTAAAACTTGAATGCTAATTACAGTTAATTTCTCAATGCAAATAGGAGTAATTCACTGGATATTTAGGTCTTTCTTGTTCAGACTTAGCTCTGTAGTTTATCTAAATGCACCCCAGACACTTACCAAAAATAACACAAGAGAAAGAACAAAACATTCCATCGCTCTCCTTTCTCCAGCATGTTGAATAAAATGATGTCAAATGTTATCAAAAACATTCAGATAAATTGAGCAAGGTAAATCAATTAGATTTTCTCCATTTGTTCTGTTTATCTGGGTAACAATGTAAAAAGAAAATCAACAACCCTAATTAAAAATCCGTTAGGCTAAGCTACTGCGCTCACATTACCTTGACATGGGTAGCATTAAGACTTCTCAAAACTATCATAGTTTTTAACACTGTCTACATAATGGCAACAACAAAAGCATGTAATCTGCGTCTGTTGAGAAAGCACAGGAGGTACATTAAAGCTTCTTACAATAAAACACTTCTAATGCATCTGTGATCTCTCCTTCAACCTTCTGTTGGTTATAAGAAAAAGGGCAGCAAGGGAACGAAGCAGCAGGAAACATTTTCCCCACGAAGCTGCAGTGAGTGCTTTGTGAGCCCCAGGAGCAGGCTGAGGAGTGAGATGAGTGTGCCAGCCCACGGACTGGGCCCAGTACTTGGGCAGCACTGGCTTTGCACAGGCAGCACTCGGTGAAGTGTTTGTGCTGCAAGGAATAGTCTTCCAGCATGCACTAGTTGACCCTCAGTGCGTGCCATCCTATCAGCTCAGGCTTTTCCTGTACATCTCTTTGGAGAACTCTGAGATTTTCTCCTAGCTGCCTCATTTCACATCTCCACATGGACCAAAGTGCAAGTTTCTAGCAGGGAGCGATAAGCTGCCTAAGAACAACTCATCTGTAGCTACCGTAAAAACACCGGTACAGCACTGACAATGTGACAACATGGCTAATTACTGATGCTGGCTGTACCAGAGAAAAGATAGCGTTTTCTTCCCACTGCTATGAAGGCTGCATTAATGAGTCAGGTTATGATTTCCATTGACAGTCCCTACTATTTTTACATGCATCCCTGCAGACTTGCACGCTCCTCCGGCCTGCACCAGTTCAGTAACAGCTGGAAAGTGAGTAATCAGGATTCAGCAGTAGCTGTTTCCCAACAGCCACGGGTTACCTGGGGAGGTGTGTAAGTGAATCACGGCCCCCTACACAGCCGCCAGGGCCCCCAAAGGCACCCCACTGCTACAAAACCTGGAGTCTCCTCCCCTGTTGTCCCAGCCCACTTCTGTCCACACCAGCCTACCTGCTTTTCCAAAGGAAAAAATAATTCTTCAAATAGTAGCGTGAGAATCTTCACCTTATCAAGCACAGCTGACTTTCCCCCTTTCCTTTTAGAGATCCTTCATTTTTCTTCTAGCTAGCTGCTCATCCCAGCCCTTCTCATAGTGGCTGCAACCTCAAGCTCACCTCCCAGGGCTTCTCCCAGGCTATCCAACCTTGGGTTCTATCCTTGAATGCATTAAAAAAAAAAAAAAAAAAAAAAAAGAAAAAAAAAAGAAAAAAATCCAACACTTGCTATCTAAGGTACTGCAATTCAAACCACCTTCTGCAATCAGATCATTTAGCTAATCTGATAATCTAATATTTTATTTCTATCACCTTAGCTTTCACTCCTGGTCCACCAGCAGATCCTAATAATCAGAGATCCCTGTAGACATCAGTTCCTGACCCTTTTAGCTTGCCTTTTTCCAAGCTGGACCTGACTACAGGACTGCTCTCCCAAGCTCAGTGTGCCAAGGCTTTTGCGCTCACTCAGTTAGGCAGGACACCAAGAACATGCTTCCTCCATAAAGCTCTCACACACTGGCATGTCAACCAAATGTATATGCTGTTTCAGTAATGAAAAACGTTAAAACCTTAAAGTTAAAAGCTAAGGCAAGCAAAATAAAGCAAACAGTCAGTCTTGGCTCTCTGTGTGCTCTGTATTACCTTCTGCAGTTTATGGCTCTGGAATCTGAGTCCAAAACTTCTCTGCAGACTGAGTATCACGCCAGCTAAGGCAGAGTTATTCATGCGTTTGCCCTCAGTACACATCTAATTATTAGCAAGTCCTTCACTACTGTGGCTTTGTCTATCATTGCCGCTTATGGCAAAAACTGCTTATTAGATTTCAAAGTATACCAGCATTTTTGTCTTTTAAATTATTACTTTGTTTAAGCCTTTAATCATTTTCGTTACATTGAACTGATTGGAAGTGAGGACCCTCAGCTTCAATAAGCACAGTTAAATGGCTCGCAGCAACAGCTGAGCACTTCTGCAGTGAAACCCCAAGTACACGATGGCTCCTGTCACATTCAAAATAAAAACGTATAAAAACACCTCAGAAATCTTCGCAGAGACTTCAGATTTTGATGCTTTTTTACCGCGGAACACTGACTCAGCTCTGATCATTTTCACTGATGCCGTTTTCTGACATTAACTTGGTGATGCGTGATGCACCAGAACCTTTACAGAGCTTTTCCTTCTCCAATCTGTGATTTGATTCATTAATTAATTATTGATTGCTGTCATTATGCCAACTGAAGACATTTTCTTGAAAGAGTTTACATTCATACTCTAAGATTTACTCCAGACGCACAACGTGGGAGCTCAATTTCATTCCCTTTGGCATTGCCCAAATTTTCATCCACGACGACTAGGAAAAACCACACATACCATCAGTCTTTTTGGAAGCCAGTCAAGCAATTTCACATTTTTGTTCCTGAGAAAACAAACATTTCCATTGTGTTCAAGAGCCCTTGAAAGGTTTTACTTCTCCTGATAGTATCTTAGAAGAGGTTAGTGTATAACTGCAAGCCTGCTCTTCACCATTAACAGAGTTTGATTTATTTATGCAATATATCAGAACAACGGATTCTGAAGGAACTTAACACACTAGAAACATGCTAGAAGAAGCTAGGAAATAATAGCAAACTGGCTCATTACACACATAGCTTTTCCCTACAGATCTCACGCGTTAGAAACCTTACCAATGAAAACCCATTCTTATTTCAGAATTAACTATCACTTGACATAAACTTAGCACACTGGCCCTCAATATAATCTGTGCAGGACAGTGCTTTCCTTGATGCCCACAGAGCCCACAGGATTTACATGAGGATTTCCTGGGCCTTCCAAAGAAAAAGAAGAAGAGTTCATGAAGCACAGGTTTCCAATGACCAGTTGTGGGAAAAGGCCTGGACACATACTAAAATCTTTTTTTCTTCAATACAAAGCAGTTCCTTCTGCTAACAGCAAGTCCTTAGGATATTAATAGCACCATTAGTGCTTACTAATTATCAGAGAAGCACTTAATCATGGTCAGCAGCCATTTCTCTGTAACCAAATCCATCCTCCTTGCAGACCAGCACACTCTAAGATATGGAAACATCTCAAGCATGGTGACAACCTTACTATTGACTCACTCCCTCACGGGCCTTGCTCCCAGCACATCCCAACTTGAAAAACATGAAGCACCCAGCAGCTCTTTCGTAGGGACAGTTTAGTTACACATTACCACCCATAACAATACATGGAACCATCACACAGCCAATGCATCAAATTAGCTTCTAGGAAGTCTCCAGCCTCCCCAGCACAGGCCACACACCTCACTGTACCTCTGAAGAGCTGAGCATCTGCTTGCAATCAACCTTCCACAAGCATTTGCACCATTTGAGACTTGCCTTGGGTCTTCCTAACTTATCTTTTTAAGCGCTTCCCAAATGAGTCTTATGTTGCATCTGCTCCTGAGTGTTTCTGCCTGCTTGCTATCCTGCTTTGGATGTCACAGCTGAAATATGTACTGTCCACAAGTCAGAATAAGGACAAGGGAGTTATCTTTAACTAACAAAATCTGCTTAAACTATCCAATGTTTTATTTGGCTGGAAATGTCTTTGTTAAGTCCAGGTTGTTATTTAAGTACTAGTGAGAATTTAGCTTTCTATTTTATGCTCCACAGCCTTTTTTTAGAGCCTATCATTTAACTAAAACCTCCCCAACACCTGTGTAGCATTCAATTATTCTCCCCAGACTCATAAGAAACTCATACCTCATAAAGACATGCAAGGTGCACACATTTCTTTTCTAAACCACCTCAGCTCTCCCTCCTCTGGCAGGGCTCCGTACAAGGAATCCAACAGAATGTCACTGTGTAAAGTGATGCATCGTGTATTTATCCAAAGAAGTCCTACACTCAGGAAAAATGCAAGGGCTGGTTTTCTTAACAAGGAGATAATGGAGAAAAATGGTCTCATTTACTTAAAGTACAGCTGCACTGCAATGGAAAGGGAGGATGATAAATCACACTAACACACAGCTCAGGTGGCACGGCTACGACAGAGCTTCTTTTGGTCTGGGTTCTCAAATATAAAGGGTGAACAGGCAGGTTTCACACCTTGAATCAACTCTGGGCATCACCACCACCACCACTCTGGAAAGGCTCTGTGAGCTTTCCTATCTAGCTGAAACACGCTAACTATCCCTGGAGTCCCAAGGACATCTGCACCTGAATTTATGGCAGGTGGTAGGAGAAACAGGAGCGCTGCAACCTGTGCAGAAATGCATTCATCTCAGAATGCTTTCTTACACTTAAGTAGTTATCAAAAAATCAGTCATTCTCAGACAAGGTAGAGAAAATACTGCCACAAATTATTTCTTCTGTCGCTGGTAGTCTTCAAAATAAGGATGAAAATGCTGTATTAGGCCTTCCAAAAAACAACTGCTATTTGGGCCAAATTCGTGACAAAAAGGTAAAACAGCCCCCATTCCCTTTCAAAACAACAACACAACTATAAATGAAGGAACCAAATACCAACGGAAGTATGCACAACAAATGGTGATGAGCAGCACCGCAGCTCTTGTTTTTTTTAAAACACTGACTGGGAGCAAGATGAACTCAAGTCAGCAGTGCATCCTTAAATTTACCATGTGCCTCAGCCTTAACATCTGCTGCAGTCACCAGCAGCAGCAGCTGTCTTGAACGTCAATAGCTCCTAAAGGGGAAGTACTGAAATGAAACACAATTGATAATTGAGGGCTGCTCCAAAAGTAATGCTTCCTATGTCATTACGCTGGCTCGCAACATCAGAGGTGGATGTGGGTGGGATGGCAGCAGTGGTTAACCCTTCTCACCAATATCCCATTACAAGTTGCTGCCGTGTGGCAGGTGGCTGCAGAGGGGCACTCTAATAGAACAGCGTCTGAGATGGAAGTGCATGTGAATAAAAGGGGTGCCATCAACTTCCCCCATGCAGAAAAAAATCACAGCTATTAACATTCATTGATGCTTGCTGAAAAATTATAGAGATTAAACAGTGGATGTAAGCACAGTGAGGGGTGGGTGATGCATTTCAGCAGTAGTGACAGTGGTCACCTCTGCTGGAGCAGAATTTTATGAGCCTGGAATGCAGGTTCTTGCTCATCACTAGTGAGAATGCACAGCTAATAGTGGTGACTGTTAAAAACCATTGCTTTGCATCTGAGAATTTGCTCTATCAAATAGTGTCACTGTGTTCTTTGTATTTGTTGTTGTTCCCATGGAAATAAATGAGACATTACAGTTGGATCAATCTACGTACCTCCTTTTGCACTGCAGCTTCAGTTATTTGAACGAACCCACATCAGACAGCATTGTGACCTTGCAGTTTTTTAGTAATATATTTATCAGACTGCCAAACTGTTGGTGGGCTAAGGAAACATTTTTATGACTCCTATTTGTTTTTTGTTTTGTTTTGTTTTTTAGCAGATTTTTTTTTCCTTTTGATGTCTAAATACAGTAGTATGGGCTTGCTTGCTTTCCTAAGAACAGAGGGAGCTGCATGTTCTAAATTGGTGAACTATAAACAGTCAGGTATTAATATTGCATCAAAAATTCAGCTTCTATGCCTCCGTTGGCATCTCCATGCTGGGATCAAGAAGAAAAGAAAAAAGCATGAGATAAATAAGAAAATCTTTATGCATCCACTGATTTAGTCAGGATTGGATACACACCTTAACTTCTATATAATGCAGCACTCTGGTTCAACTCAGCATCTGCGATTGTCAAAGCCCCGTGGTAATTCTGCCAAGGATTAAACAGGGGGTAATAATGAGAACACGTGAAAATACAGAACAAGAGGAAGATGGAGAGAGATTAGGGAAACGGATAAATAAATATCCTACAGAATTTAACATTATAAAACACATTGTGAGGGATCAAAGAAGGGCAGCGTGTAAATACTTAAAAGAAACAAAGCTACAGGCAATAACGCACACGATTCTAGACTGCAGTAAGAAATAATACGATGTTTTGAACAGTCTGTTAAAGAAAGCAAACACGGTACCACAGTAAGTAAACAAGGGAATTAGAAAGGGAGACATTAATTCAGCAGGAAGAAAGAAAAATTGCCTGTTTGAAGACTTGTATTTGTCTTGAGCTTGTCCTTGCTGCCGAACTTTGTCCTGGTGTATTTGAGAATGGAAGAATAGATAAGAAAAGGTCAAACAGGAATGTCTGCGACTAGCAGCTGTATGGAGAAACACTCTGCATCTCTGCATCTTTGGTTTCAAGAAACAAAATAGTGACACACGGCGATCCAGTTGGCAAAGCTGCTCAGGAAAGGACAGAAAATACTGAGTGCAAAGAAGCTGCGTTAGTACAGCATTGCCTACTTACAACTGTGAGGACTGTCCCATCGGAACTACGGCAGTAAAATGATGTGCACAAAGTATGGCTGTCTCTGTAATACCCAAAAAGGGATTAATTCCTCAAAAAAGTAATAACAGCAAGCGATAGATGTGAAAACTTGATGGGCTTGGAGTTTTCCTTTTCTTTGCAGGAAACAAAACCAAAGGCTGAAAGATCTGCACCATATTAATGAAAGCACAGTAGCAAGATAAAATGTTCTAATAGAACACACTAATGAATAACTCTGCCCCAACACCATCCATGCTTTTTGTCCAAATCACATTACTTGCCAGGTTATTTGTTTTCATACCATGTCTGCTCCTCTTCTGGAAATGCACAGTTGTGTGCAATAGATGCAGGCAGAGATTTAAACAATAAAGATTTACCCACATAGCATATGGAAGAGAAAGCTCAGAAGAGTGTGATAATGCAATAAAAGCAAACAACCCTGAAACAGCCAGCAAAAAGCTGACTTTTTTTCCTTAGAAAATGACCTACAATGAAATAGTTTCTGTATTTCAACCTGAAAAGAGTATCGGTGCCTCATTAAAAATTATTATTCAAAGCTCAAGTCAGCTCAAGTGAGTGCAGTCTACAGCAGTGTAGACAGAGTTTTCATTTAGGTAAATGAACTTTAACTTTTTAGAAGCAAAAAAGAGAAAAATAAATCATTTCTTTACCTGTAATTATCCCAATTAAAAAAAAAAAAAAAAATCCTCCCTTTTGCAGTGAAGAGGAAAGCCTCAGGAAATGATGTGACAATACCATCTTTTTAGCATAGTTTCCATTGCTATAAATACTGAAATTGCTCCATTTGCTTTTGTGAGGTAAGCATTAAACCCTAATTGGCAGGCAGGCATCACCAGGATTTGTTAACTCAGCTTTGAAATAAAAAAATAAGGCTATTTAAACCGTTTCACTTCAATATGGACTTCATGCACTTCATACTTGGGTGAGAACAATTATACACATAGATGTTCCATCAGTACACAATATGATGTATCAGGCTTATTACTTCAGTTAGATTATTCAAATTTGATTGGTTTTACACCACAAAGCCTTTAAAAACTAACATGACATCACAATTTGTTGAACAACTCTCAGGTAACTATAATTTTTGCAGCCAACTACTGATCATAGTTATTTCTTTACAGGTAGCTAAGAAATCATTTCTGTACAACACACATAGTTGCAAGTAAGTATTAGCCATATGGAGAAAACACATTTGGCAAATAAGGCTGATGAAAGAATGCCCCTTCTGTTTATTTTCTAAGATCTAATTCCCAGTATCTTTATATTTTGATTTCCAACAGATATTATGCTCTAATATAATATTTTAACCCAGGTAAGTCTGATAGATAAAATCATTTCCACTTTTAATTTTGCAGTTCTTTGCACATAAGCTATGTAAATAGCATAATGTTCCAAATAATCCTTATTTTTTCTAACATGCCATTTGAAAAATGGAACAACTCCGGGGAAAAAGGCCGATAGAAATACTAGATTATCATTCTCTTTGTACAGACAAGTGAAAGCAATGTTTAAATAAAACAACACATGGCCTCTGCAGAAGAGTCTCAAAGTTACCAGATGAAAAATGCCAAGTGACAGGAACCTTGTGAGCACCACGTAGTGCTAAAATGCAACATCACACATTCTTTTCCTCGTCATTAAGTTGAGGAGAAAAAAAACCTGATAGTGGCAAGTCACGATCTGCCAGGCAGCCCCTCAGACATCTGCAGGCATCACAGAAGGTACCTGCGGCAGGAAAGCCTGTGAATAAGCAATTTTTATTTCCCCTGCATTCCTGCTGGAGTTTCACTACGGTCCATTGCAAAGAATTTGACCCTGTTGCAACCATAACTTTGTATTACTGCTCTTTCTGTGAACTCCATGAGTCTTAACAGGGATTACACCTTCACAACGTCCTTGTACAGCAAAAACGAGCCCTGTGGAGAAGCCTACAGACTGCAAACAAGGTGACAGGGAAGGTGTCAGTGGAGAGAAGCGAAATGATGGCTTTGTATGTCTGATGGCCACAGCTTCGAGCTTTGTTAGGACTTCTAATATGCCATCAACCTTTGTCTATGAATTTCCATTGCAGGAGCACGCTATTCGAGTGAGGACAAACTTCATGATTCCTGACAGCTGAGATCTGCAAGCAAAGAAGTATCCCTCTTTCCTACTTTATTACTTTTTTTTTTTTTTCCTTTTCTCCTTTTCAATCAAAATGAAAATTTTCCAGTTACAGTTTCCTCTGGACAAACGTAAATTATCTTCCCTGCACCTTATGATGTATGGTTTCCAGCAATCCCTGCGTTTTATGAGCTGTCTCTGGAATCTAGCATCTTGGTCCACTGCCCAACAGATTTGTACTTTGTCCTTCCTTAATGAGACAGGTCATTATTAAGCACATAGCAACATTTCTAGAAAGTTCCAATCTTTTAAGTGCAAGATTTCCACGGGGTGAAGGGTGAATTATCACAGTTTAAACCCATGACATATTTCCAACCTACAAAATATATTCCTTGACAAGCCATTTTCTTTTTATACCTCAAGTTCAGTTTGAGATGTGTATTCAGTGTTTCATTAAACCAAACCAAAACAACTTTTCTCCATCTTCTCCACCACAAAATCACCGCATTATAGAGCAGCTACATCATCACAGAACAACAAAACGGACTATCATGACTTCCTCATAACACGGCCTTCTTATTAAAGCAGTGCTGAAACAAAATAAATCTGGAGCCTCTAAGGAAATGTACACTGAATGTATAACCAACTGTACAATGTAGAAGCAACATTTAAGTGCATTATTTTTCAAAAAAGCGTACACAAGCCTCAATGTTATTACATGCACTGTATGCACACCCTAAGCTAGTTATCTTCTTGGTGTCTGTAGAAAAGTCTCCATGGTGAGCAAAAAGGGTAGCCAGATAACAGGAGTTGCATAAATCAAAGGCATTTATCTCAACAGGAAAACCGTTCCCAGCAACTCCCTAGCAAGAGAGCAGAAACAAACTGGCAAGGAACCAAACGAACAAAAAAACTGTGCAAACGTTTTAACGGAACGCTGCTGGTTTACAACATAAACTTACTCTTACTCTGCATTGTACAGCCAGATTCTACGAGGGCTAGGTTATCTGCTGATTTCCATGAGGCTGCAACAGCCTTGCTGCTGGAGCTCATTCGTTTGGTGTTTAACAGTGGTTAATATATTAAGAACAAGAGGATAAATAGATAGTAAAAGATCACCAACACACAGACCCTTTGTTAGAGCAGCAGAGCTTCAGCCCAGCTGGACACACTGCTCTACAAGATGCATGGATGATCGCAGATCATTTACGTAGGTTGCAAGTAGAACACTTTTGAAGATACTGGTCTAGAATTCCTTTCTATTTATCAGCAAAAGTAGGATGCAATTAGAGGACACCAGCATGAATCAAGAAGCAATCCTTTACTTTGACCCACTTAGAACCCTAGACATCTAGAACACAACAGGTCACTTTTCAAACCCCAGGGATGACTTCAAATCAGCAGTCCTTTTCCCATTTCAGACCCAAAGACACTACAGACATTTGCTAGGGATGGCAGCTCCAGCTCTGGTACGTGCATTTGGCAAGCCTCAGCTGTACTAGAAATCATGCAAGACTGTAAGGAGTCTTAGATTCATCCCTTCAGAGTACAGACTTCTTGTGGAATATATTTATCTAGCTTACTCTTCATAACAGCTACAGATGGAGCCATAATTTCCTGAAACAACTTTGCCAGTGCTTCACGATTACTCAACTTCCAACCTAAAACTCCATTCCTATAAATTCAGACTGTTACTTCTTGTCCTATCTGTAGGCAGATCATCTTTAACTTTTCCATAGTGTTTTATGCATGTTTTTTAAAATCTGTCTTCCCACCTTTAGGCTTCTATTCTCTAGACTATAAATTCATTCCTTCGCTACTTTTGATACTTTTTTTCCAGCTTCCTAATAATCTCTGGCTGAAAAACTGTGTGTACCGGTCTAGTTTACTACAGTACAGCACCTAGAGACCTTACTAAGTCTCATTCATTGAAGTCTCATACAACAGCTGCTCCTCTTTCAGTTTCCCCACAGCATTACAAGCAGCAAACAACGAGCCACAAAGCCCAGTTTATTTTCTGAGGAACCTCTGCCTAGGGCTACACTCATTCCATAACCTTTCTTAGCTGAATAAGTATTTCTGCTTAGGTGCGAGAAATAACACTTGATGTCACTGAACTGAGTTCCATTTCATTTAGTGAAATCCTTATTGATCACAATCCTGTTTCTCGAATCTGCCAAGATCATTTTGGTACGAATCTTTGGGAGAACATGGAACAACTGACAGCTGATTCACTGGGGCTTTAACTCAATTATGACCAGCTGTAGCAATTCCTACATTCCAAAGAAAAGATCACAATATCCTAAAGATGCAGATGTTTAAAGCAGAATTGGTTATTATGGCCGGTTAAAAATCGATGCAGCAGCTTCAATTATTAAAGATATTATCTGAAAAAATATCTATGAGGAGAAAAAAGTAAATAAAAAATGAAGCGGAGGTCTAAGCTCTTTGAAAATATAGGGTTAGTGTTATTGTGGCCTACAAGTTAAACAACGTTTAAAAAAAAAAGTGGATTTATGATGCTGCAGAAGTTTTCCACCAGAACAGCTCTTGTGATTGATGGATATGAATCTGTATAGGCTGTTCTGGAAGTAATGCCTCCTATTAAATTCCATGAAAACTACAACAGATACAAGTAAAACAATGACACTATTTCACATAGAAAAATCTCAGCTAAAAAACACCATTTTCAACATAGTGACCACCATTAGCAATGCATTACTAACAGTAATGACAAAGAGCCTGTACGCCTCGCTTTTGAAAACCTGCAACAGTGGAGGTGACCCACTGTCACTATCAGCACTTTGGAAACGCAACACCTGCCACCTCACTGTGCTGACAGCCACTACTTGGTCTCCAGAAATGGTCAGCAAGCAGTGGGTGCCATTTTCTCCATGCAGAGGAATTCAATGCCACACCTTCGTTTCTCATACACTTCCATGTCAGACATCATTCTGTCATCCCATCTGGTGCCATCAGTCACACAGCAACAAAATGGAATGGAATATTGGTTGGAAGGTTCAGCCTCAACTGCCATCCCACCAACATCCCCCTCTGACTTTGTAGGCCAACACAATGATGCAGGAGGCACTACTTTTGGAGCAGCCTGTGTATACCAGAAAAACAGATAGAAATCAACCTGAGAATTTCAAACTTAACTTATTGCCATGATAACACACTAAGCAGAAGGCAAGTTCCTTATAATAAAATAGACAAAACTTGATTTTTCCCTAAAACGTAACTGCATAATGAGAGAAGACAAGTACAGACAATGCTGTAAAACAGCCTATCAGACCGATACTTCATAGCACACCATTCCAAGTACCTTCTAACAACTCAAGTACAATTCCTATTTGATTACTTCTATAGTTTGCAGAAAGAGGGATCGAGAATACTCAAGGTTCAAAACTGATACTAAAAGTTTAAGTCTATGGATTATGATAGAAGATTTTGACTTTACAGTGACTACACGTCTCCATTGAAAGGAAGCTCAAAGATACAGTTGCACCCTTACCAGAAGGACAACTTCCTTGCAGCAGCAAATACAGATAACAACATTATTACCAGATAACTGAGAAGTGTTTAAAAATCCTTGATTATAGATGGGGAAAATATGTAAGGCAATTAAAAAGGTAGTTTAGTTATTTTTGCAGAGCTATAAACTGATCAGCAGCAGGTACCTTCCTTAACATATTTTTATGCAATCTTCTGAATAATAAATAGGTTGTGCTTCTGTACAAACTTGTTAGTGCAAGGAGAATGGGGACATTTTGGGGTTTTGGTGGTGGTGGTTTTCTTTTCTTTTACACAAGAGCACGCTAATCTAGCAAGGCTGAACTCTGCCAACACTGAGCTCTTCCCAGTTTGACTCTAGGGATCTAATAGGAAAACATCTGTATTTGGTATTTAACCCTGTCAATGTACTTGCTGGTGGCAAGCAGGTCTCTTCTGGCAGCTCATGAAACCGCGTTCTTTGAGGATTTCCTCTCACTCCCACACTAGCTATAACTCTCCCCTTAGGAAGAGCCAAAGAGTGTGGTCTAACTCCTTGTTAAAGCTTTACAGTTCACCCCTGCCAACAGGAAGCGATTCTGAAAATTGCACTGCTGGTCCCAGTTCTGTAGAGCTACAGCCTGCAGTACAGTTCCTCTGTTTTGGCACTGGGGCAGAGGAAGCCTCCTTCCTTCTGGTGAAGACCAGCACTGCCTTTTTCTACAAACGTGCTGAGCCATTTTGGCTGATCCCAACCTCAACAATCCACAGCATTATTTTATATTCGGTTTTCAGTGATGCTGAGCAAGTCTCCAACTACAGCTTCCACCAACCTCAAGTGAAGCTTTTCAACAACAAGAAAAGCCTGAATGAAGTACATGGCAGGGGAGCGCCCCACGTAAAGAACAGTTCCAGGATACTGAATGGCTTTGAAGCAGCATATGCAAGGCTCAGCAGAGCAGGAGGTCCTCCAGCAAAGTCAGAACACATCAGGTTAAATAATCTCAAACAATGTGTAAACATCAGGCCAATTTAATCCTTAAGAATAGTGATTACAGCTCCCCTGGTCTGCCCAATAAGCCAGCAGTTAATTGGCCTGCAAGATTCCTACTTAGGAAATAGAAACAAGCAATGGAAAAGTCATCTATTGGAAAACTTTAACTCTGCTCCTTTCAGTGAAGATTTTGTGCCTGTAACATCTTCCCAGTGAATCAGAGAGTGGAGATATAATTGATGCAGGACAGCATCTGCTAGTAAGGCGTTAGGTAGACCAACAATAAGATATTATTCTGTACACTTAAAAATCAATTTGCATACATGCCAACTATTTATTTCTAAAATAAACACCTCGTATAAACGTAAATAATTTTTTCCCCCACTAAATTGTAACAACCTAAGTGGAGCTACACAGAAACAATGCTGTAAGTATCCTCTTCACCAGGGTGCTGTATACATGATAGACTCGTCCAGCACAAAAGGTTCATCCACTGCCAAAGAGCACATAAATAGTCAGAGAACAGCACAAGTACCCTACAGTGGGCACAGCTACACCAACAGGCACAGATGAAAAAGCAATGCATGTTTTAGGGACAAGCAGATAATGAGTACAAACACTTTGGTAATCAAAAAGCTAGATGTAATAGCTGACCTAATAGAGACTAAAAAAAGCTGATGTGACACTGGAAATATCACATGGAACATAAAAGAGGCAGGAGACAAATGTCAGGGGCTGTTTGATTTCTCTCTCAACAATTCCATGGACGATCAAATTTGATCCTGACGCTCCTCTGCCATAATGGCTATGCAAATTCTTGCCCATGGCTGGACTGCTGGTGAATTATCAACTTTGGCAGCCATGGTGGCATTTCATTTTATTCCCTCATCTCATTTCTGCTTTTACCCATCACAGGTTTTTTTAATGCAGATACCAACATTTTCAGATGAGATTTCAGCACTCTCCCAAGAGTTAACAGAGTTGCTCTGATCCATGCCTGGAAATCTTGGATGCAAACACCAAAAATTAGCATAAGCTACACCAGTTAGCTGTCATTTTGTCACGCACACAATGAGATTCTTCTCTCTCCCCTCTACCATAGCAGTGCATTTAACAATTTGCAGAGTTTATTGAGATCATGGTAAGGATCTTCCTCAGATGAAAATACATGCATACACACACATACAAACATGTAAGTTAGTTTTGAGCTACTCATAATCTTATTCCTGGTCTCCCCAGCCCTTTTGGAACAGAAACGACCACATCTGTGGCATCCATCATTTCTCTGTAGGTAGCTCAATAATATATAATAACGAAACAAAACAATTCACTCTAAGTGTATCTAATTTGAGGCTTATTATTCAAGACCATTTCCTCATTAAGCTAGTTTTCCAGCACTCTCCTCCCTTTGACTGTCTGTGAACTGGGTTATTCTTCCCCCCCATATGCTATCACGACTTTTCCTATTCCGAGCTCCTCTGTAGCTGTCAGCTCTGGTTCTGACCTATCTTCCACTGAAGTGAAGGCAGTTTCCCTTCTGGTGCTGTAGAGGATGCTAGATGAGGTTCTATTCGCCCTCTCTGTAATCAATTGTCATCATATATCTCTGTCCTTTTCTAGTGTTTGCAACGCTGACTAATGTAGCATCATTTGTAAATGTAATTAATGAGCTGTTTATGTACTCTTCAAAAATCATTAATAAAGATGTTAAATTAAACTGTGCTTAGCGGTGCACCCTGAGTCACCTTGCACACTTCTGTCCAACTTGATACATTGCCATTCATCACTACTCATTCATAATGCCTCTAGCAATTGTAAATCCTTTGACATGATCCACATTCAGAACAATTTGAATATATATATTTTTAACTATTTTTGCATGCTTTTCTAGTCTTGCTGTTTTTTTCTGTTTCAAAGATAAGTAACACGTTCACATTTTCTTCTCCTTCCTTCTCCACTTGCTACAGCCACAAGGCTTTCAGATTTAGCTAATTCTTGTAGCATACCAGGGCTTGCTATCGCCAATACCTACTTATGACAAAAGAATACTGTTTTTAATCAGGAGCTATTTCAAAAATTTTTAGTTTCCTCTCGCCTACTCACATGCATCTCACTCTAAGAAGCAACCAATGTTTGCCATCAACGAGCTCTGCTGGTCTTCTCTTCCTTATTTTCTGTGGGCAACCATCTATTCCCCCTCAGTTCCCTATTGCAAATACATCTGTTGCCACAATCCTGTCCACATTTTTATGTTGCTTACTTGAGTCATAAGTACTTCTGCATTCTCTACAAGCACCTAAAATCTGTAGGGTTTTGTGTTGTCATTTTTTTTTTTTCACTCCTCCATTTCTACTCCCTACCAACTATGTCTACTGTATACTGGATCTTGTAAAACCCAATTGCACTTTGTATTCCTCTCTTCTGACTTGCAGTAATCTACTGCTCCTTAATTGAATGAATTATACATCTTACTTTGCTCCGGGCTTGATTTGTTCATTAGGGTAGACCTTCAAGTAGCCTTCACTCCCCAAAGCATTGCTGAAATCGCTAGACTTGAGGCTTTTCAGAACAGTTCACAATCAGTCATGTGGACTTTAAAATCTATATTGCTTGCTAAGCTTCTTAATGCTGGTATGAATGAATGGCTCTTGGCTCCTGCTCAGCTTGTGCAGCTGTGTCCTGCCATTCTGGGTGATGGGTTTTTTTGTTGTTTGCTTTTATCTTGAACAGGTGCAGAGTCAACAGCTCCTAACCAGCAAGGAAATCATCCATGGACAGTTTCTCTCATGGCCATTTTTTCCTCCTAGAATACCAAGCTATTTTTTGTGAAATGCATGAAACCCACGAGCAGAACACCTCTTTGTTATTTCATTAACATACAAAGCTACCACCTAAAATGTCCACAAATTACTGAAGCCCTACAGGTACAAGCAGTGCTAGTGATGACCAATGCCTACTGCAAATTTTCCTTTCTTACATTTCAACATTTTCTTTTTTCCACACCACTTTATTTTTTTCCTTTTTTTTTCTTCACTGATCTGAATGGCCCAGAAGCAGTATGTAACTGCCCAAAGGCAAGAACAAGAATGTACACGGGCACAACAGCACCAAATCCTTACTGCCTCCAACGATGGGAGTCACAGCAGGACCTTAATGCCCCTGCATGTATAAACAGTCCTGGAGAAGAGTTCAAAACACCCTCAGAGGTTGCTTTCACTTCTAATTTATGTGCATAGTATTAAAAGTAAAATAAAAATCGTAATCGATTAACTGCTATTTGGTGTCACCTCTCTTTAGTGGCTGAATAATAACAAAGAAGGCTCATTGGACAAAATTTGGCAAGTACAGAGAAGATGTTTTCAGCAGGAAAAGTGTGGAAAGCACAGTTCACTCCAAGAAAAAAACTAAGCCATATTCACCCATTTTTGTCTCAGTATGCTACACCTAGCTCAGCCTAGAAATTTTGCATCTCCCATCTCCTCAAAAAGAGGCGCAGTCACACTCATGTGATAACTTCCTTCTCCTTTACACGCTTAGGGAATGTATGGCTATCCAGAATGAACATTTCAGCTGCTACGTTTGGAGCTACAGAATCCAAGCTGCAGAGCTGGAAAGTAAACAGAGCTGTGGACAGAGGAAAAAAAAAAAAAAAAAAAGGACTCCACCATACAAGATGGAGAATAACAAGATACAAGAGTAATGACTGCTGAAAGGAACACTGTCCCAAGTGTCTGAGTGCGTGCCTTCAGCACGCCGATCCATACACAGCAGCCACCTGCCCTTTGGACAGACAGGAATTAATCCAGAACCCCTATAGCAAATAGCTTCAATCATTATAAACTGAATTAAGCAGTCCTAGATCTGTAACTACTCAAATCCTCACTAGATTGGTGCAAAAGTGTGATTTATAATCCACTCTCAGCAGCAGATTTGAAAGATAGTAGAGTTCATTTAAATTAACCTAATGATGCTTTGCTAGATAATATTCCTTGTGCACAAGTAATCTGAACTTGAGTGTCTGGTATTTGTGCCACCAGAGAAAAATCAAAACCTCATATCACTAGATCAATATTACATGAATATGTAGAACGTCAGAATCTTTCTTTCTGGGTAAAATCTGATCTTTAAGAAATAAGCTGTACATCACTCCAATAATTACCTACAGACTGAATACATTATCAACAGCAAGGTCCCCTTAGCTAAAGAGTACTTTTAACCATTCTAAAATCCACCTCATAAAGTTCACATCACTATAAATTCCCTAACAAATGGAGAATTAGCTGCAGAACTAGGGGAGGAAATTAGCATATGCATAGAAGCATTTATCTGCCCGAGGTACTTCAAAGTTGAATTAGATTGCAGCTAATTTTTCTGCTAAAAAATGTTTTACCAAGCCATGGTAAACAATTACGCTTTATTTTAAGCAGTTAAAGAAACAATATTTTATTGTTTTTCTTTCATTTTTCGTCCTCCAGTTTGAATAAAGTTGGTTTGACTTCCTCCACCAGATTCTGTCTGTCTTCTTCCCAAATTCTGCCGTAATAATCTTTTGCTTTCCCTAGCTGGCCACCTACCTTTGAGAAAAGGCTTCCTTACAACCTTCCTCTTTAGGTGAGAGCAAAACAATCTATTATCATCACACCAAGATAAAATAAAGATAGCTAAAGCCAGATCCCTGGTTGTTCACAATGGCAGGACTATGAGGATTTACATCACATCCAACTCCCATCTGCGCAGTGATTTTATTTCACCCAAATAACGGCTGGCCAACTGTGCACCCACAGCTGCCATGCCTTTGCACAGACATCGCCTGCACGTGGCACGGAGAAGCTGAGGTGCCACTCTGTGGCACGGGGACCATGCAAGGGCTATACCACTGTCCCCTTCCATCGCCTCCCTGCTAAACCCATCTCTGCCTTTTTCTTTGTCTAGCAACTTTTTGGGGGCAAATACTGATTTTTTCCAAATTAGATGCATCAAGAATTCCTTCTGGAATTCTGTTGTTGTATCAATAATTATCCTAAAGCAAGGAAACAACGATTCAAATTAGGTTCTCTCACAGTACTTACAAGTGATTTGATGCTGTTTTCTTTTGCCAGTTTCAGAGAAGATTTATAGCAACTTGCCAAATTTTCTTTATGAGTATCAGTGAGATGCCCTCTTGCTATCGGCCCAACTGTATGGATCACATCTGCAAGAAATGGAAAAAAATACATATTATTTGCAGTTCCTAAAGTTCATTACTTATTTCATGAATGCACGAAACTACTACATTGGAAAATCAATCCATTTTGGCATCGTATCTAGACAAAAAAGTTGGAATGTTATTGTAAGAAAACGTTTACAACTGATGAACATGTAATATATGTGGAAGTTATGTGAAAGTGAGAAACCATAAAGGCTAAATTTTGAAGCAGAACTGCTTCAAAGGAAAATTAGAAAAACGTACCAAGCGCGTGTTACGTGTCTACCACAAATCACATGTGGGATGGGCTATACATCTGAAACAGTTGCTCTCACTCTTTCATGGGCTACTCCTTGGGAAAGCTCTCTGCAAAAGCTCAGCATGCAGGTGGTGACAAATAAGCTTCATTTTTTTGCCTAATACTCAAGGTGTTTTCTCAGCAACTATTTGAAGAGAAGTTATGATCTAAGAATGTGTTAATTATTTCAGGAACGTGCTTTTCTTTCACATCAAACCAGGTGGAGACACTGCACAATAAAACAATAATATCTTATTCTGCCTGAAAAAGTCTAATGAACAAAAAGAGACAGCAAAGTCAGGGAGTAGCTCAGGTACGATGCCTCCACATACACCGAAACCAGATGCAGCAATCAATCAGCGTCTTCAGAGCGCAAAATGAAAAATGAAGTAAAAAAAGCCTGGAGTAAAACACGTTAAAGAGAATCCTAGCAAAGTAAAAGGTGTCATGAAAAATTAATATTTTCTTCCCCCCATGTTTGCTAAGTAGCAAGCACGTGTACTTCTCAGACATCGTTCTTCAACAGTGTGTGCAAAGGCGCTGCAGTGAGTTGTGGTGGCAGGTACATCCTTTCCTCCCACCCTTTTGTCACCTCCTACAACACAGCAGCAATAAGCAGCAGCACCATTTCTGTAACGTTTCCACAAAAAGGAAATGCTTCCAGTTCAGGCACCGCAGTCCCTTTGCTCAGGTTATATTTCTGCCCCTCACGTGACAGGTTTCCATGGACATCTGCTGTCCATGGAATAGCTGTTTACTAAAAGGCTTTACAGAATTCAGACTACTAATGTTTGTCCAGGCTGCCTTCGATTATTCCTCTCCAACCTATCCTAAATCACGAGAGAAAATGGCCAAGCGTCAAGATGCAAGTCACCCTCATGTTTATTATTCCTCAAGGCAGATACCAGCTGCCAAGTCCTAGTCTCTGCAATATTAACAAAGTAAATAAACAAAAGGTTTACTACTCTTCCTTCCATTTTGATCGCAGTAATTTCTTCCAGTTCGGAGCCCAGGATGGACAGATTGGACATTACCTGCTGAATGCCACAGTGGTAATACCTACATACAACACCTACAGCAAACCCTCCCCACAGCACTTGAGGAGATGGAAACATGCAGTAGATGTTCACGTTCTGGTAGCAGGTGATGAAACAAGTTGAATGGTTTTACCAGAAATTTGGGAGAAGACATACTTTGCACACACTTTTTAGTTACTATAATAAACTGAGAGCTATTAAGACCTAGGAAAAGACCAAAAAAAAGCAAATGAGTTTAAAATTTGCTTCTGCTCACAAAGACGAGGTTTGAGCACTTTCATTAGGAAAGACCATCATTTCATATGTCTGCAAACTCTAACTACAGTAGTTTGCTTCAGGTTGAAACTTCCCAGGGCACGTTTTCATTTGGCAGTGTTAGCACTTGGTCCCTTCAAAGAAAGAAAAGCATCTCTTGACACTTTTTCTTGTTATTTATTTTCGAAAGAGACAAGCTGCAATTACTGAGCAAAGGGAAGGAATGTAACAGTAAAGCTGATCTCAATCAAGGTTATCCCACATTTATAGACAGTAAGATCAGAGGCACTGCAGTGCATTTTAAATTCACAACACCCATCAGTCAACAAGCAAGTAAAGTAATGGAACGACTGCAAAACAAACTTAACAAATCATAAAGGATGAATAAGCAAAGAACCCCAGAAGAATCCCCTTTTTCTTCTAAAGCCAAATTAACTTGCATCTCAAGGTGCTGCTGCTCAGAAGTGGAAGCCTAATTGTTGAATTTAACCATGAGTTAACCAACAAGGTGGAGGGTTGGGGAACGGCCCAAGTGCTAAATTCTCACTCAAGTCTTTCTGTACAAAACTTCCCTTCACAGACTTTCTACGTACATTTTACTCATTAAACGCTATCTCCATTTCTTTCACTCTTCATTATTAAACACAAACTTCAAAAATTCTCATTTCAACAATGCAAAATGTCTCTTTTACCATCCTCTTTTTTTAAATGGAACTTCCCGATTTAGCATTTTCATGGTACTTCATCACCAACTCTCTGCCACTACACTCGATGTATCACATAAATAGATAACCTTCAATGCAATTATTGGCTGTTAGGTGGCTTTTTTTTTTTTTTTAAACAAATTCAAAATAAGTGCTTCTCCGGACAGGACACTGAAGGTAGTTATGAATTGGTTTATCATCTATCAACATTATTTTAATTGTTTAGGGATTTATCATTGTCAAAATCTATTTGTCTAAGGCACGTTCTTATTCAGAAACACATGAACATGACGAAATAACATTTTACTAGCACTAACAGCACCAATCACAGGCCAAAGTGTTTCTTGGTCAGCTGACGAACATGAAAGTAGAGATTTTATTGTTGTACACTGTCAGTAAAATGTGTATATCTATACATTGTCTAAACAATCTATTATTCTGCTCAAACTACTCCCCAGTATCAAGGTTTGCAAGCAGGCAAAATCCTTTGAGATTATACAGGCATAAAGCAAACAGATCAGGAAATAAAAACACTTCCCCAGCGCTCCCAGCCCAACATGTTGATATATGAGGATTGGATTCCACAGCTTGAAGAAGAGCCATTTATTTTTAATACAGTTATGAAGACTGGGTCAATCTTCCACCTTGCCTCCCACAAGGAAGTTTCATTTCTGCCTTTGTCGCACCCTCACCACATGCAGCTGGAAAAATTCAGTTAATGCAGTGCTAGTAGGCACAGTGGAAACGTCTACAGGCTTCTGTCCTCAAAACAAACTTCAGCCCTACTACTTCAGCCACCAGCAACAGCAGCCAGCCCCACATACAGACCGCTGGCATTGCCCATGGGACACAAATGTGCAAACCCTGTTCGATGCTCTTCCACATCGACCTGCCTGGGGGTAGAGCAAAGAGGTCTCACAGAGAACGGCTGCATTCATTCTAATTTTTTACGTAAGACAGAGCCACTAGCATTGCTTTGAAGCTTCTGCTTTCCACGGTCATTCTTCAAGCTGAGGACTTTGGTAAGAAAGATGCAGTCACGATGTTCCTAAATCACTTTCATTCCATGTACACAACAAAGGTGCATGCTCAGATATTTTAGAGTACACAGAAATGCAGAGCCCCCAAGGTAGGAATACGTTTGTTTGAGCTTCAGGCTACAGCAATGGCTTTTAATCTAACAAAGCTGCTTAATGTTAAAGACATGCTAACAATAACGAAAGAGATACTTTTCCTCCAAAAATACTTCCAGAGAGAAGGTAAAGGTGAAAGAAAGCAATGGCACAGATCTACAACATACTAGCATGGTTTGTAGCTCCTCTAGAGCTAAAACAATCGAGTTTTGCACTGTTATCTCTAAAATTTATGCTGCATCTTGTGGCTGATATGAGGAGAGCGTACTTCTCAATCTGTCTGCTCTTTTTCTAGTCTTCTGACTTTCAGTCACTTGGTTAGAAATTCTGGCAGCCAAATGGAGGAGTGTAGCAACCGCACATCAATTTGCATGTGTGCATGCTCTGCATCATCTCTGCTTGCTTTCATTCCATTTTGCGTCTTGTTTTTCTCTAAAGCACTATAATGAATGCAGGCATCTTGTGTAAGCCACTAACTAATCTTGAGGGATAACAGGCATTTTGGTATTTAAAATATCCCTGTCCCCACTTAGCTATCAGTGAAAATATATGTAATTTGGGCGTTTAATCAACCCTTCAAAGCACAGTGACTCTTCCCTCAAATTCCTGCACGGGTCATTGAAAAATGAGACCATGTCTACCTTAACACACAAACCCTACATGTGAAAGGGCAAGCAAGGCTTGTTTGTTCTGCTTTTTTTTCTTCCTGGTCTCCTTCATTAAATTAATCAGTCCATAAATCTTAACACGCTGTTTTCCTCATGATTTGTGTCTACCGTACTTAAAGGGCAGAGCAATGTGGGCCAAGATGCAAAAACAACTTCCAGCTGCAAAAGCATAAAGTGAAAAGTGACTGTGACTCACCGTCACCATGGAGGGCTCTGATGTAATTTACTTTTCTCCTGTTCTTTGTAGAAGTGATGTTAGACAGCCAAAATATTAGCATAATGTACCTTCAAACAAATGAAGAAGTGGAAGTTTTCCTCATTTCCTGCCTCGCAGAAGTGAGGGCAGCACACATTCGCAGCGTTAACGAAGCAGCAGACCAAGGCTAGAATCAATCACACGCCTCCCTCGTTCATCCCGTTGGCGCTTTCACAGCCCTAATCGGCCCATCTAGCGATGCATAATGAGGCTGTCCTCCGTCCATCACTGCCTGAGCTGGATGAATTTTAAGAAGGAAGCTACCATACTGCGTGTCACTGAATAAAAACAAGACATCTGACAATTAACCGCAGCATCAAGAGCTGCTCCATTTGTAAGTCTTACCAGCTGACTTCCTCAATAAGCAGTCACACGATTGGTCCTGAAACTAACAGCCGAGCTTCAACTGACAGGAGGTGAAATTACCCCCATATGCTCTTACCTACTCATAGACACTACTCATGAACTCCATATTGCTTCGGTATACCGATTTGCTTGGCTTATTTTCTATTGCCAGTTGCATGCATTTGCTCATAAAGTGTGCATTTTCAATGTGTAATAAACAACTGTTAATTCAAGTTCAACCTAAATGATTCCCTCAGGACCACGGTCTAATTCAAGTTATTTACTAATATATGCCTCCAAAACTTGATTAGCTGAGTTGAATATTTTACGTGCAAGAAAACATCTTTTATAGATCACACAATATGTACTTGACATATGACACGGCTCTTCAGTTATGAGTATTTATCTGCTTTATATCTTCTCACTTTTCAAGGTATTGCAATCATCAAATATTTTGTAAAGCACATCATTTACAAGCAGAAAAAAAAAATCTGCATTTACGAGCATTTAAAGCAACTGCCTCAGTTTTTAGGCTTGAATCAATAAGCACAGCTCAATTTGAACTTTGTCCCTTTTCCAGCTTCCTTCTGTGTTTAAATAGCTGTTTTGGATAAACCAAACAATGTTTCATTACATGCAAAAGCCACAGTATCTAAAAGCCATTCGCATAAAATACTTAAGCCATTTTTCACCTAAATGGAATTGTCTACCCAAGAAAGAGTAAAGAATATGTTTATTATAAATGATTAACCAGTACTTCTCTTTGCGGGTTAGGTATATATTTTAAGTACGAGACAGAAGAGACAGCCAGAAAACGATATTCCCACAGGGAGAGGCCAAGGGTTTGCCGAGCCCACGATGTCCTTTGGGGACCCGTGCTCAATAGCCAGCATTTAGCAGAGTGCAATCACTCCGAGCCTCAGGATGCTGCAAACACAAGGAGCTTGTTCACAGCAGTCACAGCACCGCCATGACAGCCGGCCAGAGAATTAAGTCCCACAAGTCGAAACCCAAGTATTTTTGGCACTCATGATTGCCATAAAAGACAAGGCTGGGATATGCCCATGCAATCCAAGAGCACCTCCCTCTCACTGATGCTCACCCAGCATTGCACTGTCATCAGAGCCTCCCCATTAGCCGTCAAGACAACAGTAGGCTCTGTTCAGGCAAGACGAGTAAATGGTGCAATTAAGAGACACTATCCTATATCCCAAAGTAATAGGTTTTACAAAGCAATTTAGCACTAAGATGACAGATGTCAAAGCAGTGACTAGACAGACGGCCCCACCACTTCTACAGAAGTAATTGCCTACATGTAGAACTAAAATGCAAGGACTGCACTTGAGATATTCATAGCATGATGTGATAAGAATGAACTTGAAATGCATACAACATGGCTTAACATAAAATTAAGAGTTTCGAGGCTTGCTTTTTCTGTTTTCCCCTTTAATCTGGACTTGAAACCACTGCAGCAGAAATGCTCAATTGCTATCCTTATTCACCCCTGCTAATCATCTATCCAAACAAAAACCTTACATCACCTAGGAAGATGAGACTGAAAAAATGAATTATGCTTCCCCAAGCAATTTTTTTTCAAGCTCATCACCCTGTGGCAAACACCATTTGGCTGCATCCCAGAGGAGCCCTGCCAAGCCCCCCTTGACCCAACTCATACTCTCCATTGTTCTGCAAGTGAACAAGGCAAGAACAAAGCCACCCTAATCTGTCTTGATGTTTGTTTCATGTAGGAGAGCATGAGCCGCAAAGATTCTCTTCTTCTTTCATTAAGTAGCAAGAGGCGTTAGGGGGGTTGTTCTTATTTGTCAAATAATTTAATCAGCCAGCTTTTCTGCACACAAAACTGAACTTACTTGCCCTTAGATCAAGAGGAGTTATTCTTAAGAGATTAAGTTAAAGTGAGTTTGTCTGCCCTTCCACAAAAATTTCAAGCCAATATAAGCAGTATGGTGATGGATGTATCACTATCAATTATCACGTAAATCCAAGGTACGTTGAACCATACTCAATGCTTAATTCAAAAATATTGATTGAAAAATACAACCCTTAAAAAATGTGCAACACAGATCAAAACACAAAAAGATGGAAAAGTATTTAAAATCCATTGTGTTTTTCTTTGTTGTTTGTTGTTGTTTAAGTAAACCTCGGTCCTAGTTGTGGAATTGTATTAATTACAGGGATACAGAATTTTGAGATGGATCAATGCAACTGAAAACAGACCCCTTGTCACACTTGGACTGTTTTTAGCACCCGACCCAATCGCAAGAAAGCAGATTTAGTCACCTCTGCTGGTATATTGCACAGGCAGCAAGGCGTACATTCATCTGTAAGGGGAAAAAAAAGAACGAACACAACCGTGCTGCAAGACACAACACCAGACTAACAATTTGATCCAGAGATTATTTACGTTCACAACTGAAAGTCTTACACTATCTTCAAAGCACCAACACCACAGAGTGCTCCAATAGTTAATAACAAACTACGGAAAGAGCCCTTATTTCCTATTTTGACGATTCTCCTGTAATCAAAACAGAAATGGGACATCAGTAACATTTATTATTAAAACATGTTTTATTATTAAGTTGACGTTGCCTCAGAGGTATTGAAATGAAGGAAAATATGCCCAAAGAATTACAACAAAACAACAAACAAATGGAGGTAATGACGTTCCCAGACCATGGGAAACCTTAAACAGGGTCTCAAATACAAGCAGGTTCCCTTTCCCCATATCATCCAGGCAGGAGGCATCACTAACAGCCTTCAAGGGAATTTCTGAAGTCCAGATGTGAGCAGAGTCGGTGGTTGCTGACAGAGAGGATAGCCTATCTGCTCAGTCGCACTCTTGAAAGATACCAGTTCCCTTCAGGGAAGGCAAAAGAGCTTCATTTCATTTTTTAATCAGATCATTTCAGGTAAAGAGATATTTTAAAATTTTAATTGTTTCCATAATAGGTAGTTTTATGGGATTCTTAGAGACAATGAAGTATGATTTAAGCTTCCTAGGAAAATTATATTCAGAGCTTTATTGTGGTTAATCTATTCCTTGACAGCAACACATTATGAAAAGTTACTGTGTTCAAATTTTCGTTTACATTTTCTACATTCTCCATCTTGAGAACAAACTCCTTCCAGCTCCAATATTGGAGTCCACCTTTCCCACGTGACACTTCTTTAATGTGTGTACTCTGCAGCATAAAGAATACATGCTGCTCCAAGAACTTTGCTCATTTCTGTCGAGACGAAACAGTGAATAGATTACAGATTCTCTATGCATCTACTAGAGGCTACTGGTTGTTATATCAGCCTGTTTACTTTTAGAGTTTGGCAAATCCTGCTAGAAAAATTTAGTTTTTCCCTTGTCGCAAAACCACACTGCTCATGTAACACAGACACGAGATCCTTGCACAGCCCACTCTTACCATTACTCATCTCCCAAAGCAGAGTGGATGCAGAGGGAGGAGAAAGCTCTGAACATCAATTTCAATACAATTAAATATTTTTTAATATATACGCTTTCATGTTGATATAGCTGAACTGAGGAGAAAATGGAAACTGTGCTGCAGGACCACGTTTAATACAGGGGATGTGGTATTTCCCCCATAAGCAATAAATGCAGTGCTTGTAGCTCCCACCCTACCAGCTGCTTCCGGGCATGGGAGCAGTCCTCCTCAAGTCAGAGAGACTATCAGGGCTCCTAAAGATGAACAAGGACCTAAGCAAAGGGAAATGATAGCACATTTTCTCCAGGATAATAAATGCACCTTGATTGCTTCATCTCTTAAGGGTTATCACTGCAGATCTCACTTTTACTTTTTTTTTCTTTAGTGGTGACAAGAAAAATTCCTAATTTACCTCACTGAAATATTTCTCTTCCATACTTTTAGGAGCATTGGCAAGCAGCATTTCGTGGACTCTGCTCATGACCAGTTCCTTGAGAAACGTTTTCCCCTACTGCATCTATTGAGTCCATCACAGAATGATAAAAAGAAGAAATAACACAAAGCGTTTATCAACTTCCCTCTGCACTATCAGCATCTCTCCCCTAGTTGCACACAAACCCTGTCAGTGAGACCTGGCACATACATGGCACCCAGCAAGTTTAACTCATTTTAAAAAGTTGACTGGACTTCCAGTTGGCAATGCCACTTCAATTGCTTCACAGAAGCATGATAAGAGAAATAACTGGACAGCTCTTTGAACCGTAACGTGAGTCTTCATGCCTAGAAAATGGATCGCTCCATCATCAATTATTATCTTTTTTTAATTTAGGTTGCTGAAACCATGTTAATGCTCCCTCTCCTGATATCAGCATATTTCAGATATCAACTCCCAGGAATGCCAAGCATCTGTGATAAATTCCTCTGAGCATTTCCTCCCAGTCTCCTCCCCAGAGATGCTCCAGTTTGAAAAACAGTTCCATCAGCTGGAGATGAAACAAACATCAACTCTTGGAATGCACTGCCCTGCAACTCAGCTTAAAAGCAAACCCACCAGATGCTAGCGGCACGAGCGTGCCAGAGCCGAAGTAAGAAATAATGGGAAAAGCATGAGGAAATAAGATGGGAAAAACAGACATGCTTACACAAAACGTATCATAGATGGGGTACATTCAGAGAAGAAATTCAGTACCTTAATTCTATTACCTACGTGCTTTATTAACCACAGAACAGCTTGGGTGGGAAAGGACCTGAAAGGTCATTTGGGCAGGACAGCCTAGACCCTGCTCTGCAGGTACACAACTGTCTGAGGCCTTTGTCCAGCACAACAAGCCAACAGCCCCGGGCTTTCTGGCTTACACGAAGCACACGAACCACCAGGCCAGCAGGGCCACCAGGCCACGTGGCACCTGAGCTCCCACATCCCAGCAGCTGCCCAAGGGGCAAAGCTCAAGGAGCTGGGACAAACAGCTCCACTCCTGCTCCCAGCATGGGCAGGTACAGAAGCAAGCAGGGAAATGAGATGGAGACAGCAAGAATATTTAACAGAAATTGTGGTATTTTGTACAATATGTAATGCTTGTGTGGATTCAAGTGAAAAACAAGCTTTGACAAACATCTTGAGAGTGTTTTGCATCAGTGGAAGTTGTAAACAGTTGAATTTGCAGCAGAAGGAAATGTATAAACTAAGAAGCAAGAGAACTGTTATGTTGTTTTTTTCCCATTCCCTTGTTTTTTATGGGTTTCTTATTGTTGTTTTGTGCTTGCGTGCGTGCGGTTGGTTTTTTTGTCAAGACAAAACAAGTGTATTGCAAAACAAACTTAGTAACTGGCTGAGGGTTATTGTACTGCTAATGCTCTCCTTCACGTCAGGCACCATCGCTACCAAAAGCCCTGGAAAAACACTGGTGTCATACCTCGTTCAGCTCAATTGAGAACATGTACTTAAACAACCTTTTGGAAAGTCAGGTAATGACCTAGAAGAGCTGCTGAAGGGCAGTCTTGAGCTCAGCTTTGCTGGAGAAGAAAAACAGATATAAATAAGGTTAACTTCTGCTTTAAGTCATGTCACAGCATCCGTGAGCCTGTCACAAGCCTTTTATGATAATCGCAAGAGGGGGATGTCAGACAAGTCTCTTAAATAGCTGATAGCTAGACATGGGGTAACACAAATGGTAGCAGTGATTTGGAAACACAGTAATGCCTTTGAAAAAAGCAGTGCAACGGTGAAGCTTGCAAAAGTGACAAAGTGTTGGAGCAACATGCCATTTCCAACTGCAGGGACTTACTGAGGAACTGCTCCATGTATGGGAAACCATACTGAGAAAAATATTTCATCTTTATTACGCTCGTTACTGAAGTTAAGCAACCTTTTTCAGCAGTACTCAAATACTCAAAACATCCTTTCTTTACAAAGTAGCAATGCCTGCAGACTCCTGTTGCCAGCTTGAACATCAGATTAGATGCAGTGTTTTTTTGTGTGTGCAAAATCATACTTCACATCATCTCCCCTCACACAGACTGTTGAAAAGACATAGTGCTATTTCCATATTGACAGCATTTACTTCAAGAATAACAATAGTTCCTCTTGTTTTAAAAAAAAAAAACAACACACCAAAACAGAACTCAGAGCTCATAAAGCAGCAAGCAATTTGGCTGGCCTTGCCAGCTGAGCAATACAGAGTGAAACAAGCAAAAATGCAATAGACAAAACAAGAAAACACACAGATGTGCGCTTTTATATAGAATCATGAAGGTTGGAAAAGACCTCTAAGATCATCTAGTTCCATCATCAGCCCATCACCACCACACCCACTAACTAACCCACAGCCCTAAGTGGCACATATCCCCATTTCTTGAACGCCTTTGTGGACAGTGACTCCACTACTTCTCTGGATAGCCATTCCAACGCTTGACTGTTTTCATGGAATCGGTGCAAATTTTCAAGGCAAGTCATCCTGCCCTGAGGCACACAAAACACTTTCAGTATAATTTCCCACGTCTGAAGGCAACATAGTGAAAAAGGCTGAGTTTGGTTACTTCAGCAGTGCCAGGTGCAAAGTGCTTCAACACTGGGCTGTGGTACATAGAAGATCGCTGCACCGCGAGAGCTACTTGTACTTTGAGAAGTCCGTAGATACCCACTGATGCTACAGCAGCAGGATGGAAAAGGCAAAGGGTGAGAAATCTAGAAAGCCAATTTCAGCCAAATCTAGAAAGCCAATTTCATTGGCAATCTTAAAATCTTAATCTTAAAAGGGAAAGCTTTAGCGTAAGAACAAGGGCATCTTCCCATTTCTAAAAACACCCAAGTTTTCCAGAAATAATTTAGTAATGACAATGCAAAACATTAATGCTTTATAATTTGGGAGTTGGAACTAGGTGATTTTTAAGATCGCTTCCAATTCAAGCCTTTCTCTGATAATTTAATTATTAGTAACACTTTGGCTTAGCAGAAAGTTCATCTTTCACTGTAAACTAGGGTTTTTCTGTAAGAACCATTAAAAAAAAAAAAAAAAAAAAAAAACAAACAACCAATCCATCATGCATATTATGATTTCCATCTAAAGTTATATTCAAGGTAACTGTCCCTAGACTGATAGCCTTGCTTTTAGGGGAGAATGGAAGAAGAAAGACGACAAAACAAAACATGGTTTCCCCCAAAATACAGTTCCACTGTACCTGAACATTCCCTTTTCTCCTGATTCTCAATCAATAATGGTTTTGTTAGGAAGTTGACATCACTGCAATGTCTTTACCTGCTAGTTAATTTTCAGCAACAGCAAGCGCTTCAATAAATCTTTTGATGGAGCTTTTCAATAAATAGTATGGCTAGGATTTTATGGGGTTGATTATAAAAAGCTTTTTTAAAAAAGAACTATCATTTAGGAGAGAAATAGTATGTATATTCAGAGGAAGACAATATCCCTTTCTTCACTGAGAAGTTTTTGGAAAAGAAAACCTAGATAATAAACTTTTAATTTCAATAGCAACATTAGGTGAGGAAGGAAAATTACAATAGGCCAGGTACCATGTCAGTCCTGATATACTACTACACTTCTTTATGAGCACATTACAATTCAGAGAGCTAATAATAAAAAGAAGTGATGCTGAGATGATGAATTGATGCTATGCAATTAGACCTATTAGAATTCACAAGAGCCGACAGGCAATAATCAAACCACTTTCATGCTGCCCATTGCAATTATCTTTGCACTTAAGAATCAACAAAGCACATAATGACTTGCTCTCGATTAAGAAATTCATGAGAAATGGAATTTTAATTAGTGTGTAGAAAATTTGGGCAATTTATTACTTTACAGGACAACAGATTGTGAAAACTAGTTGAGTGGCTGTATGCGTTCAGTAGAGGCTCGGGCCCAGACAGCCCACACCAACTCTTCCGACAACTTCCTAACTACTTCCCTTGAAACAAGATGGCTGAAGTTGGCATTCACTTCTGCTGAACTCTAAAAAAAACTAACAAACAAACAAACCTGATGAAGCATGAGTGAAACACAAACCATTCTGCTGATGTTTTCAATTACCAGCTGATGAACTAATCAGATCGAATTACATTTGCTCATGGTATGAGCCACAAATGCTAGAGGGTCTAATTCCACATTATCATCACAACATGAGCAGGACAATCAGACAATGAAAAACTACCACTGGTCAAAACAGTCAAACATGGCCCAAGAAGTAACACGAACGTTGATTTTTCTCTCGATAGGAAAACTGTTTAGTTCCTAAAGAAATTACTGACTCAGAATCAAACGGTTTACTAATGAACAAAAACCACCAACCAACAAGCGTGCAAAGAAGAAGCAAGAAAGCAGCAACCTTGATCATAGGAAATGGAGGTTGATGGGGAAACAGAGCAATTATACTGAACTCAAATATTCAGAAATGAACTCCGTTTAACACCAACAAAAATCCATACAGCGAGTGTGAGCCCTGAAAGTACAGAGATAAATATGTTATCTGCACAAAGAAATGAATGGTCAGTCAGCACGACATCAAAAGAAATGTTCGCTTAGGAAAAAATGTAATATTCGTTTAAAAAAATAATTTTTTTTTTCCAAAATAGTACTAGAGGTGTTTGGATTAGTCACAAATGATAAATAACTTGGATTAGCATGCTGTTACTGTCTGAAAAAGCTTGTCCTGAGCTTTAAACCTTATGAATTCTCCATTTTGCTATAGATAAGCAATCGGATATCTAGTGCTTTAAGCTGGTCACAGTGAGATTCTCTTCCATTGGCAGGGAAACATGACATTGTTTGTGGTTTTTGGTTCAGCAGGGGGAATCCTGTCTTTCTAGCGGCTCTATTAAAGTAACATTCAGAATAGCCCAAGTGGTTTAATTCTAAGCAATGACACTTCAAAAAACGAAAATCAAACAGAAAAATAGAGATTCAGTCTTAAATGCACCTACATGCTGCATGTGGGGGTGGCTGTGGGAAACAGCAGGAAGGCAGGGGCAAATCCCCCACCACTGGAACATTGGTGTGACATTGCAGGACACCATCTTGACTCCAAGCAGCATCCACTTGGAAAAGGGCACTTGCAGGGATGTCCTTCCATGCCCAATGCCTCCAGAGCCACCAGCACAGCCCCTTACGAGTACAAAGAGCTGGTCACAGGTCAAAGTAGCTCAAGGTACCATTGTCACGTGTGGCCATGCAAGGGCTGGCGACCAGCTGGCTCCAAGGCAAGGATGCAGAAGGCTGGCACCAAGTCTCCCCCCACCTGCTGGTCTCAGGTCAAGCACAGCACATTTAAACCAGCACGTTTCAGCCAGGGAAGTGGCATAACCTGTTTATTTTGCTGGAAATGTTGAACTTGAGTGGTTTCTCTGAAAATAATGGAATTTGACTAGCCTAGGTGTTACAGCAAAGATGCTTTTGGAAAGGCCGTGAGAGCAGTGAACCTCCTTGGAGTCCCAGGGTGGGCACGGGGTGAACAGTTCAGGCATACCAGAAGCTTTTGTTTAGAAGTCAAGCAACTGAATCACTACTGGAAAAATACCACAAGTAACTCAAAATATGCTTACAAGTAAAGAACACTGTTAGTACAAAAAGGCCTTCCAGATTAACAGTGTCATAAAAAGTACTTTGCTGCTGAGGATGGCTCCAATTGAAACTAACTAAGCAAATCTCTATGCAGAAGGATTTACAAGATCATGGTTCAGCACCTCATTAAAATAAAATTAGGGTTCTGGTAATTAAACCCTCCTTTTAAGTGACAGATGACTACTGTGCATAGAAGCTACGCATACTGTTTAAACTTCATATTAGGAACCAACAACGCACATGAAGTAGATAGCCCCCTGTGAAAAGAAAGCTGGGGGACTGCTCTTGTGGAAACAAGGACTCACTGTATGGCAATACAGGAAGAGGGCATCAGCAGGAGGTGCTGTAAAATTTGTAAGGACAAATGAGCACTCAGCTCTTCCAAAAAATATCTCAATTAACATCACCGTTTCTGAAATCTTGCAGTAAGAGTTTCATACAGAGGTCCAACAGCCTCAACAACATCTTCTTTCCCTCCACGCATGCCCTCACCCAAATACATACAACTAAGAATTTAGAAACTACATATTTCATTAAAAATACAGATTGCCGAAGAAAAACAAAAGATAGAAGTGTGATTGATACACCTACAAGGTAAGTTCAAAATATCGAAACTCAGATTACTCATCAATGAAGCATACACAGACTCTAGGTTGTGTTACAACAAAACACAGACATATTAGTCAGCTCAGAAGATGCTCTTTTGTTCTTCCCATCTCAGAAAAAGCAAAGAACAAACCTTTTGCTAAGCATACTGAGAGCCACAGACAGCTCTGAACCAAGAGAACCCAACCTGCACCTGAGACATCTGATCCACGAGTCCCAGCTGCAAACACTGCAGATTGAATGCTGCTGCAGTTTTCAGAACAAGGTCCAAAGAGGCACTGTCACTATAGGAAGGCCTCAAAAACGTGTCTTCCTCCAGTGCCTGACACAGTAAAGTGTAAAGCTGTGTAGACCTACAACCAGCACGAGACCATTTTAAGAGTGAGCATGATCTTATTTCCACACACTGTTTCTGCAGCTTCCATGAGAGTTAAGACAGCAGGCAAAAATACAGGAGCAACATATTCTTAGTATTGGCTTGCTTTTGAGCACTGTAAGTGCCAGGGGTGGCTTATGGCAAAACTAACACAGCTATCACAATAACATAGCAAAAAGATAGCAAACACACTGATGAAACAGTGCTATCAGGAGAATTTTCTGCCTGTGATATACACCGAGCTGTTCCCAGCTGGGACTGAGAAGTTTCTGTACCTTTGCCTGGTATCACAGTGCAGAGAAGCTGCTCCTCCCCTGCTCTTCCCCAAAGGAAAGCAGATCGGGACCTAATTCCTTGCCACAGCTCAAGGCTGTGCACAGACACTCAACAATTAGGCACAGCTAACTGAGCCTTTTCAGAGGGACGATGCTTTCAAAAAAGTAAAGAGGCAATTGGGCCTTGTTGACCAGAAACCAGGACGGTAAAACCCTGGAGAGTTTGCTCTGATTGGCTTTTTATTTTTGCATTTTACTCCAAGTAAACTAGATAAATGAAATGCAGCCAGACATCTTTTGACTGCACAGCAAATTCATTTAAGCCCAACGTTTTACCTTGCATTCAAATCTCTCGTGTAAGGATGGCTCTCCCTTTTAACTCTGCTCCTACCCCTAACATGCATATGCATGATAATGATTTTCTGGAAGACAGAATTAAAACGAACCATGTTTTAATAGATATAAATGGAGCAGGAGATAAATCAAAATAGATTTTTATAACTTTCATACAAATAAAACAATTAGCACATTAGCAGTGGATGCAGTAATAAATCAGTCAATTAGGATATTTAAGCGATTACTGCATTGAATCAAAAGATTAGCTGAAATCAATAAGGATAGAGTTTGCTGAGATAGCCAGGAGTTAGTCTGCACTGTCTTCTTCTGCATCAAATAGCGTGTTTATGAAACACAGCAGATTTATGGCCATAAATGCTACTTTATCTGATCCATCTCTCTTGCACTGCTGGCGTTTGAAGGTATCTTAAGAGCAAATGAGACTAAAGCTCTGCCCATGTTAATTGCTGCTGTAATACGATCTGCAGATTTCTCCAACACCAAAATTTACCCTAGAGTCAGAATCAATTTTAAAGGAAAGCTACCAACAAAATAGTAAAAATACAGACCACCCAACAGAAAAAACATGCTAAAAAAAAAAAAAAAAAAAAAAAAAACCAAAAAAAAAATATAAAAGGTTTAAATGTTAACAGCATTTGAAATGCTTCTCTCCCAGATGGCAACACAACTGATTGCAGTTCCCTGCTATAACACAGTGCTGCTTATCCTCTGAATGTCCCCAATATAAAACCGTTTTAATCTTTTGTCGCTGTTGTAAAACTTGATCTGCTGTGGGACAACATAATTAAGTGTCAGCTTTTAGATATATTGTACAAGAAGCAGATAGAATAATCCAGCCTGTACGTCACCAATAACTCAGTTTACAGACGAGCGATAATGGGATTCCAGATTATCAGTGGAAGGGAGCAGTATTTTACCCCTCGCAGGACAGGGCACTTTCAGAGTGTTTTCTTGCTGCTCCTTTTTCTCCTCCATTAGCCTATTAGAAGCTTGATGATCCTCACGCTGGATGGCTGCACTGCGTACCCAACCGGAAAGAAACAGCACTTGGGTTTGCAGGGCCTGATGATCTCCTCCATTAGGCTCCTGTGGGAGTTACAGAGCCCTTACCAAATCAAATATAAACTGCATAAGGAGATTAGCAGAGGAATGGGATTCTGTATCAGCATCTCAATGAAGATGAATGAAGGACACAGCAAGTTCTTGCCCGGGGTTCAGACACAGGTAGCTGGGTCTGTAACTACGCAGCACACACAGGACAGAGTGCTGCCAACAGGGCAGTGCCTACCCTTGCTATTCCTGTAACAGAGCATGGGAAATAGTGCCATATTGCAGACAAGGCAAGTGGGAGATTAAGCAGCAGAATTGAAACTAAACATTAACATAGATTAACAGTTGTTAATCTATTTGTTGGCTTGAAGCACACAGTGATGTACTTCAGCAGTAAGTCCTTCAGAAAGCAGGCAGCATGCTGGGCAGTGAGTGCCTGGCCATCAGAACAGTCACTGCAAGCTGGGCAGGCTGATGCGACAGCAGGAGGAGGAAACTTATCCCAGTGCAACCACAGGTGGCCCTGGGTCTGGGCCTCAACCCCCCACAGCTGATCCAGTGGACCAGGCTCACCCTCCGTCCCTTGTCAGTTTGCCCAACGTTGCCAACACAACACAGCTTCTGAGGCACCGAAAAAGCATGAAATGGTTTATGTTTGCCCTCATAACTGCAAAAGCAAGCCTGCTTCTGAGGGCTGAGCAGCAATTTAAGGCGGGGGGATCACATCATTAGGCCCCACCACAAAACACCTTGCACACAGCATAGATGGGCTTACTTCATTGCCATATAACCTCTATGTACAGCAGTTAACCTAATGGGCTGCTTTTATTACATGCAACGTGCATCTGTCGAAAGACATTGAGACATTGTTTAAACACAAGCCATCAAGCTATTTTCATATGATTCCCTCCAGCGCATGTTATTTTCATTTTAGCTCAGTAGCTTTCTCAGCGAAGGCTCCTTGGCATAGGTCCACATGGGAACATCCACTGCTAAGACTCTGAATCAACCTCCTTGTTAATGGAAGCGCAGAACGCCATTATTCAGTGACTTGATATTCCTGCTAAAGAGCAGGAGGTCATACCTTTTCACTGAGTTCAAACCTGCACGTTCCCCAGCTGGCATGGCAGGAGACAGCCGAGCAGTGCTGCCTGTGCCACCAGGACTAGCAGCAACTCAGGGCTCCAGCAGCTGGTATCACAGCCAGCCCCAGCCCTGTCCTCTGCTGCCTCTGCCCACAGAGAACTGGGGAGCAAACACAGCTCCCTGCTGGGGGAAAAGCTGTAACATAGCAGAGAATTAGTACAATAATGGTTTTCTTTGATTCTTTGAAGCCTGCAGGAGTATGCATTTTCAAACGTTATGTCTTTGCATTATTTAATAGCCACAAATTAGACTTCTTCAGTGAGTCTATATACAAAAAAAAAAAAGCATCCCTTACTATTTCTTCTTTCTTTTGCTTGTGTAAGAAATGCAGAATTTGAGACAGCACACCAGTCTATTCCACAGACTTCATCCACACAGACATCCAACTTTGAACAGGCATAGAATTGCTCAGGTTGGAAAAGACCTTAAAGATCATCAAGTCTAACAACAACCTAACCCTACTACCCTAACAACCTCTGCTAAATCGTGTCCCTGAGCACCACATCCAAATGGTTTTTCAACACATCCAGGGGTGGTGTCTCAACCACCTCCCTGAGGAGCCTATTCTAGTGTTTAACAACCCTTTCTGTGAAGAAGTTTTTCCTGATATCCAACCTAAACCTCCCCTGGCACAGCTTGAGGCCATTTCCCTCCTCCTGTCACCAGCGAGAAGAGACCAGCCCAACTCTTGCTGCAATCAGTTTTCAGATATTTGAAGAGGGCAATAAGGTCTGCCCTCAGCCTCCTTTTCCCCAGACTAAACAGCCCCAGTTCCTTCAGTCTCTCCTTATAGGACGTATTTTCCAAGCCCTTCACAAGCCTTGTTGCCCTTCCATGGACCTGCTCCAGCACCTCAATGTTCTTTGTGTACTGAGGTGCCCAAAACTGAACATAGTACTCGAGGTGAGGCCTCACCAGTGCCGAGTACAGGTAGGATGACTTCCCTAGTCCTCTCATCTCTCCATTCCTGATACAAGCCAGGATGCCATTGGCCTTCTTGGCCACCTGGGCAAACTGCTGGCTCATGTTCAGCTGACTGCCCATCAGTAAAATGCAAGTCCAGGGTAGCACATGGCTGCACCTTTTCATTTAAATTCTACTAGAGGTATCCAGGTGCAAGTAGGAGCATCTGCAAGTGATAGTGCTCAGTACTGAACTGGCATTGGAACATACATCTTGTTTTGACGTCACACAACTCTAAAATTAAGATAAACCACCACATTCCTTTGGTGAATACATGTATAATAATAAAACTGAGTTTCTGGAGAGAGGCATTTTTGTACCACGTTTTTGAGAATCACAACAACAGCGAAATAAGCGTGAACCATTCAAATCCATTTAGGATCTCAACACTCAATCTTGAACCCGTTCCTTTTTGAATTGCTAACAAGCCTTACATCAAGGCAGCGCCACACTGGCAAGGTAAGGCAGAGAAGCTTGATAAGGTTAACAAAACTGGAGCAGTGGCTCTCACAGTGCAAGCACTGCCATTACCAAGCCCAGTGATGAACGACGCAATTTTCTTCTCAGGCACTACTATCACAGCATTCCCACCACTTACCAAGAATCATACTGTCAATTTTCAGCTGAATGAACTAAAATCAACTTGATAACCATCAACTGATTTGTTAGACAGCATAGAGAGAATGTTTACAACATTATTATTTTTTTTTTTAAAGCCTTATACATTTATAGTGGCTCTGAAATGATACTGTAGAGCACTACTGTTATAATTATGAGGCAATTTCATAACAAGCAAGGAAACATACAGCTTTCTTACCAGAATCAAAAAAATCAAGGAAGAATACAGTTGGCCACCAGAATTAAACTCACATAAATCTCATAATTGAGTATTCTCCACCGTATATTAAATCGGAATCAATACTATATAGTTGAAACAGGGTTTTAAAGATAAAATATTTTGAGCACATTCAGAAAAATGCACACGGAAATGACGACAAAGTTATAAGGTTGACAAATACTAGTTTATAAAGTTCAGAAATGAAAGGTTGTGCCCGCACAATAAGGACAAAGCCATTCAAAAACACCAGTGTACAAAATGTTGGGAGACAACAGAAATTTAGATAAGTTCTTTCTCTTATTTTTAAGGAATATTTGTGATCATGAATTTCAGTGCTGACAAACAGCCCAAAGCGCTTCGCTGAACCACTGAACGAACAACCAGGGATAGAAATACCTTTTGCTTAATAATCGTGCCCACATCCCAGCTGGGCCCATTTGAAGCACCGAGTCCCAGCTCCGTTCTGTACCAATTGCTCCCTGCCCTTCTGGCAGCATTTCTGTCAGATGCAATTGGCTTTGAGGACGCTGTGTGAGCTCAGGCGTTCAGCAACGGGAACGTGTGGCACTTGGAAACCATGCTGAAGAGAGAGGAACAAATCCAGCAAGGCATGCGCAAGAAAAACAACTGGTACTGTGGGAGAGCTAGATTCACGCCTGTTGGCTTTCTGTACAGCTCGGTATTTATGCAGAGATACCAGCACATCTTTGAAGACATCCTCCCTTCAATTTACTCCCCCCATCATTTGATCTTCCCCTTGAACTAATCTGACCAACACCTCATTAAAAAACCTGTATTTCCTACTGTGGAAATAATCCAAACAAAACAGTCTTTCACTGCAGAATGCTTAGACTGGTAGTTATTGAATGCTTTTAGATTATACTGTTAGTGATCCTCTGTGCACAAGCAACAGTTTTTAATAGAACCATTCAGATACATTCTCACATCCTGCCCATTCTTTTGCAGTAGTAAAGAATATGAGTGACAATTACAACACTTAAGGCCAACTACAGCTAATGCTTTTTGAATACTTAATAACATGTTTATTTTCCTCATTTTCTAGACATCTAGTATCTTCACAGCGAGTATATTTTTGAGCCAAACTTTATATATATAGTAAATATAGATTATATCTCAAGAACAGGCCAGAAAAGCAAATCTTGTTATACACTGGGAAAAAAAAAAAGCGTGTGTGTGTGTGTGCGCGTGTGTGTGTATTTCAACATAACAGAGAACCTATTAAACAGAAAACTTGCCAGAACTGGAAAGTTAAAACTGTTTTCAATATTGGTCTATCAATCTCTAACCTCGCTGTATAAACTCTTTCTTTTTATTGTTTTTCTTCCCCCTCCAGCCAACAAGAACAGCACAGTTTCTGAATACAAGGCTCAAGGGGTCTACAGAAATTCAGAGTGGTATTCAGACAATTGAAGGGGAAATTAGGGGACAGCAAGCTATGCTCTGCAAACCTACCCTGCTCCACCATGTTATTTCTTTAATTTGTTCTACCTGTCTGCTCAGATTACCTAATGTGACTCTCAGACTGCAATTATACTGCTGGCCAAGCCATTGGATAAATTACTTCTGACGGAATTAGGAAATTTGTACTGTAATTGGGTGTTCCTCAACGACGGGACACAGAGCTTTGACTGACCCCCAGCGCTGAGCCAGAAAGGACATTTCAGACCTGGTGGATTTTCCATGCCAGGAGAAGATTTCTCCAGCTCCTTGAAAACCAGAAGCAAAATTTCTTCTTCACTGTTAACTAAGCTGCTTAAAGCACTCCTAGAAGATAGGCCCAACGCTGCCTAACAGCCACTGGGGATCTTTGCTGAAGGCTTCTGAAAGGAAAGAAACAATACCTGAGGGTAATGCTTGGTCCAGTTGAGGACAGCACATCCACTGAGCTTACAGAAGGCAGAGGATTTCCACAGCCTGGGAAGCCCAGCAGGGGCGAACGAGATCCCAGATGTGCAGGTTGCTCTGTCCAGCCCTGCTGCCCAAGCAGAGCCTGTCAGCCCAGGATGAGCTCCCCAACCCATTCCCATCAGAGATTATGCTGATGTCAAATTATTACATGAAGTGTACAGATCTATACTACCCGTCAGCATACATGCAGGACGTACTTTCACATCCAATTAGGCTGGTTTGGGACAGAAGAGTGGGGACTAAAAACCCGCTTTCAAGTGCTTACAGCCTGCAAGTGGACTCTTGAGTTTTTAGGGTGATTTGTAGCTGATCTCCCGAAGGGACAGAAACTAATGAGAAAAACAAAGTCCCTCTAATCTGTCTTTGCTTGCAATTTCTTTCCTATAATCCCCGCCTTTGTTCCCTCATGGTAGGCTGTTCACCAAATTTACATTTCAGAGTCTTCCCAAACATTCCTTTCACGCTGCTACTGACACAAGATATAATCACCCTACCTGAGCCTCCCACTTATAAATAAACAAAAGGACCATCAGCTTTTTTTCTGAGGCTTTGAAAAACCTAAGTGATTAAATATTGAGAACGTTCAAATATTTAACAACACGCTCAGCACACACAGAGAAACCTGGGAATTTACTTTTCCAACAGGGAATGTCAACGATTTAAAGTCGATGGGATGGTGAAGCTACAGGTGGATTTTAGTATCTGAAATTCTATTTATGAAGTCAGAAGCAGTGGTTGGAGGTGACCAAAACATTAACGACCGTAGAAGTATTAAAAAGTAAAGGGGATTAAAAGACCTGCCCTGAGCAGACAGTGAGGCCAATTTTAAAAGGAAAGAGAATCGAGAAGCTAAAATAAAACTAAACTATTTATGTTCTTGCATCTGTTCTGAAATACCAGGTTTATTTTAGAGGAAAGTCATATAAGACAATGTAACATGCTCAGATATGCACGGAAGACAAAAGGAAATTCGATGTTTTGATATTAAAGCATTAGCTGCCATCACTTGAGCTAAGTATTGCTATTAATTTCTGTCATCTTATCTCACAAATTAAAGAGCTGAAATTGCAATAGTCCACAAAAGAGCTATAAGTCTGTTAATGAACAGACTTACTTTAATACATATAAATACTTGAAGAAAAAAAATCATAGATCTATTCAGCTCTCAAGTACGAAGGGGAAAGACAGCCTTTCTGCCTTGGACTCCTTTCTGGGTAAGTCCCTGAACAAATACAGCCCAAAGTCCCTCAGGGGCAGTCTGGAAAAAAAAAAAAAAAAAAAAAAAGAAGGAAGATTTCCTCAAAACAAGATTTCCTCATCCTTTTGTCTCTCCTGTTCTTCAGCATCACCTTCAAACCAAGAGATGAAAACCGCACTTTCCTGCATAGCGGTGGTATTGCAAAGCTGTTTTTGAAATCTTTCCTGAGGTGCTCCTAAGAGCAAGGGGCCTGGAGGAGGTCACTGCGACAAACCTGGGGTGGGTTTGTCAAAGACAGCAGAGAGCGTTTATGAATTTCATAACCTGATCTTGCCAGAAGAGCAGATCTCCCTTCTCTGCGACCATGTTTGCTGCCTCAATTCACTCTTGCTACTGCATTCACTTCATTTTCTTTCTGATTCCCTAGCACAGTCTGATCCCCACACACACAGCCCCAGAGAAGTTATGAGCATAGTACAAGTTACTTCTCTTGCCCAACAGATCAGCTGTGCCCACAGGATCCTTATAGCATCTGAACATCACTGCAAAATAGCCGTTAGCAACAGCAGGTTACTGATCCATTTCTTGTTAAAACCAAAGTTATCTTCAAAGATGACTTACTAACAGGAACTGATAATTTTAACAGAGCAGAAAAAACACACTTTCAAGGAAAAGTCTTGCCATGCTTAACATACACTCAAGGTGTATTTCGCTTTGTTTGTGAGCACAGGAAAAAAGCAGCAGGGAATCAGCGTGAGATTTATTTGCCAGGACAAACATTTAGATTCAGGAAGAACAGTAAGGGCTTCTGGGGTTGTGCCACAGTCCCGCATGAAAGCTATTAATTCTTTATAACCAACTGGCATTAGTAGAAGCATTTGATTAACAGCCTAATGAATGCAGTGGTAACTTTGTTTTTCAGTCATCAAAAGGGAATTCTTATCCCAATTCCCAAACTTGAGGATACATCTAAGTTTGAATATTAGTGCAGTATCAAACGCTGTCAGGCAGTACCATAAGCTTACAAGGAAAACAGAATAATAATGAGGTTTCTGTCAGTATTTCTCACAACGGTTTCAATTAAAAGTATGCAACAGCGATACCATCAAGCTCAAAATTGGTTCTGCATGACTGAAGCAAAGGCCTACTGCACCAGCCATGTTTACTCTACACCACCGAGCAGCGACCCTTGACTTTTTGGAGGCAGACAGCCAAGAAGTGGCATTTAAACAGAGTTTGCAATCCAGCCAGCTTCCAGAATTCCCTGGAAGGGAATAAACTCTGGGTTGTGCAGAACCAGTTTAATTTGATGAAGCTCTGTTTGACCATATTCAGCATGTGCAGCCCTTTATTCTGCTGAAGACCGTTTTGTGAGTTCCTGACCTAGTAACACACACAGGAAGAAGTCCTGCAACATTGGCAGCAAGAAGCAAACAAAAGAACAGTGTACTCCCATCTCAACAGCTTGCCACCTCTTGTCCTCCTGTCCATCACCAGTTTACACCTAGGTGCAAATATCGCATGCCCAGGATCCCCTTTTATCACACTAACAGTGTGATTTGAGAACCGAAAGACAGATTTTCCAGCCAGCACAAGCCCAGCAAACTTCATGTACAGCCCTTCCACCAAAGAACATTATCCTAACAACTGAGCCCTAATCAGAGGGCTTCAGTCAAGATCTGGCAAGTTGTGTCCCAGGCTTATAACTTAACTGCTTCAATAGGGATGAAATTAACACCCAGCACTGAAAACATCTATAAAAATGCATGCACATCACACACCTGTCAAGTTTACCAAGCCCAAAAGAGAAACTGTCACTTCCCAAGGCCACCAGAAACTGAAATGTTTCATCTTGAAACATCTCAGATTTTTGTTACTATCTGAAATTAGATTTCTGACAGAAATACACCCGTTCTGGGAGTAGCAAAAATACTTAATATTTTAAGATCAGAAAAAAGAGGAGCCCACGCTTTCTAAAAAAACACTACAAAGCACTGCAAACCAGTGGAAACCAGAAGCTTTGCTTCTGAATTGCATGTTTTTTTGTCATACGTCTGTGTAATTCACACACTGAACAAAGAAATCAAGTGCTTGCGCTTCATCAGAAATCGCCAACTGAATTCATTGGGAGCATCTCTAAAAACAAGACAGTTTCTATTGTCACAACTTTATTTTTTTAAGCCCTTTTACCTCAAAAACCACCTAGGCTTGGAAAACTCACTAGAATATTCTAGCACATAAGAACTTCGCACATATAGAAATAAGTACTTAACCCTCATTTTAAATTAAGTAGCTACAGTTATCAACATGCTTAAAATCTTCATTAATGTATTGAAGTCTTAGGTCCAGATCCACTGAAGCCTGTCTCATCCACAAACATATCATGATGATATCAGAACATATAAGAACAGATTCATGTGCATGTAGGTATGTGCTTGGGTGCCTGCCTGAAGACACGTGCTTGTTTTTCATCTCACAAACATGTACTTATTATGAAGACACAAAACAGCTCTTCCAAGTAGCCTGGTTGCATTTGACTGAGTAAACACAATGCAAGAAGTTCACACTAAAGAGCTTCCCTTTAAAAATCTGTAGAAATAGCAATAAACACCAGGCTGCCAGGATTTCCAAGACTTCAGCTGCCCAGGAGCTGGAAAGATTTAACCACCACAGGCAAAACCTGCCCTGGGCTCTGCAGAGAGATGCCACACTTCCCTTCAAACGCAAACCTGCCTGCATTTGGGATCGTAATTCCTCACTTTTGATGAGATAAATGACCAAGAAGGCTCCTGGACAGGGAGTACTTGCCGTGGTTGGGGATCCTGTCAAAGCAGGACCATGCAAAAAATCTAGAGGTGCTGCATCCAGAAATGCCAGCAGGACATTTCTTCCCTCCTTCCTAGGACTCTCAGCGAAATGTGGGCAGCTGTTGTGCTTTGCCCAAGGCTCGGGGCTGAACATGTCCAGTGGGACCCAGTTCACAGCTGCAAAAATGCCCTGAGTTCTACTGAGCCTGCAGGGATCTCTTTCAAGAGCACAACTTACCCAAACTTGAATCATCACCACACTCAGTATTTATTACTTGAAATCACTCCACTGCGCTTGGCGTGACATCAGAAGAGATAGTGATTACAGCTGCTTTCTTCTTTGTTCCCATCCCTTGCCCATCCCAAATTGCTATAGCCAGCTGATTGGCAGCTCACTTGGTCTTGCAATATAGGCAGTGTTAGACATTTTTTTCACAAATTAGAGAAAATCCTTGCCACAAAAACATCAGTAGAACTTTCACCACCAGCCCCTGAAGTTCACCAGGACTGGTCACAGTACGGCAGCAGAGTTTTGTATCAAAGCACTGGCACAAATGCAGAGCACACACGCAAAGCAAGCCTAGCAACCAGGCTCATGATGTAGTTAATGGGATGGGTTAATGTTACCCAAGCATTTGTTGCCAGAAATGACTCTCTCCCATCAGCTTTAAAATGGAAATACCCACTTCAGTGATGCCTCTAGCAGTATTTTAGCACTTTTTGTGTATTTCAAAACAGATCAATTTATTCTATTACAGCTGATCCAGCTTTTTTTTCCCCAAGGTACATAAGCAAAAATAAATCTTCTCCTATGAACTCACCACAGTAGTTCTTAGGCAGTACTAGAACAACTGTTACCACAATACCGACGGTGAGTATAAATCTTTTTTTAAATCATAATTCACCTTATATAAAAAAAAAAATACACAGGTATCTCTAAAGCAGACAGGGCTATTCCTGTTCACCTTGCTGCTGTCTGGTTTATATCGTCATCCCCATCTGCTTTCTGTTTCCATGAAATAAAGCAGCTGTCTCCCACGAAGTTTAAATCTTCTTAGCCAAAATACAGAAGCCAATCAGGTCTACCCCTTCCTCCCTCCCCTCCCGAGTCCCTTGATGATGGCAGTTTCAGATGAAGCCCATACATATAAAATGCCAGATGCTACTCCCAATTACTTGTGGTTACCTGACAGCAATTGAGTTTGCTCACGTTTATTCTACAGCTTGAAGTCATCCATGCCCTCTCCCCCTGGGCACACTTTATTTGAGCAATTTTGTCTAATATTTATCTGCGGAAGGGAGATGGAAAGAAGTGTGCAGGCCTCTTCAGAGATTTCTAGCGCAGGCTTTGAAGATATTATTTCTGATCTTTCCTTATTGTTCTATCTTGTTACACTCGTCACATCTTATTCAATAAGGTCAGACTGCCTTCATCTAGGAGGCAAAGCCATGAGCTGCTAAACAATACAGCTGCTCCCATTAGAGGAAAAAAAAGAAAAATTAGGACTTGCCCAACTTCGGCTCAGAACGGACAGCAAGATCACAGCAGTTCTCCTGCAATGTGTGGGACATCTGTGACTCCTCTCCAACTGTTGCATGACAGATGTTATTGCCAAGTCAACCCGCTATTAAAGGTCTTGTCTTTCCCACTACAGTTTCTAAATTATTTCAGAAATTTCTTAAATGGTTTCATTCACGATAAAACGTGTAGGAAAAATGCACACTGAACCATTTTCAAGGGCTAAATCTAACTATGAGAGCGCTACATGCCAAATTCCATGTAACACTTCAGAGATAAATTAAGGAACCAAAAAAAAAAAAAAAGCAAATGCCACATTTTCCCCACGCATATCAACTACAATTGCTCCAATTTGCCCCAGGTGTCTCATAAATTACCCTATAACATCCTCTTGACCACTGATACACTGCAATTTAATCAAACTAGCATATAAATCCAATAGCCGCCAGAGGTTTCCAGTATTAATGACAAGGCATTTGTTTCCAGGCACACAGGGTATTAACTTTTAGCATTAATGGTGCAACAGGAGTGACAGCTGAGTCTAGGATAAGCTCCCATCCCTAAAAACTCTCCATCTCCTTTACAGCTCTAAAGAAAGCCACCATGCTCCAAGGGATAAGGGAAGCTTTTTGCCTGTGGAGCTGAGCCCTCCACAGACAGCCATCAGGAGCAACCAGCAGACCCAAAATGCTGCCAAGTCCAAGACAGGCTTCTCTTTTTCTTTTTGTTCCATTTGGGGTTAAAACTGAACTTTTTCCCACACCCCACCCTCACTGTTAAGCTACTTTTCAGGGAAGTGTGCTGTACAGGTGATGCATTCCCAGATCCCAGGCAGCACAGACCTGCCAGCTGATCCATCAAGGTGCCAGCTGCATGCGATGACAGATGCAAGCATCACCATTTGGAGAAGGCAGAAAAGGGTGCATCTGTGGGATGCTCTGTATCAACACAGAACCAAAGGGCTGACACATACTCGTGCTGCAAGCAGAAAGGATCCTCCCCGTTATAAATTCAAGATTGGATTGCAGACATTCTCTCAGTATGCAGAAAGCAATCAAAAACAAAAAAAAACATTAAACCAAAATAAAAATGAAGCCTCGGTAACCATCCCCCTACAGTACACGAGAATCTAAGCATTTATACAGACCCCAGCAATGGCATTCCATAATTAATTTAGTGTAAAATGCTCTAGAAGCAAGAGGGCACAATCCTTCTTTCTGCTTGCTCTCTTTGGAGATGTTTCCTGGTGACAACACAGGCTGCACGTGCAAACCTGAGCCCACGGGTGATCCAGCCATGCTTAGTAGCACTCACAGCCCAGCAAAGCCATTGAGGTGAGCAGCACATTGCTTGCCCTCCTACCTGCCACCTCCTGTGCTCTATAACTGTTTTTCCACACCCAATTGGCTCCTCTTTTTGGAATCCCCAAACAAACACCTCCCTCTCCTCACCCCCCGGAGCAGATTGTGACCGTTAATCTTCTTGCAGAACTGCATCATCTCACCGGTGTAACAGCAACATTTCTTCCAGCCAGAATCATGATGTGATGGCTTCATTTCCTGTTCACTGAAAGCTGGTTTTCACAGGTTCAGAGCACATGATCTAACTGGAAATTTTAATGAAAATACCACATTTTGTTGGAGCTGAAGTACTTCATAGAGATTTTTCTTCTGTCCCTGGACTAGCTTTCAGGGTTAGATTTTAAGTATTTAAGCCAACAGGTCAGTGGCTAAGAAGATGGAAGGGCCGGACTCATTTCTATACATTGTCTCTTTCTGCAACTTGTAATGAGAAAACTTGCCCTGCTTGACACAGATCTCAGTAAAGTAACTGTCTGTAGGGGTTATATATCCTTGTGCACAAAGAGCCTTCCGTAGCTGGTTGGACAAAAAAAAAAAAAAAAAAAAAAAAAAAAAAAGAAAAAAAAAAAGCAGATTGGGAAAGTTGAAGAGCTGCTGTAGGAACATCCTGTCTCACCAGGCTTTGAGGAGCACCCAGGGCTGGAGATGCATTGCTCTGCAGCCAGCAGGGATGCATGGCTGTCACACACGACCTCCCGCATGATGCGATTCACAGTGCTTCTCCCCACCAAGCTCCTGTCTAGCCCAGCCATTTGCAACTGCAGCTGAACATAAGATGCTATTTAAACTCTTGCAGTGATGGACAGTTTAGCCACAGCCACCAGCAACTTGTTCCAAGGACTAATTACCCTCACTTAAAAATGTCTTGCATTTTCTGTTTGATCTTTGCTGACTTCAACTCAGCCACTGGATCCTGTGTTTTTGCCTGCTACTTTAAAGAGTCCTTCACTCCAGACATCTTATCCCTCAGTGGGTACTTACAGACCATGATTAAATAGCCACTTAACCTTCTCTTCAGTAAGGTGAGTTCTCGGAGAGCAGATGGTGCTGAGCACCTCTAAAAATTAGCACCATAGCTATTTATGTCTGAATTACCAGCCGAGCTTTTTGGAAGGCTGGTTATGAAGAGCTGCTGGCACCTGCCTCCCCATTGAGGGAAATTACAGGTGCTCAGCATGGTCCAGCATTTATTTTGCTTTTAGGAACTGGAGTATGAAAAGAGCACAGTCTCCCACACTAGCTCACCCTAACCAAACACAGCAAGAAACAACTCCTACCGTAGGATATAAGTACTGAATATGACTAAGCATCTCAGGACTGAGATAGTTTAACCAACACTGCCAACTGCAGAGCTAACACCCACCACACCAATAGCCAAACTGACCTCTACTCACCAGAGACATGTTCACAGCAGCAGATGCTAGGGGAATGTTCTTCCTGGCCAGAGAAAACCCACAGCTTTCAACCTCTTCAGACCTCTGGGGTCTCTTCAGTCCAAGCTGCTGCCCTTTGGAGAGCAACCAGAAGAAGCGCCCCTCACCTGCGAAGGCCCTTCACCACAAAGGCTCTGCTCCCCAGCTCCCCAAAAATGAATGCCAGACCATAGTGGGTACATCACTTTTGTAAGCTCAGTAGCGAGGTGATTATGATACCTATATCTTAAGCCAAGGTAGTTTATCAGCAAGATTGAACTGCTGTCATTCTTCCATAAAATAGGCTGTCAAGTGTACACGCATTCTTACAAATCTCCGAGTTCCTCTGCTACCTTTGCTAGCCTGTATGCACTTTGTGCACTTTGCAACTGTAAGTACTCACAGTTAAGACTTCAAAAACTCCAGAGGAGAAGTAGATAACTCTGAGGAAAACCTTTTCATTTATGCAATACACAGATGGCCTTCTTACTAGGTAGTCAAGAATATGGCATGAATTCCTAGGCATACTGGGACAGTATCTGAAAAGTCAGGTACCAGAATAGGGCCCTATTGTTCTCATAATTAAGAAAGATCCTCAAGTAAATTGAATTTCAGTCTGCAGTCATAACCCAAAGGAAGCAATGAATGGAGAAAGATGGCTGTAACTTCCATCCCCAACGAGAGACACACAGCATGCATACAAGTGCATATACACGAGGAGGACAAATGAAACCAAGAGATCAAGGCAGAAACTGCGACTGAGAAGGCAGGCTAAAGCTGGTGCCTGCCAGTAAACAGTTGAAACCAAAGCTAAGGAGGGTAGTTGCCTCCTCATTAATCCTGACATCAGCGTTTTTCTAACTCTATGATGACAATTACTTCTTTCAACACTCCTTAATAACAATGCATTTACTGATCCCTTTGTGAACGTGTGGGGCTGCCATTAGCTTCACACCCCTAAGGTAAAACTGATAGGTTGTGGGTAAGATGTGACTACTGAAGGCAAACTGGATTTCTGAACAACCTGGATTTTTCCAGAGGTCACCTACTACTACGTTTGGTTTTTTTTTTCAAATATAGGAACAATACGCAACACAAACATCTTTTAATCTTTCCTTTCAAGCAGTTTAGAATGTACTTTTCATATATATGCAGATAAAGAATATGAAATAATTTAATTATTGTCCCAGGCATCAGGTTGCACCACTTGGCAAGTCCCTTAGCATACATCTGTTAATTTTCCAACTTCTCCTTTATATTTTATATTCACCATCTTTAAAATACCAGCAAAGAAGAAGAGACTCTTCACATGGCATCAAGTCCTGTGGATTCACTTTCTGATGCTTTCTACTCATCCTTCTGATCCATATCAAAGTTAAAGCAAGCAAACTGCTTGGAATAAAAATTATTAACATCCCCTTCTTAAGGTATGGCCCCAAACCATGATCTGCTTTTTTCCCCCCGACACCTCTCCCCTCTAAAATAGAGTTCAGCCCTTGTGAGAAGGTATTTTCTAAATACAAACCCAGAGACTTGACCACAGAGAGGAACAATTTGCTTTTCCCCGGTTATTTAACCCAATGGAAAACCAAAGTTAGCTTTAGAGACTATAGAAGCTCCTGCTTCCAAGGCCCCACAAAGGCATGCAACCAGAGAAGCCACTTGTTCACCAAGGAGCTGCCCCTGGTTGGACACAGAGGTAAAGGATGAGGAGTATGAAGCAACCAAGCCATACAAAAGAGGAACAAGATGCAGAGGAGACTAAGTATTGACCTGTTTTTCAATCACTGTTATCTCAGACAGGAAGCCTGCACACAGCAGAATGAAGACTGAACAGGAAAATATGAATTTCAGCTAAAAAATAAAAATAAAAATCATAGAATCCTTAGAATGGGAAAGGACCTCTGAAGACCATCTATCTAGTCCAACTCCCCAGCAACGAACAGGGACACCACAGCTACATCAGGTTGCTCAGGGCCTGATCCAACCTTGCCTTGAAAGTCTCCAAGGATGGGGCATCAACCACATCACTGGGCAACCTGTTCCAGTGCCTCAGCACCCTCAAAATCCTTTGATGTGGACAAATGTTGCAAGTCTGCTTCTCAGACCAGTATAAGTAAGAATCTAGAATGAATCGTGATCTCATTTACAATTATTGTGCTCTCTGTTCTGTCAAGCCTCAGACCACATATTTAGACCCTTATTGAACAACTGCTAGGATAGTTGGAGAAATAATAAAAATGCTAGCTGGCTCAACTTCTCTCAGTGGATCGTATCTCTGTCACCAGTTTCTCAGAATTAATGAGTACGGTCAAGAAAAACGCTCAGTCCTTGCAGCCGATCAGTCCCCTGCAGGTCATACAAGAGAATCCTCAGGGTTAAAAGGTTAAGAAGTTTCTGTGGGATTTCAGGAAGAAATCACTGCAAGTCAGCCTGTGCTCATAACCCAAGAAATCTTTAAAACCCCTTCAGAAAATGATTTCCTGTTCTCTACAAACTCCTGCATAGCTCCAGTGCAGTGTCGCCTCCCAGGCATCTGACTTAAATTGTTTGCCATCGAGGTAGGTCTGATAATTAGCAACACCTCACATCTTTAACAACCAAACTAACATCACATTGTTTAGAAAAAAGCTTTCAATAAAGCTCACAGTTTCTCTGCATCTCTCATAAGACGTAGACTAATAACGCCAAGTTACAAATCCCTTATGAGAGCAGCCAAGTGATGCTGTGCAGCAGTATCCAATTTCAGCTCTAGTCTCATGATGAACTCCCAAAGTGAAGAACTCTTTCCTGAGTAGGTGGCTGAGAGGGAGAACTAAACGGTCAAATATTACCCCAAATAAGTAAGAAATGTTGAAGTGTTTCTATTAAAGAAAAAGCCAATTCTCTCACCTTGGACACCTACGCGTGTTGAAGTCAACAGCAAAATTCTCATTGACTTCAGCAAGAACAAAGTCACCGTCCTTCTGTGCCTCTGACAGGGCAGTGGCATGGTCATAGGTCTTGAATTTAAAGAAGAAATCAATCGATAGGAACAGTCTACAGCTGTCTGGTTACACCTCCCCAGCTACTTACAGACTCACCTAAGGGACTTCCACTGGTTCTTACTTTCTGGACAACAGGTTGATAAGAGGGTATATGATATATTAGGCTTCAGGTGGATCCCAAGGGGTTCTAGCTGCAGCACCATCAATATAAAGGAAACTTGCCAGTACCTGGTGCCATGCTGATGAGCTCGTTCCTTGTCTGTTATATCTGACCTACTGTGAAGCCAGCCAAACACAACGCTTTGTTATGGAGCAGCTAATGTCAGTGATCACCACATGTTTTTACAGATCAGAGAGCTCTAACACGAGCACCTCTCACACTGCACAATAAAAAGCAAGAAGGATGACTACAATGATTTTGGTATCTGTTTCCATTGTGCAAAACTGAGCAAAAAAAGACCTAGGCCATCTGCAAGTTCAGTCATACAAAAAAAAAAAAAATGCAAGTTTTCTCAATATCTATACATATGAATGCAGTGTGTGCATATACAGGTTTCAAACAGGTTCTACAGAGGGTAGGTTAAGATCCCCATTCCTACAAATAATATATATATACCTATCACATATATGTGCCTATACATAATGCAGACACACAGTGCCCTGCAAAGAACTGAATTTAATTTACAAGAATTTCTTCCACTTCCAAACAATTCCTGTTTCCTCCCTATGTTAGTGTTCCCTTTGCCTGGCATTAGAAGGAAATACAAAAAATCAACAGCACAAGAACATTGCTGACTGAAATCTGGAGAAACAAATGAATCTTATGCATTACCAGCATTGACTACGGCTGGCTTAAATATATGTATTTTAAAACTACTTAACAAATGAGCACTTCAGAGGGCTTTCACTGAACTTCAGCATAAAGCACACGTTTGGCAAATGTTGCACAGGCATTTTAATTAAAGCCACGGGTCCAATAAGCTGCATTATTTCTACTACTTTTCCCCTCCGTATCTGTCAGCTCTCTCTCTCCCTGGCTGCAAGTGAAGAGGCAGATTTGTCTGAAGCTTCAGCCAAAGCCAAAAATCAAAGCCAGTTCCATTTCCTGGGATGGCTGTGAACACAGTTTGCAGCGAGGAAATACACCCACACGCATTATGGGTGACCTTGGGAGCATCAGTTCATTGACTACGCTTCTGGCAGCTGAACGTTGGATCATCAAAAATCCTCCTGAACATGGAAACACACACAGCGCTGGCAGAGAGACAGAGAGCCAATACACTGAGAAAAGCAAGGTTCAGAGAGAGGGGGAAAAAAAGCCCATGCACACAGTAAAAAAAAAAGCCAACGGCCTTCCATTCAGCTTTGGAAACTGTCAGAAGCAATATAACATTTACCTGCTGAATTTTTCTTGTCTGAGAAAACTTTCAACATAAGCACTGGAAACATAAACACAGTTATACAACACATGGCAGCTGACAGAGGGCAATTTTGCAGAAACATTATCTGATCTGAAGAATTTTTGCCAAAAGGTTTCTTTTTCCTCTTTTAGTGTTAAAATACGACAATACTAAAACATGTTTAGTAACAAACAAAGTGTTTTCATACATTCAGAAGACATTATCCCCTAGACAACTCATGATGGATTAATAGAGAAGCAAAACTTACATGACTTTGAATAGACTGGCTGTAAAAGCTATCCACGCTAAAAGGAACACTGAATTTTAAACAACTTACAAAGGTGACTTGGGAAAACCTGTCATGTTGGGATGCACTAAATCCAACCCTTCCACTGATTAGAAACAACACACTGCATTATTTTACAAATCTATTAATTAAATTTTAATCATTCAAGCAGCGCTGTTTGCATTTTTGCCAAGACATTATAACATATTGCCCTTATGAAACTTAAGAAACTCCATTTTTTTTTTTCCAATAACCAACATCCAACTTTCAATCAAACACCGTCTACAGAAGAACGATGAGGCAAATTACGCCATGGCAATTAATGATCAATCCTTGTCATTAGAGGGTACTATTTGAAAAAAGCAAAAGGAAAATGGATTAATGTGCTAAAATAAAGACTCTTTGTTCGTCTGAATAAAACATTTGTAGCTCTGGTCTGAGAGGTTACTTTCATTTGGAGCCAGTTTGACTTGCCACTCATCTTCCTTTGGGAATCATTCAGTTTCAAGTGCATTAAGAGATGATTTATTTGCATAAGCCAACAGAAGGTTATTCTTTTCTCAAAAAGAAAAAAAAAAAAACAGCTAGAAAAAAGACTAGAATGACATTGCTGTACAAATTGAAGAAAATGTTGACAACTTCTGAAAATTCTCATAGGTCATTAACAGAATCATGCCACGTATCACAAAGCGATAGTGCCAAAGTAGCATATGTTATATTTTCAGCATAGTTGAGTTTTGCACCATCTCTCCAGCTACTAGTAAACTAATTTAAGAATAGAAAAAAATTGATCTCAAGCAGGGTGTTTCAAACAGAAAGCGGAAATTACTACCCTTCAAGCCTTTTTTCTTTACAGATATTTAGAAAATTTTGTCATCCTATACATTCATTTTGTCATCTGCCTTGAAAGAAGAGAAGGGAACCTGCAGGTGCTCTCACGTATTACTGCGTTCTCTACTTCTAGGGCCAGACCGCATCACGGCAAGGCACAAAGGCAGTTGTCACAAACCCACTGTCGCCATACCTCCCGTCTGTGGATGTCACTATTGCACTTTGCAATTACAGATATTAGGGTGGCATTGTGTCCTCTGCAAGGGAGCATCCCCAGCAGTAGTGCCACGTGCTACTACTCCTCTTTTACAGAACCAGGCACTTCCACTAGTGCTGGCTGCAGGAGCATTGTTGAGACAGAATGGAACTGTCTGGTATTTACTCCATAGCAAAGAGGTTTGCAAATCGATTTAACAAAGAGGCCAGGCCATGGCCTTCTGCCCTGCTCCTCTCCCCATCCCACAATGTTGCTTCTTACGAATGTTTTCACGAGTATCAATTCCATTTATCTCATCCCTTCAGTTTACAATCACATGTAGCAGTGTGTCAAGACAAACCGCATGGCGAGAGCATCGCTGACAATTAGCTTCATTAGGTTGCTTTCCATTCCCCTACTGCAATCCCACACAGCTCTCAACAAAAAAAAAAAAACAAGCACATACCCCACAACCAACCTTTACCTTACCAAGCAAGCCCTTGACAACCTCAGAGAAAGGCAGCATCCCAAGCAGCACACCCAACCCAAAGCCTTGGCAGAGCCATGTGCTACAGAGCCCTCTCACGTTCAGAGTAAAACCAACAACACTCCTAAATCACTACAAGCACACCTTTCCAATTGACATGCAGAAACTGAATAGCAGAAATAGTAAATACAGTTCATTGAATCCCTCCTTTTCTATCTGAAGAGCTGCCATTATCTTGTTAGAGGCTAAGATCAGCTTCCTGAACTCTGCTGGGAAGCTTACAATGGTAGCACACACAGCACTGTGCCAGACAGCACTGTAGGGAATCACCTTCAGTAATCTCTCTTATCCCAGTTCTGAGAGTGCTGGCAATCCTTTTTCACTTGGCCTTACCAGCAGACTACCTCTGCTTTCCCAGTAAACTCAAGGGAAGGAGATCCTCCTTTCAGATATGGATTTCTGTACACACTAGGGCTCCAAGTAACACTGCCCCTCTTTTAGGTCCCTGACTAAAGAGGTACCACTGCTGTTGTTTCATAAGACTAGTCACCTACTTATTCACATAATGCTGTTTTTCACGCTAGAAAACAAAGCTCATCCTCCCCCTCATGCCCCCTTTCTCACCCTGCCACAATACAACTAAAACACATGGAAGACCACAGGGTGCAGGTAAGAGCTTAGCTCAGAACTTCTTAAAATATTCAACTCCTTTACAACAGGAAAAAAAATAAAATAAATGAAGGAGTGGGCAAATGAGAGTACCGAAGTTCCATTTCCCACCTCTTAACTCATCCAGTACACAAGCCAAAGCAATTATGGAGAGACATATGCTGATTGCAATAAAACAATTACTTACATTCTGTGCCTATTTTAAATATTAAGCGCTAGCAGCATGTTGCTCAGAAATTTAAGTCCCCAAGTTTTAGTTGCAGAATGTGTGAAAAAAAAGCACCACATATGGAAGAAAGTCAAAACCAAACATTTCTTTGTTTGTATGCTGAATACCTATAATATTATGTAATTGAAAAAGCTATGATTTAGAATGAGTTGAACACTGCAAGCAATTCCTGAGTAAAATTTGGCATCATGAATGACCATTTATAAGCTAAAGTCTGATTGTACATTAAAATATGCAGATCCCTAACAGCTTATCTTTAAAGATAATATACTGCACACAAACACAAGTGCTGGATCTAATTTATCAAGATCTGTGGTTATGAACACATGGACACCAAGAATCCAGCACGAATGTTAAGTTACAGTCCAATGCAGTTCCAGCTGGCTAAGACATAAATATTTCTTCCCCAAACTGCCATCGCCAGTGAAATCAGCACAGAAAATTTGATCGTACCTACAGCAAATGCTAGTTGTATATTTTTCTCTTGCCTAAAGTAAAACAAGGAAACACAACCAAAACCACACAGCCCACTAGTCATCTTTCAGCTTCACTCTCTCAGCTAGGGGGACAACTTGTACAACACCAAACAGGTGGTGGACCAAGCACACAGCAAGTCTGAAGATCACATTTGTGGCTGAATTTAGTCTCACTCTGATGTCATCATCTAGCATAGTACGTGTGTGTGGAAATCAGAGATGTGGAAAACTCATAACAGGAACTCAAGTAAAAGCAGAATGTGGTGCTGTAGCGCCAGATTAAAGTTCAGGCAGTAATGAAAGCCTCATTTATCAATACACCTGACTAATACAGCATTGTGCCTTGTGTAAGAGATAATAATTTGCACATTTAGACCTGCATTAAAGCAAAATTCACAAGTGTTACAGAGACATACTACTCAGTAGAATGAGTCTCACATCAATCTTAGAATCACAGAATGGCTTAGGATGGAAGGGACCTTAAAGATCACCCAGTTCCGACCCTCTGCTTGTGGGCTGGTTGCCCCCCACCAGCTCAGGCTGCTCAGGGCGCATCCAACCTGGCCTTGGGCACCTTCAGGGATGGGGCACTCACAGCTTCTTCAGGCAGCCTGAGCCAGGACCTCACTGCCCTCAGAGTGAAGCATTTCTGCCTAACATCTAACCTAAATCTCCCATTCTAGTTTAAAGCCATTCCCACTTGTCCTATCCCTATAAAGAGTCTCTCCCCTTTCTGCTTAAAAGCTCCCTTCACATACTGAAAGGCCACAATGAAGTCTCCCTGGAGCCTTCCCTTCTCCATGCTAAACAAACCCGACTTCCTTAAGCTTTCTTCATAAGGAGCAGTCTTTGTGCTCCTCCTTTGGACCCACTCCAAGAACTCCATATCTTTCTTGTGCTGGGGGCCCCAGGCTTCTATGCAGAACCCCAAAATGGGGCCTGGCAAGGGCAGAACAGAGGGAGACAATCCCCTCCCTCAGCCTGCTGCCACCCCTCTTTTGATGCAGCCCAGGATACAGCCACCCTTTCAGGCTGCAAGCACACACTGCTGGCTCACATCCAGCTTTACATCAACCAGAACCCCTATGTCCTCCACAAGGGCATTCTCAAGGATTTTTTCTTCCAGTCCGTACGCGAGTCTGGAATCACCCTGACATAGGTGCAACACTTTGCACCTGGCCTTGCTGAACCCCATTAAGTTCACATTTTCAAGCTTGTTTCAATGGACGGCATTCCTTCCTTCTTTGAATGAACAGCACCACTCAGCTTGCTATCATCAGCAAACGTACTGAAGGTGCACTTGATCCCTCTATGTCATTGATAAAGGTGCTGAAAGGCATCCCAAGACAGACTCCTGGGGGCACTACTCATCACCAGCCTCCACCTGGACATAGAGACATCGACCACAACCCTCTGGCTGTGACCATCCAACCCATTCTTTATCCACCAAATAGTCCAGTCTTCAAACCCATCTTTCTCCAATCTAGACGTAAGACGTAGTACAGGACCAATCTTCTATTAAGATAATTCTCTTTAAGAAAAGCAATGACTTATCAGTTTACAATTAAGGTTTCTCGCTTTATTGGTATCATTAAGTTCCAGCATGCTGGACATGAAGACTATCACAGCAACACGAGCATAGTCGCTACGTCTGATCTTTGGTAGTAAACTTTCAGCTACTTCAATAGGGTTGGGTTCAGCTGTTGTGCTTTATTTTTAGCTGTTTTTCTAAAGAGAATTTCATTTTAGAAAAGCATCAAGGTACTATTGTAAGGTATCCAAATCTATAACTATCAGCTACTAATAACTTGAGAACCCTTAGTGCCTGTAGAACCAATTCATCTATGCTTCACACTTTTAAAAGAAACACATATGAAGTAGTGTCTAACCCAAATTTAACAAACCAAAGTTAAATATTTATAAACAAGACACATGGGAAGCACAGGAAATCCTTACAGAAGGTACACTCCAATATGATTGACTATTCATGTATAGAGTATGACATATGATGGAAATGAATAAAAAGTAAACAGTGTACTCCATTACTCCCAACATCTGCAAAGCCTATTTTCAACTTCCTAAATTACACAGATGTAACAGCGTGGAGCTCTTAAGCCTTGAGTGCATACTGATGAGATCACATTTCTGTTTCTGTGATCCTGAAGTGAGCAATTAAAGAACATACATTTCTGCACTGCAACAGAACAAGTCCAGAACATCAGTATTTCTGCTTGCAAGGCCATCTGACATGTGCATCTCTGAGAGATAAATTAGCAACTTGACAGCAGTTCCCAAAGAATACATCATCTTATTTTTTAATAAAATTAAGCAGACTGTTTCTCACTTGGGTGTTTAAGAGAGGTGTTATAACAAATGCTGAGATTTTCTTCACAAGACACATCACCTGACATTAATTAGCAGTAAAAGTAGTCTGCATAAATGACGAAGAAGAGCAAAAACTAAACAAATGCCACCATGCTCAAAGATGATTTATAAAGCTATAGGAAAAAAAGAATTTTTCATCTTAATTTTTCACCATGCTTCTCTATACTTGGAGCCATTCTGGACAATGCTGTCCACTGACTTCAGATAAAATCTCACATTCCCACCCAAAACTGCATCGTGGCAGAGGTGAACAGGAAGGATGTCCCTGGTAAGCTCAAATACAAGCGTATTTGTATAGGTGATGGAGTAAACCTTGCAGTGAAAATGAGAGCAGGTCTACACCAAAAATCAACTATCAAGTAAGAACATGCAAGCCTATGACCCCAATATGCATCTTCTGATTAAGATCATTATAACCCGAGTACTCCAGATATGGAGGTTTGTTCCACTACAACCCTTCTTACCAAATCTTTGTGACATTAAGAATGAGGCAGTACTCAAAAACACATTCACACTCTGAACTTGCTTTCCGTTTTTCATCAAGGAAGACGTGCTCTATTTTTCTCACTCTTCTGCTAAGACTCAGTGACAAAACTATAGATCCACTGTCGGCACCAGGGCTGCTCCTAAGAAACCTGGAACTAGATCTGCTTCACTAGTTGTTTCAAGCAGACTCGGTATTTTCCCTCGGTTCCTCATACTCCACACATGATGGAATCATGAAGTCACTTCACTGTATTTTTCATAACATAGTCAGAAAAACAGGGCTGTATCACAAGGATGCTACAGCAGAAAATTTACTATTCTTTCTTTAATAAAGAAAGTTTATTGCCCAAAAGAGCAGCAAAATGGGTCTTTCCTCACAACAACCTCACTCCCCCTACGCCTCTGCAACTCTGATACGACGTCTAAAAGAAAATGGGTTACTGAAAGACAGGGAGATGTGAAAGCAAATCAATAGGTGGAAAAAAATATATGGGAAAACACAGACAGCTTGCGTTCCTTTGTAACAGAGTCCAGAGTCAAGCCCTGCACGCAGCAGCCCTTTAACTACAGAAGTGATAAGCAAGGTCTGGAGGAAAAGGGGAAAGCCTCAGTGAAAAGAGGCATTAAGGAAAGCCCGATGGTCAAGAGCACACAAAGACCACTAAAACTAAGTGTGCATGGAGATCTCAATGACAAGCTATGGAAAGGGCAGAAATTCAACAGTTGACAGTGTTTTGGGGCTGTGGGTTATTTTATTGCTGTTCTGAGAAGGCAACCGTGTGGCTGATACATTGACATTGTAGCCATGGAGCCAAGTTAAGTGGCATCAATAACATCACAAATGAGCAGTATTATCCACTGCAGTTAAAGACCAGTGCAACAGCTTCTTAATTGCTTTGTAACTGTGATCCTACAAAAACTTTGATTGGCAACACAAAGGAATCAATTTTTTTTAATCTAAGTTTTCCCTTTGCCATCAGCATCATTGATTCAGCTCAACACTGCATCAAAGACAGATTATACCAATATTAACAGAAGACAGTACTTTTGGTCATTTTTGGTCATTAAGCATTTACTTCTGTAAGTCTCTCCACTTAAAAGAAATGAGCAATAAAAAATGAAGACAATCTCCTTTCGTGCAAGAATCTCTCCCAAAACTGAAAGTCTAAATATAGCAAGAATATTCAATAGTTTTTGATACAAAATGTAGGAATGTAGGCTGAAATTAATTACTAAAAACGTAGAATGCTGATGCTCTTTGTCACAAGGGACATTTGGTGCTGCAGAAGCCTTTGTGCCCAGAGAACGCTACAGGATTGCAATCAAAGACCAGGGCAGTTAAAGGCAAAAACAACAAGAAATTTTTGAACATGCTTTTAAGCCCATGCGAGTGGGTTTCTCTTTTTGTGCAGTGTCTTTGTTCCATGTTTCTACGTAACGCTGGTCTACCAAATACGATGTGACTATGATGTCATTATTAGTATCAGAGACCTCAAAACAAACACTGCTTTCAGTTTCACCTCGGAAAACATTTAGGGTAATGAGCCCAGCAGGAGGCTCAGATCTAGCAGATCCTGCTAGTTGACTTTCAGAACAATCCCAAAATCTTTAGCTTAGAGTTACTTGCTTTACACTTTTCACTCTGTTTTCGTTTTCCATACCCCATTTCTATTAAGATGTCTCTCTGTGTAGTAAACAAGGACCTGCTGCCTACTTTGAAAGCGACCTTCCAGGCTAACAAGAAAAATCAACAACTACTAGATATACAAACCAACACAATCCATGTATAGAGATACCCCAGAAAAAATTGTTTTGAAGCAGTATCTAAGTATTATAAATACTGATTGCTGTCATTATAAGGCATAACAGAAGCATCCCAGGTAGGCTGATGAATCATGCTGGAAATCCTGCATTGCTGGTAGGTCAGGATCCCCCACACGCACATGGAGGATACAAGCCTTTGGGAAGAGGTGCAGCTGTGCCACTGCCACCTGTTTCTTTCTTTACACCCAAAGAGGTTAAGGCTAGAAGGGCTCAACCTGAGCATCAACACCTGCACCACACTGCAAACAGGTGAAGATCAGGAGCTAAGGACCAATATGAGAAGGCAGCACTTGTGACGTACGCTCAAGTGATAAAGGTGATAATGAAACATAGCTGTTATTTTTCTATTCTAAGAACTACATAACGAACAAATGCTAAGTGTTTTCCAGGTGAGTGGCTAGCAAGGTATATTGTTCTGATGCTTGTGTCAAGGCCTTGGCTCTCCTTCAGAAACCCACCCCACGTACATATTCTTGAACACCAGCACACAGCAACATATCCGAGAAAAGGCTTGGACACACTTCCAAGATCTATAACAAACTGAAGAACAGCAAGTTCACCATTACCTACAGACAAATGAAAATGCATGAAGAATGATTTCGCGTACAAACCCAACATCTGACATCCAGGAAGTGTTGTCAGTCCTGCAACGTTACTGTCAAAGGAAACTACAAAATGAAAAGATACAAGTGGATCAGATAGCTTACAAAGAATTAAAATTCCTGGACAGAACACAGGGAAAAGAGATGTTCTATTAGTTGCCTTTATGTTTATTTTACACATTTGATCACAGGAAGAAGAGCCTATAATTGAAATAGTTTCATGGGTCAATTAGACAATAACATTCTACTTAAGTCAAGCATCTCACACTAATGTAGAAATGCCTTTTAAATTTTAATATAATCTGTACTGCAAAAGAAATACTCTTCGAAGTGGCCACTCAATGCAGCTCTTAGAAAAGTAGCTTGTTAATCTCCAAAGGCTAATTGCATTTGTAAATACTGTTTCCAACATTTAAAATCTAAAACTTAACACTGAATGTTCACTGGAAATATCTATCAGGAACAGCAAACAGATTGAGAGGTGCAGCAGGAAGGAGAAATTGGAGTACCTAAGCATTATGGCACTGCTAGCAGACCATTCCACTTCATGATGATGCAGTGTGCCCAAGATGAAGGGACCATAATGAAGGCACCATATTATTTCGGGTCCACAGAGTACATTTCCACACAGACACCCAAGCATGCTTTCAAAAATGCAATTACAAGACTTCCACATGTAACATGACAGTATTCCTTCAAAAAATAATAATAATAAAAAAAAATCAAACAAAATCTCTCAGTGGTCTGAGTTTACTGAGTTTATGACAGATTCATCTCTACTACCCCGTAAACATGGATTTACAGGGTAAATCCAAGGAGGCCATCTGACATGTCACCACTGAAGCTTCTCTGTCCCCATCCCATCTGTTTGCTGGGAGCTCTGGAGGCCAGGGACAAAGCCTTCGCAGAGCTAATCCTGGGCCAGGGACCAGGCACAGCCTCTCTCAGCCCAGCCATTGCACTCTGGGCTCCCATCGTTACCTTTCCTGCCAAGCTGCGGTGCAAGCAGAACACTATGGGTTCACTTACAATGTGCCTGTCATCCAACCAAACCTGAAATGCAAGCAACAGCAACTTTATTAGCACTTACTGATCCCAGGGGTGATAAATATGTTTGTTTACTCCTGTGCGAGTAAAGCTGGTGGTGAAAAGGAAACTGATCAGACTGTTAAGTGGCTCAAACTCACATTAAAAATCAAATGATAATATAATCCCAGGAAATTGCCAGGATATAGAGATCCAGTGCTGTAGCACCCAGGGCCATGCTGGCATCTCGCCAACAGCCTGAGGGTCAAAGCTATCCTGCATGCATTTACGTAAATTTGCATCTATTTTACATAACAAGCAAGCATAATATTAAACGCACTTATATAGAGGGATTGTCCTGAGCTAGCACACCTGCTGTTACAAGAGCACAGGGTTAGTACTTCTTCCTCCTGTTTTTCACTTCCCTAGCTCTGTTTTACCATGCCACCAGGTGAGGACTCTGAGCCTTGCCACGGGCAAGTTACTCCCTAGCCAACAAGGCTGCGTGCTCCCATAGCCATATGCGCAAGAGGAGCAGCTGAGGGAGCAGGGACATGCTACCTGTTCATGCTACCTGTTCATTCCGCTGGCAGTGCAAGGTCCCCTCCTGCTATGCTTGGAAAGGAATTAATGCGTGCTTTTCCATTGCTCCTTCTCTTAGCCTCCCATGGCTCTTCTTAAGACGAAGTTGAGGGTTTACACCTTTTCTTCTTGTTTGCACGAGGGCTCAAGATTCTTCCTAGCCAATACTCAGGATATAAATAAAAGTATAAAAACCTATTCTCCAAGGCACAGAAACAGTAATCTTCAGATGACGGAGCTGATGGTCTTATGCAATCACCAATATGTACGTATACACGTGCTGGGGGAACCAGAAAGCATTTCCACAAACAGATTAAAGAAAAGCAATCACAAACGTTTCCATGGAATAAAAATGTTCTCTCACATTACAACACACAAGCACAATCAGTTCCTCTGCAGCTAGAATTTGAGTAATTGTTTTCAACTGTTTTTGTGGGACATTTTACTCTATAGAACTATCAGCATCCAAACATCATTCAAATGCTGCAAAAAAAAAACCAACCAAAAAAAAAAAAAAAAAACCATAAAACAGAAAGCAACTCGTTATTGCTTATGAAAGGAAAACAATCTGAACTATACATCTTATTTTCTTTAAAATAAAAAGGAACATTTTCTGTTTCATTGCTAGATTTCTCCAACCATCTCAATCCATCTCTTGTTTTATACTCAGCCATAGATCCATGATTCAGTGAAATTCATGGTTGATTTCATAAAACCACCCAACTAACCAAATTGGAAATCTCAAACATCAAAAAGCTTCATATTAGTTCCTATTTTGCAATGATATAGAAATAGTATTCTGTAATGACAGATTGCAAACTCACACAAACTGCAAAGAAAACAGTATGGGAAAAATAGCAGATGTGCTTTTGACACACATTGAACATCTGGATTTAAAGTATTATCATCCCTGCTTCATTTACACGTTTAGGAAACGTCTCCAAGCTCTGGGATGTTAGATGCTTCTAATTGTGATTACTAATCAGAACACTGGACAAGGACCAGACTACCATCACTGTACACAAGTCAGACTTCCTAACTCCAGGTCTGCCCTCTCAGAACACGTCCTGCCTTCTGTCCTGGAAAAGCAGACACCAAATGCCAAACAAGCATTACAGCCTCCGAGATACTAAATCCAGGCTATCACTCATCCCTTCTTGCTATTCTTGCCTGCAAGTCTGATTTTGTTTAGGAAATCTTTTTTAAAGCTCACAGTTTCACACTGCCTTTCACATCGCAAAGCAGTCCTGCAATGAAGACAAATCTCCTAGGAAATTCTACAATAGCAAACCACAAATAGAAGGAAGTTGGGAAGTTTTGCAGAGGGATAGATTTTGTGTTTAAGCTTCCAAAGAATGCAGCTAAACCAATCAGATATTTTTTCTTAATTTTTAGCGATAGTTTCAGACGGCATCTGCAATAAACTGAATTATTTTCCTTCGCTGAACTGCTAGGGAATGCAGCCAGCGCATCTCCATATAAAAGCACATGCTTTGCCATACTGCAAACGCCATACATCTCCCTCACCCCTCCAGTCATTTTCTTCTTATCTGACCAGCTACACTTCTCATCAGCATCAACTGTCAATTTGTACAATCAAACTCAAGCTGCATTACTTCAAAGTCTATAAATCCCTTATGCTTCCCTTCAATCCTCACAGAGCACTGAAGTGAGATTTGTCTGGCCAAACATGTTCGCCATGTCAGCACAGTTCTGCTCAAGCCAGCAGCTCATCTTTTAGCTTCCAGTCTTACATTTTGAAGAAAATGTCATAACACAACCGGTATAAGTCACATAAAAGCAGCAGCTACAGCTTTATTTTCTTTTCTGTCGATCTACATAAATAACTTGTAATCTGGGTACTTAGTTCCCTTCTCGACACAACAGCTGAACGCAAAAAGAAGATAAATCCTTGAAGGGTGATGGCTTATGATTTTCTTCATACACACTCATGGGAAGAGACCCCAGAGGCAAGCTCACCAGGAAGTCCACCTTATTGCAACCAATTTCTATCCACACTTCCCAGGGCAAGATGGAAATGAGACAGCTGAGCAGCACTGCCTGCACCTCCCCACGCAGCCAGGAAGAGGCAGGTCGCACTGAGAGCCAGGCTGCTGTGCACTTGTCACTGCCATAAATACTGGGTGAACTACGGCAACGTGGCGAGCACCTTTGTTCTGCTGCATCCCTCCCTGCTCAAGTGCTCGAGATTACCTGAAGTATTTTTATCTCTGTCTGGGGGAGATATTGTGGAGTTACATATCGCATTTCGAGCATAAAATGTGGCGCAGCCTGATTGGCATAAAAGCCCAATGGACTGTTTGGGGAATAGTTTGTTCTCCTAATGCTGACATTATATCATTTGTTTTTGGCAGCTCAACAACATCAACAAATTTTTATCTTATTTGAATTGTCACAAAAAGCTTAATAACTCTCTTTATTTGGCATATCTTCCGGAAGAAAAAGGAAATAGGTACATTATTAGTAAAGCAACATATGTCTGATGGCTTTGATCTGTGCTGATGCAATGCCCTGCAAGGATAAAAGCAGAGCTTTTTAAGAGGAGGAGTCATCAAATGAATATACACATCCTAAACAGCCTTTTGAAAATAACAATTTCTACTCAATTAGCACTTAGTGATATCTAATTTTAGGTAATAAATCACTTAACTTTCTGTTGTTGTGCTTTCATGCTACAATCCTCTCCAATTAGAACCAAATTTATTTTAAATGTTTCCCCAACACGTTTTATCTATTTTCCCTGTTTAAAGCTGTCTGCTTGACTACATTAACACACAACGGAGGCTGAAAACCAGGCTAACTGCTCATCTCTTTAATTCCTACAGAACAAGAAATTATAGAACAACATGGGTTAAAAATATAGAGGTATAACACGATAGGACACAAGTTATCACTATTTAGTTGTCCTGAGCCAAAAAATTGATTATTCCATTCAATCTGATAGCCCTCATACGGCCCTATTCATTCTGAATTCAACTTGGAATTGTTTATTAGACATACGTATTTGTACTGGCTAATGAGAGATTCGCGGTTGAGGTTTTGTTTTGGTTTTGTGTCTGTGTGGTTGGGTTTTTCTGTTTTGTTTTTAAAGCTGTAAAACGACATGATAAATAACACATTCCTGCGGAGGATACAGTGCAGCCACACATGTGCTGGCATCCAAGTTTACACAGATGCTGACCCTTCATCTGGGTTACGCTTTGTATTTCATTTTGATCATCTGGACCATTTTCCCAGACTGTTTATATGAGAGCTGAAAAGCACTTCAAAAAATAAACCCCGACACATTTCTCTACTATCAGCGGTGTGCAGTTTATACACAGCACAAATGAAGTCCATTGTGAATGCATACAAGACCAAGAAGCGCTTATGAAAAACAGAAGCCAATCAGTATTACCAAAACCTAGAATTCAAGAGGGAGTTTTTAACACACAAGATGAACCACAACACTTCTGAACAGTCCTTTTTTCCCCAGTTGCAACTAGGTTCTCATTAAAACTCAAGCTTCTGTCATAAAACAAGTTAAAACCTGCATCACAAATTTGGTAGGCCTCTCTGACCATGCTGCCCGGAAAAGACTTGACAACAACACCCAGATTCTCCTTAACTCAAAAAGGAACAGATTGTGTACCTCTGTGCAACGGTGTGAGCGTGTGCCACGCTAACTGTTCAACAACTGGGTACACACACATCTTCAATTTGTTCTGAGATTTTTTTTGTCACTGCTGTCTGTAATTCTGGCTATCATCTTCCTTCTCTCTTTATCTGCATATTTGGTTACCAAGGATATCAAAGTCAGTCTTCTGGGAGACCAGATACACTGTAGGAGTGATTGGAGAAACAATGAATACTATTTTTTGAATTTTTATGCTGACAATAAAAATGCTCCCCTGATTGCTCCTTGCATTTAGTCACCTTTTTCTGAAAGGCCACCATACCATCTCCTGGGTGGCATCTGTTATATGACAGACGTCTCCTCTGATCAACTTCAATCACCGTTCCCAAAATTATCCTCTGATTGTTCTTGATTGTTCAGTCAAGTTGGCAGGAAGTCTCCTCCATCCTTTTGCATATATAGTGAGACTATAATTCAGAAGTACATCGTCAGAAAAGTGTGCTTAATTCACTCATCAACACAACCAGCTTGCCTGGAAGTGTTAGACGCCATGTCAGTTTTCTCCCATATTTCACTCCAGGAGAGTCAATTATACTTCAAAACAGCATCTTCCCCACAGTCAAATGCTTTATGTTCCACAGACATGTGCTCACAATGCGTAACAAGCATTGCGGAGATTTGCCTCCTCTACGGCTGCCTTCCAGTTATTTCCCAAGTTTCTTTTCAGTTAACGTTGTTTCACTGTACCCAACAATACAATATAATGGATTTTGATTGCATTTGCCTTTCAATATACATTATGATCAAGTGGTATGTTCACATTCAGAACTTCCTGAAGAATACTTTGCAAGTTTTGAACTTCTAGTCATGGCATGCTCAAGAGTGATTTTTTGGAGACAAAACATTGATATTCGGTCACTGTTTTCACAGAGCACTTAGCTTTAGCACTTATCTTTATTTAACTAACTGCTACCACTTCTTTTCCCATAAGAAAACCTGTCTAATTTATACTAGATAAGTCACAGCACTTGCATTGCTTTCTTCCATCATAGTTTCCTCCTCTGCATTGCTTGCATTATTAGCATTTCTTTCCCAAGAATGTTCGCAGCCAGCCAGTTCATTTGAATCAGTCATGCAGCTTGTCTTCTAATGCTCTTACTTTTTCCATCAGCTCTTCCACTGAACTTCTATTTCAAAAATCAATAGACTCAGTTTACTGCAATGCAAGACTTTCTTACCATCACAGTATCATTTTTGTCACCTTTAGTAGCTTACACAATCAATTTTACTTGATGAAACTCAAATGGGTTAGCAGGTAAAAAACGTATGCGAATTTTCCTCTTAATTATATATTATGAGTACAGACCTTAAAAGGGAAGAGCTGGTAGCTATGTCCTATTGTAAGAAAATGGATTAAACTCATGCATTGCACTAAGCACCCTACACAGTAGCCTTGAAGTTGTTGGGTTTCTTTTTGTTTTAAACCAGACCCAATCATGACTGATGCTACTACCTCAAAAGCAGTGAAATTCAAGTATGAAATGTGAAACCGTTATTATTCTTCTACTTGTTACTCTCTGCATCACTAAAACGACAGAGCACAATCTTCCAAGAAGCCAATATGATTCTATTAAGAACTTCTCTAGAAACACAAACCTAATCATGGAAAGTAATGGCACTGGTGAAAAATCAACACATTAGGAAAATCATCTGTAACTACAGAGTAACAAGAAAAAATTCAGTCCTCATTTGCACCAGGCTTACTTCTCCCCCCATCTGCAACTCTCAATTGACAGTTAAAAATCTAATTGGCAATCCCTCCTCGCTCACAGTAGGAGAGCAACTAATATACACAATATCTACTAAAAATCAATTGTCTGAAAACTAATAGGGATCCATCCTGTTACCTGAATCGTTCTGCATTGATTTCTTCCCTCACCTTTTGTACACTACATCTCGAGCAAAAGCACAAAGACACCACTGCATATTCAAAGTTGTTACTACTTCTGTTACCTAGGAAATGCACCGAACAGTTGTTTTGTTGGTGTCAAAGCAAAGCAAGACTGAATTATAGCTCTGGAGATGCACAACATTTGGTCATTTAATGCATGCGTTAGTGAGAAGTATGTGATACATGCACAAAGATATCCTGGCTTTTTTCACAGAATCCCAGCACGGCAGGGTTGGAAGTGACCTCAAGGATCACAAATCTCCAACACAGGCAGGGCCACCAACCTCCCCATTTAATGCTAGACCAGGATGCCCAAGGCCCCGTCCAGCCTGGCCTTGAACATCTCCAGAGATGGGCATCCATAGCCTCTCTGGGCAGCTGTTCCAGCACCTCACCACTCTCTCTATAAAGAGCTTCCCCCTGATATCCAACCTAAACCATCCCTGTCTCAACTTCAAACCATTTCCCCTTGTCCTGCTGTTATCTACCCTTTCAAAGAGTTGATTCCCCCCCATTTGTAGGCTCCCTTCTGGTATTGACAGGCTGCAGTGAGGTCACCCTGCAGCCTTCTTTTCTCCAAGCTCAACAAGCCCAGCTCCCTCAGCCTGTCTTTGTAAGGGAGGTTCTCCAGTCCCCTGATCATCTTTGTGGCTCTCCTCTGGACCCTCTACAACATCTCCATGTCTTTCTTGTACTGGTGGCTCCAGACCCAAACACAGTACTGCAGTTGGGGCCTCACAAGAGCAGAGTAGAGAGGGACAATCACCTCCCTGCTGGCCACCCCCTCTTCTGATGGAGCCCAGGATACCATTTGCTTTCCAAGCTGCAAGAGTACACGTCTGGCTCGTGTTAAGCATTTCATCCATCAAGACCCCCAGGTCCTTCTCTGCAGGGCTGCACTCAAGGACCGCCCCTTCCAGTCTGTATGGATGCCTGGGATTCCTCCGGTCCAAGTGCAAAACCTTGCACTTGGCTGTGTTGAACCTCCTAAGGTTCACCCAGGCCCATCTTTCAAGCCTGTTGAGGTCCCTCTGAATGGCATCCCTTTCATCCACCCTGTCAACCACTTCCATTAAAGCCGATGCTCGCTGGCCCACAGCACCAGGCTGCTGTCACACACCGTGACTCATCTCACTGGCTGTGTCACTACAGCTTCTTTTCACATAGAAGTTTAACTCTCCACCAGATCAGAATTTCAAATACAGTGGGCTTTTTTAATATATATACACCATCAGGTCTGGCAAATAGGACATATCTGTGCTTTCCCCAGCAGTTCTGTTTTAATAGTGGTCAAGCACAAGAACTAAAGACCAAAAATCTCAACAAAATGTCATGTTCGTGCTGTTCTTTAATAATAAGGCCAAATGATGTATTTAATCAAAACTGAAAAAAATATTCCCTCAACAGTGAGCAAATGAGCCCATCTCACAATGAGTCACATTTGTGTGAGAAGGAATAACAGAAAACTTTCCTATTAAAACAAAAGTTACCAACAAGATTTGGCTCAACACCACTCCTATGGTCCAGCCAACTTGTGTTTCAGAATCAAATCCATCATAAGGAAAGGAAGGAGCAGAAATTATCAGCTGTGTGGTCCTATAACCCCTTAAGATGCAAAAACTACTTGATCCTTACTATCATAAACCATGAAGCCATGGCTGGAAAACACAACATGAACCATGACTGAATGAGGCGTGTTGCAGTTAAGCCATCACAAATTATGCTGAATTTGATTTGAGCTGAATGTCATGAAAATAGAAATTAAGTATCTGCAGCTCTGAGTGTCTGCAGTCAGATTCACTTCAAATAGTGTCTATAGCTACAGAAAACAGCAAGTTCAAAATGTCATCTCATAGAAAATGTTTGTCACATTCTTAAAGTTTCAAGCAGCTGCATCTCTCTATTTTAAAAACCATTTATGCTGAATGGAAAAAAAACTACCAAACCAACACACACACCACAAGCCACTGTTTGCTGCTCACACTGCATTTGAGACAGAAAAATCTACTTCATGCTCCACATAGTAGCATTATTAGCATTTTAATCTGGAGCTAAATTAGGGCAGCAAACTACGTTAGGGCTGAATGGAATAAGGCTAAAAGCAATCCAGAACTGAAAGCTTCTCCAGATTCTTCACCAAGCTCCCTCTGGGACAGCTGTGCACTGATGTCATCTTCCAGAGTCCCACACAGCAAGCAGTCCACTGCCCAGACACAGTGCTGTTTCCCTAGTTGGCAACAGACAGTCATGTCCCCATTTTCATGCCCTCAGACCCACTGACTGCCAGACACCTTCCAGAACTTCTCCCTGAACAGCACCACAAGATTTCCTGCTGAGCCCTTACAAAACAAAGGCAATTCAGCTGCAGAACAGACCAGCACAAAAAACCCTAACTTGAGTGCAATTCACAGCCACTGTATTTGAGATTTTAATGCAGATCATAGGTACAGGCACTCCATTTAGTGCTGGTGGGCTCAGCATGAAATCCATTCTTTGAATTTCACTCTGCCCATTCCACCTCGTGTGCTGGATCCACCAGGCTGGATGGCCCCTCCCTGTGTTTGAAAAACCTAGAATTCAGCCACCTTAACCAAGCATTACACTTCCCAAAGCTTTGAGACACACTGGGGTGGTAAACTGCAAAAACAATGCTGTGACAAGTAAATTCTGTGCTCTCACCATTAATCCACCAAGCACTGTATCGTCAAGGAAGCAGAAACTTGGAACTGTGCAGCCTCCTCCCTGTCCTGAGCAGCTCACACAAGCAGCTGCCCCTAGTGCTTGGGCACAGATGGCCTTCAAAGATCTTTACATATCCCCTTACCTACAGAAAGTGGCTTCATATAACCAGATTACACACAGAAGAATGCTCACTGTTGGAAATCCTACTGGAATTTAGCATGGTTAGATGCAGGGACAATGGAAATTGTAGAGCTGGAGAGTGTATATTCTAACTCATCCACGTGGGCATAATTCTTAAACATGGGTTAAAAAAATCCATAGCTCTAAATTTTCCCCATTTTCCCTTGGCTCTGGCAGGGGCCAACGCTTGAGGCAGTAGCTCATGCATAGAGTGACAAGCAAACAACAGCTTCTATACCCCAAATGTCTCTTCTGGGTTCACACACCAGCTGCAAAAACATGTACTGGCCAGCCCCACTGCGTGTCCTGCCCTTGGCAAGCCATCAGAAACACACGGAGCGACCAGCGAGCACGGAACTGCCCAGGGAGATGCAACAAAACAAGGAGGGGAGGGAAAAAAAAAAAAAAAAAAAGGGGAACAATAGAAAAGGTTGGGAAGGAGAAGATGAGAAGGTCGTTGCAAGGCAAATGAGAAAAAAGGGCAAGAGAGGCTGGGAAAGTGGTGAGGTAAGGGAAGCACATGAGGAAACAGCCTGTGAAGAAGATGCTCCACACTAGCACAAAGCAAGGCTCCTGCTGGAAAACAGCTGGGAACAAATGACCAGCAGGAAAAACAAAAACAAATATTCCACAAGACAAAGGGCACTCAGTTACACATTAGTAAGCAGAAAGCTTTCCCACTCCACAGCTACATCTGTGCCGATAACTGAGAAAGCATCAAACTAAAAGGTTTGGACATCAGCACCGGCTGAGTAAGTAGGTTAGGCTTGAGGAGAGATGATGCATATCAAATGCAAAATGGATAAAATTAAACATTTATTGACAACAGGAAGTTGGGCTAAGCATCCAAAAATACTGAGCACTACCAAAATGCATGTCAAGTCCTGAGAGCGAGAGGCCAAGTGAGTCTCCTACAGCTTTTAGCTTAAACGACTTGCAAGCTATTCCTTCAGGTCTCTTGCAGAGCACAATTAGAGCTTCAGTTCCTGCTGACTGCTGTTAACTGCTGCACCTATGACTCTTTACATTCACCACAGCTGGGCTGCTCACTGCATAATGGCAGTCCATCAGGAGGGCTGCACATGCCAGATATCTTTGGTATGGCAAGAAAAACAGATGCTGTTCCTCAGGTAGGAGAGCACGCATGCCCACACGCTCCTCTTTGGCAGAGGCAAACCAACAGAATCTCTTCTCTTGCAGAAAGAGATAATATCTACCTTCCTAAACCCAGCAAGCTTCACACCAAAAAGGGCAAAGCAACAATAAACACAGAGAAGGCAGCAGAAAAGAAAGAGCTGCTTTTCTCTGCTGGAAAGCAAGATGCAGTGGTTTGTAGTGAGCTAAAGAACAGGTAAGAAAACAGGCTCATTCCTAAGCTGTATTCACATGCTATTTGTATTACATTATCTTCTACATTTCTAACAACTTGGGAGTCACAAAGCAACTGTAACCTCAAATCCCACATTTTCTGAGTGTAAATGAGAATAGAGAAAGCTTTCTCCAGCTTCCGAAGAGCATCGCTCCTGTTTCCCACTCTGTCCATCACTTACAGACCCAAACCACTCAGGCAAGGGGGCACGCTGCATTTTTGTTTGCTGCTGACTGCTGGGTTTGGGATATGAGAGATTCTTTTTGTTCAAGGCAGTTGGTTTCATTCCCCCTCCCCCCATGCCCCCTTCTCTGGGGCTTTCCCCCCCCGCTCCCCCCCACTAGAGATAATGTCCCTTATATTGGCAGTATAAGTGTGCCTGCTTTGTGAAGATGCATCACACAGACACACATTGCTCCCCTTCCCACCACCACAGGAACATCTGTGCTTCAGAAGTCCAGAAGGGACACACTTGTCACTGCTCTTTATGTAAAAATTGCACCTTCTTCACATAGGCAATGCTTTGCTGCTGAATTCAAAGTAGCACGCTTAACCACAAAACCAAATTTACTTTCCATGTGATTTGGAAGATAAGAATTTTCTGTGTTTTTTCTTTAAACGGCATTATTTAAGCTTGCTTACAGTTAATCCTTTTTTTCTAATTACATTGTTTCTCTCACTATAGATCAACAGTCGATTAATCAGACTCTTCAGAGAAGCAATAAGGTGTCTGACCTCCTTACTTTCTGCATTGTGATGAACTTCATCTCATTCTTTAATGAAATAGAAGTGCAACCCAATTCAAGCTATCTGCCGAATATCTGACTGACTACAGGGAGCCCATCGGGAGCTCTTCCATGGGCAAGCAGACCACATTCATTCTGTCAGCACTTCACAGGTCTTATCCTGTTACTATCCTCCTTTGGTCTTGACAGCAATGTACTCCGAAAGCCTTCTTCCCCCCCCCCCCCCAAAATGAACTGCATTTTAGTGCGACAACTTCCCAGTACTTCAGGACAATTACATACATCCATACAGGTGCTGGTGATTTGGGAAGTTATTTCCCAGCTCTGAAAGATAAGCTAATAAACTTCCTTCTCACCGTCCTTAAAGATTCCCAAAGGTGCAAACCTTCCAGGATGTTATTTTTATAGATACAGTTTCTCCTAGGCTTTACTTCCTTGCTTTTGCTGGTCATCTTGTTCTTCACAGAAAGGCAAGATAGATTGTTCCCCTCCTCTTTACTGGAGAACTTCGTAATGGATTTCTATGTATTTCCTTTATCCTTCTCTTCTCTAAGGCTTATCTCCTTTTCATACCTAGCTGAGTCGTATTTTTTAGACCCACACATAACACGAGCTTCCTTCACATAGATACGCTCTATCCCAGTGTGCAAAGACGAGACTGTGCCAAAGCTGAAGAGTTTGTGAAAACTACTTGGTGCCTCTGGCAGGCCTTAGCCCTGGTTATACTTACAAACAGGGGGTCTTCCTGTGCATCAACAGGATCTTGCTGACTTTTCACCAGCTTGGAATCTGTTCTAACCCCAATTTCCCTGGCTGCAGCCCTCCCATCTCTCTGCTATTTATACAGCTGATTTCTGCTATTTACAGCTGATAGCACAACACATTCACACTGAATGTGATCTGACATTTTGGATTTGCTTCTCTAATTTACCATCACTTTGAACTCTGTTCCTGACTTCTGGCGTTCTCACAGTTCTCACTAAGATGTCTGCAGATTTAATAAGCACGCACTCCATTCCATCTCCCAGGTCATTACAGAAAATATTGAGCAGGTTTACACATGGTAATACGTGTTCAGAGATCAGTAGATAATGAGCCATGCCCAACCCTTGACTCTTACCAGTTACACAAGCCCATTAAACCACACATTCCTACAGCTGTTATGAGAACTGGAGTTTATAACCAATATCCCTTCATGCTTATGCTATACAGACCAATAAAGCAATAAGGAAATGCTTTATGGGTCCATTAACTACCCAAAAGATGCTCGATAAACTATAGATACTCAAAAATACATGAAACTCAAGTCTTTTTTTCCACCCAACACTGAGAAACATTCACAGTGGGTAAAATACTTACCCTAAATAAGGCCAAACTCCTGGTAAGCTTCCACATCCAACAGCTGAGGTTATGGACACTGGAACTGAAAAAGCCTAAAGGAAATTACCTCAACTACACTTTAAGAAAAAACTAAATTAGTTAAAGTTGATCTTGGTTCTGGCTGACTTATCTCCCAAACCAAAGGACTGCTAATTGCATCCATTATTAAAAACAGGATAATTGAGATTATTCTTTTCCCAGAAAAGGTAACGCATGTCAAGGAACAAGCACGCTGAAGAAGAAAGAGCTCGGGCTGCAGCCTGCTGCCTCTTCTTTAAAAGCTGTTTTATTCTAGAGGTCTGATCAATCCCTGGGCTCTCTGCTATTGTTTGGTGAGCTGACTCACTGCATGTTCACTTTAAGCTTACGTGGTGTCAATTAATGGATTATAGGAGCCATCGATTTGCCTTTAAAGTTCTCATTTATGATCTCTGGTCCTCTGAGGAGAGAGTGGGTACCTATGTAGCAACAGCTCACATCTTCAACAGGCTGCAAAGGTTGCCTTTCGCCCTCAGCAAAAGAGGATCAAGTAGGACAGGGAAAATAGCGCACAAGTTTCAAATATCTGGGTTTCTAGCAAGGAGTCTGGCTCTCCTGGATACAATCTGTTCACAGGCTATTTGTTTAGAGATGCCAAAGACCACAACAGCAGAGATGGTACACGCTGACAAGAGCATTTCCCCATACAGATGTATTTCAAGTTTTAAAAACACGAAGCTGCAGGAACACTCTGCAAGCAAGCTGTACTTCTGCTGAACACAACAAGTGGACTGAAGACAGGACTGAGACACCCAGACCAGAAAGTACACAGAGCTTTGCTATCATATCAAGACTAAGCTCTTGCAGTCAGACAAGTTAACCAGAACGAAAGAACAGCTGAGCATCACAGAATCACTGTTTGGTAGTGGGAGCAATACATACATTGAAGTGTAAATCAATGAAGCAGATATCCTAGATGATGTTCTTTATTGCTCCTCTCCACTTACTAAGCGCCTAATTCCCATATTAATCTCTGATACCTCAACCAAACATGTCAAACGATGAGTACATTTCAGTGCCTTTCATCCAACCTTACACCTCCAGCTGGGCTTGGCAGTAGCATGCTGAAAGCACAACTCGGAGCCTTGGTTGGAGAAGAACATTAAAAGGCATTACATTTTTTGTCACTGTTAAGTTACCGCTCTGGCTCACATGGTGGGAGTTCTTCCAGAACTGAGTATTCTTCAGCTGGAGGCGCCTGAAAAAACTTTTCAGTGTTTTTAATTGGACAATTAACATTGTTGAAAGCTCTGTAGCTTAATAGCAAGTTAGAAAACTCAGCCAAGCATCAAAAGTGATGCTACATGGAGAGGAGAGACATCACTGCACTGACAGCACACCAACTGAAGGGGCCATAGTGGACCGTTACTGAAGTCGCAGTCACACATAAGCTCCTGAAAGACACAATTGATGGTTGCACTTTCCTTCAAAACCCCATCTGCTTTGAATTCTTACAGCTTCAGAATAAGCAACTAGTTCCAATTAATTTTAATGATCCACACTGAATTACTTAGCATCTAAACAAAACTGTCTAATTCATTAGCGTTCCTGAATTTTATTGTTTCATCTTTGCTAATTTATAAATGCTTTTCATAAACATAAGATACAGTTCACCTTGAAGGAAATTCTTTCAAGTGTGATATATGGGCACATATGCATCTTATGCCTGGTAGGACAAAAGTGAATCCAAACGAATACACAACATTTGAATACAGATCATTCAGGACTCTTTATGAAGAGGGTCCCAAATGGATGCAGTTCTCAAATTAAGAGCAGGGATAACACAACTAAAAGAATCAATCCACGTTCAACTAAATTGAGGGCAAGGAAGGAGAAAATCACCATTTAGCAAACTTGCACATCTTTCTCAGTTGATTTAATCATTTATCATCAAGGAAAGCCTGCACAGTAAAATCTTTTGTAATGGTTTTGTTTTAAGATGCACCGTATCCAACAGCCAGGTCTTCCAAGGTTGTAAATGGTAAAAAGATAAGAAAAAGTGGGGGGGGGAGGAGAGGGAGAATAAGAAAATCAGACATCACACAACCAAGCTTCCCCTGGTAAAACAACGCAGCCTTAGCACTTGAAAGACTTCATATATCCCTGATCTTAAAAAGCTTACACACTGGTAAGCTCTACAGTTCCCTTCTCACCCCCACGCATTGAGGTTGATACAGTAAATATTAACAAGGCAACCACTAGCAAAGCAGTATCTCGTTGCCCTGGATTTTGACCTAAATGTCCATCTCAGCACAGTTCTTTTTAAAGTATGTGAGATGTGGGTTGAGAAAAAGCGTGTACTGAGTTACCAAATCAACATTTCTGTCCTCCCCGGCCTCACAACAGATGTTCACTCTCAATACCATTTCGCATCCACACACGCAAAAAAGTTGCAGGGCAGAACTCAATTCCAATAATTCATTTAATGTCACAATTCCATAAAACAATGCTTTTTTTTTTCCCCCCTACCTCCTTTAAGCTCAGTGTAATTGCTCAAACGCCCGTGGTCTCTGGCTTTGCATTTTTTCTATTAGAATCTTATTTCTCTGGTAGTTGCAGAGTTACCAGCAATGACAACTGGCATTTAATAATCAGTTTCCCAATTTCCACGAAAGCACTCAGATTTCAGAGTATATGACCCGTGTGCAGCGTGCATACAGACACTTTAGCCTCACTGACACTTTGGGAAAGCAATGGTTCATCACAATGCAAATTTAATGAACCCGTGACTGTGGCTCTTACAAATTAAAAGAAAAACAACAATATCCTGATGGGCCCTTAGCAGATCCACTGCAACAGACTGATTACAGCAGAGCCCTGTGTATTACGAGACTGTTTTTACTGGCCCTAAAATCTGAAAGTTTCCAAGCATTACCAGCACTTAACGTATTTCCTCCTCTCTGCCCAAATAAAACCTTTCAGACTGTAAAAGTTATTTCTTCCCAAACCAATGTCAGGAATTGATCTCCATACACTACAAAATGTAGACACCCTGTCACAGAAAAGACGAACAGGACTCTCACACAGGTACACATTTCCCAGGTTGATTTTTTGTGTGCCGCAAAGGGAAGAGTCATCTCTGTATTACATCACGATCATCAGAATGGTGAGGGAAGAGGTTATGTTTATATAACGACTTATTCCTATGCTTTCACAATATGCTGTATTAATATTACATTCTTCTGTTAATAATGCATTAATGGTCCTCCTCCCACCCTCTTCTGGAATCTTCCATCACTAAAAGCAGGTCGGAACGTGGCAGGAGTTAGCAAACTATTTCCTGTAATTTCAATTGACTGTGCAAAGAACAGCGTAAGTGGGGGCGATCTCTTATTCATGTAAGTCATTCCAGCATTAGAAAAGGGAAAAAATAACTTGCTAAAACACGGTGTCTGGGCAGCTACTCCCTGCTACACAGGCAAGATTTAGCCTACCTCAGATCAGCTAAAACTGTCAGCAGTAGACATAGACAGCTGATTCAAAAGCTATGGAAAGAAATTGATTATTTGTCTGCAATGCATCTGAGAAAAGCATCGCTGCTCATCTTCTCCCTTGCACGTGCCAAGGCTAAGCAGGATTGACAAAAGTGATTTTGGACTTGATGTCCAAGTGTTAGAGATTACAGAATGAGTCTATTATTGGCCTACGCCTTCTATTTTCCAGGGGACTATGAAGTAGCTTTGAAAAGAGATTTGCAGCCAACAAGCAGAAACCTGAAGAGTGAAGAACTGTGTGCTGTGTTCAATCAGCCTAACCCACAGAGTGTGCGTTCTCTCCATACCATCTAATACATTGCAAAAAACTTACCCTTTTTTCTTAAATAAAAAAACCTTCTGATGCTGGAACCACAATCAATTTACTATTATTTCTCTGGTGACTTGCACCGCTCAATTATGACATTTCATTTCAACCTTACTCTCCTAACACCTTGCATTAATCCACCCAAAAAACTACTGGAGACATTTTCGAGATGATTGATTTTCCACATCTGAAAGACATTTGTTCTGGTATGCTAACAGTAATAAATGAGAGAGGGCCCTTCACAAGTACAGAAAGAAACTGAATGCCAAGATAAATGTTACATTTCAAAGGATAATGGCTGAAAAGATCACAAACGTTCTGTGAAGACACTTATTTTGCCCACAACACACCTGTTTGTTTGTCATCAAGAATTTGAATACCACATTATCTGTATTAGTAGAAGCACAAATTGACCTATTTGTCATACCAACAGCAGCCATAGCCAGAGGATCAAATATCTGAATTTGCCCTTGCACATCAGAGAAACCTCAGGAAAGCAAAGCAATATTTCAAAAACTCAGCAGGGAATATATGGCAAATTAAGTCTCCAAAATAATTATGACGTCCCAAAGGGAAAATGCACTTGGCTTTCAAATTGCACCTAGGCTTTCATGTATCTTTTAAAATACATTGTAAAAAGGCAGTGCTCACATAGTTTAAAATATATTATGTTTCGAGGACCTAAGGGCTCATGCTATGAAGAGTGGAAATGGATCACCACTATAGCACATACTTGGGAGTAAGATCAAACTTCTTTGCTCTGAAAGACCAGGAACCTTCCCAGGAAGGATATTTCCTACGGGTTTTACTTTAAATGCCATAGTTCTGGATCTTCCTCTTTTATACTTGTATTTATATTACGACAATTCGCAATACTGGGGATTCAAAATGTGGCTTTTAGAAATGCATACAGTATTGCACACGTGTGCAATTCACACATCACAGCAGCGGTTCCCACAGATGGGTACACACTGCAGAACAGGAAAATAGTTGGCACTCAGGAACAGAGGGTAAAGGCACAGACAGCACCAGAATTACGGGTAGAACTCCCAGAAATTATTCCTACTTCAGGTGGTGGCAGAGCCATGTCCCCAGCAACCTTAAGTGTTCCCTCTTCTCAGCCCTCCTGTGCAACTGAGGCACAAATCTACACTTGGTATTTGCTTTTGGGAACTGTATGTGTTTTTCCCCACAAGAGAACGAATGATTTCTCTGCAAATCAGGTCAAGAACTATTCTTAATTCTTGAAGATGAATTCAGAATAAACAGAAATACAAAATACCGTTGTCCAACAACAGTTTCCTCATATTCAAGTCAGAGAGATCTGTTATCTCAACCTGAACCTGAAGTCTGACATGGTATAGCAAGTTTTCAGACAATCACTTCTCTAGTTTTATTCTTCCTACTTCCACACAGAAAAGAAAAATCATTTGGCAACGCCAGAGGCACCTTCAAGTCCAAAAATAGTAGAAAAAGATGTTTTCAGATCTAACAAGTCAAGGAAGAAAAGCTAAAGCAAAGCCTCTGTAAATCCCACCGGCAATGTACTAAAAGCAACGAGTAGGCAAAAGTACATTAGTTGTTAGCAGGAACGCATGAACAGACAAAAGGTTGCCGTAGCTTTCATATGTTCTTCTATTAAAAGATCTTAAACAGTGTTGTGCTAGCTTATAAAGAGCAGTGAAACTGAAATTTTGGAAGCTATAAAAATGAAATACATGAAGCGAAGAAAACATTACAGCATCTGTCACGTTTCTTAACACAAAGAGTTCTGATGATTGCCAGGAAAAGCAAAAAGCTATGCACGAAACTAAAAATATCACTAAAAATCACCACCTTCGCATAAACAGAACACACACCATAACCAGTAGGTTTACACAGAGATTGCTTAGGTATCACCGTTGTATAAATGTTTTATGAAGGCCTGAAAAGTTCCATTTAGCTTCAGCACAGAAACAAAGTCTTTAAGCAAATCAGAGCAGAGTTCACTGTACTCCAGTAATCCAATTTCAGCACTGCACAGTTCAAATGAGAAGGGCACCCCACTGCTCCCCAGCCAGCCACAGGCCTGGGGATTTTCTTTGCTTTTCAGAACCTGAAAAGTCTCTGCACAATTCAAACCAGGGCACTGCCAGCACAGCGAGTTTCATATCTACCAACTGAAGCCCACTAACTCCAGAATGAATTTACGGAAGCTGCCACTGCAGGTGTGTTTTCCCAAAGCTACTGCAAACTGAATCAGGTTAAACTTTGGCACTCCTTTTAGTATTTTTAAATGCAACAGCGCTACAAAACGCAGAAACAAAAATCATGTCTTTTCTGACATCTACTTCCACTCTACCACTTAAATATCCTTTAAAAATTTAGAGCCAAACTTCAGCGTATTTTCAATGTTTTCAGTGTGGGAGTAACGCTCTAGCTGCTCTCAAGCTACAATCACCGAAGTTCCTAGCAGTGTACATCATCCTGACTATCCATAGTCCTTTCAAAAGAAGATTCCCTCTCAGCCTTCTCCCCCCCAGGCTGCACAGCCCCTTGCTTTCAGCCTTTCCTCCTGAGGGAGATGCTCCAGGCCCTTTATCATCTTTGCTGCGCTCCTTCCAGGAGATCCCTGCCTGATTTGAGCTGGGGAGCCCAGAACTGGACACAATACTTCACATGCGGCCTCAGCAGGGCAGAGTAGAGGGGGAGGATCCCTTCCCTTCCACCCGCTGGCCACGCTCTTTGTAACGCACCCCAGGATACCAGTGGCCTTCTTAGCCACCAGGGCACACTGCTGGCTCATGGCCAACCTTGTCCACCAGAAGACCCAGGTCCTTCTGATGTATCAGTCACTTCTTCCAGCTTTAAAAACTGCATCTGCATACAGGCACCACTTCGTTTAAACTGCCTGAAGTATTTGAGGATGGCAAGGCTGAGTTTGCTTGGCACAGTAGTACTTCTACATAAGCTTTTTATTTTTTGGTCATTATACAGTCAGCAGCGTGCCACAGTCTGATTGAGACATGAGATAAGCACTCAGATATGTGATTTTATTTCATATATCTTAGACATAACAGAATCAAGCCCCAGGCAGATCAGTTATCCTCTAACTTTGAGACGATAAACAAATGAAATCAGAAATAATACACTTCCTAGCTATTCTCTGAGACTCAACATCCCATTTTTTTTTCCTTTACGTCACATCTTTGGGGTCATAAAATTGAGACAAAAAGGCCAGAACTTGCAACTGCTACACTGATTCTGAGCTTATAAACCTATAAACCTCTCAATGCTACTATAAATATTGCTTTCTTTGTCATGATGTGTGCTCTTACCAAACAGTTTAGTCAGCCTGGGAGGAGAAAAGGTATCAACAATGTACATCATTTATTTTATCTGTGAAAGAACTCGTAGTAGGCTCAGAAGGCTGCTCTTTACCATACACGTGCTTAATTCCCATCAGTGTTAGTGAAGCTTAACTCAGATTCTAATGGAGAAAAATGAAGGTTTTGTACTAGTCAAAGGAAACGGGTTGTTTTATCTTTTTGGTCCCTCCTAATGAAAAGTAGCAGTTGCTTTTAAGTGTGCTTTGTAGTTAAACAAGTCTTTGTTGCTGCAGAGAAATGTAAATTTATGGGAATAACAAAAATTACTGACGTGGAAGCCACTTAATTCTTGCTACCCATATGGGAGATGGTTAAGCAACCATTCAGCCTGTTCATAATTTGAAAGGAAGATGCTGAAGCCTTCAGCTGAGATGTTGGAAATTCAAAATAATCATCTTTTCTTTTATAATCAGACTGCAAAGCTAGCCTCTGTTCAGCTCTCCATGGGGCTAAACCATCCAACTAAGATCTCAGAGCACAAAAAAGTTATGCTAGGAAAGCAGGAAAGAGCACCAAAATTTTAATTTATAACAGCTCCAAACTGTTGCTTTGCATTATCCCCATCATCTCAAGCCAGAAAAAATTATCTGATTGGAGTCCATGCAAACAGAAACGTGTAGCCATTGAATGTAAAAAGCAGACACGTGCAAACCACATATACCCTTAGTGATAGCATTGCACAGTTGTGTAATATAACAAGCAGCGACCAGATTCCTGCTCTTATACCTAATAACAGCATATAATATCTTGCACACACACTTCACTTTATTTCCCATTAGTTCTAATGCAAATGCAATCTGCAGTTATCAAAATGGCTTAATCACATTCAGATACACTTCCAAATATTTTTTATAACACATCTAAATGTGATAAACCCCATCAACCATTTTGCTTCCTCTGTTTTGCCATTTAATCATTCAGGTGAATGAAGTAGACTGGATCTGCAGACATTTTGGAACAGAACATAAAAGCAGAGTTCATAGATAATTTTATAACATGACAACATAAAGCTGTCTCTTCCTGACCACACTGGTATAGATTTATCATTTTCCTCCATATTTTAAAACAAATACAATAGCAAAATATTGAATGGACAGTTATGATAAAATGCATTTGATTAAGACTTAATAAAGTAGTCTGTACATTACCAGTGAATAATGCGTTATAAGATAAAGCTAGACATAAAGCAAATAGTGTCAAAGCTAATTCCAAAGTGCATTTTTCAGCCATATTACTTATTTTATTACTGCACTTTAAAATGCACACATTTAATAGTATTTTTCTTGTTGTTGCTGCTGTCATCTGTTCTTTAAGCAAGTAACGCAATCCCTTGAAGAAATTTTGGTTGCATTGCTACATTGAAATCAGTGCAAGCTTTCCAGGAAACTAAGATCCTTGTCTCTCTTCCTACTATGAAAACACCACTTAGAAGTAAAAGACCACTAAAAAGCTTTCTAAAACAAAGGGGTGTTCTTTCCTACTCTACCAAAAAAAAAAAAAACAAAACCAAAAACCCACCCACAATACTAAGACAAACTCCTAAGATACGGCTGATTAAGTGATGAAATTTTTCCTACAATGTTTTCTTCGTGTTCAGTAAGAGCTGTCCTAAACTCACAAGCCATAAACTCATGTTCTCTCTAAGTGCCCCTGCACACATACCGGATGCCTAAGAACAGAGGCAAACACCTGAGGCATATGTAAATGCATATGCAAATGCATATGTAAACACATCTTTTTCTATGTAGGCATCAGGCTGGCCTTAACTGAACAACAACACTCAGTCCAAAGAGTACCTTTCCAACAATTAAACATCTGCAAAGGTATCAATTTACGTGCAAAGACAACAGAAGGTTGGCTGGAAACACACAGCTTACATTGAACTCGGAAGACCCAGAAGTGAGGTGCCCAAACCAGCCGTCTCTGGTTTCTCTGAGCTCTCATTATAGTTTCCAAAGCTCAAATTTGCACTAAAACTTTAAGCCAAATCTTACAGTAATATAAAGAAACATAATGTTTATATTAGCAGAGGACTGACACCACAGATGGTACTCCTACAAGCCAGCCAGACCCAGCAGTCACCTCACAGGGCACCAAGGCAGCTCAGCAGCCTGAAGGACTACGGGGATGGAAATGCCACATACTTGGTTACTTTCCTCACACTACCACTGAAAACAGGAGACATAAACTACAATTTCATAACCTTCAGAATTTTAAAATTCCCAAAGACATGAAATTTCAGGACAAACCACAAGGCTCATTCACATTTTCACTGAAGTGCACTCTATGCACTTACATTTAATATTAAATAATTGCATTTAATATTATGTTAGAAGTTGTGGTGCAGCAGTATGCCATTTCTGAATATGCTTATTTATGGATCTTAATTATAATTCAGCTTCATAAGCACTGCAAATCTTTAAGTGTAAGTTTAATAGCTAATGTTGTCCAGCAAAGAAGCTGACTTGTTTTGTACACGCATAAGTCTCAAACCTTAAGAGAATAAAGGCAGATTATTGAAAAATACTTATCAGGGCCTCTCTTTCAACATTTTCTCTTCTTTTTGAAAATCCACACAGCAGATGGCTGTTGCTGAAGGCCCTGCAGTAATTCCCTTCAGTGCGTTTCAGGGCTGATCTGTTTCCACAATCGCCCACCCCTCCTCAGCACAGCGCCTATGCTCCTGGAAGGGGAACACAAGGCTTCCAGTGAACTAGCTCTTGATAAAGACGAGCACAGCCACCCCTTACCCAATCCTTGTGCACGCCACATAACACGGATCTGCATCCAATTCCACACAAAATCTTCTATCAAAAGGGGAGAAGAACAAACTTTTAGCGCAACCAACTGTGAGACGACTGCCAGTCCCAAAGTGCTCGGCAAGCTTCCACGAAACTTTGACTCTTTCTGAGGATAAAACTGGATATCAAGGAGCTGCACAAGACACTGCATGGATAAACTAAATTCAGTTACTGCACAGAGCTTACCTTGCACTGTTAGCCCCACAAGCACATGACTGCATTTCCAAAGGCAGCAGCCTGCTCTGACCGCTCAGCCCAGGCTACGAAGCAGGCCCCAACTCGGGCCAGGGGCAGCACAGGACTCAGGCTGAGGCCCACCCTCCCACACACAGCCCACATGCAGCTGCCACCCAAGTCACCAGGTCCTGTGAGCTTTTGCTTTTCAACAAGCTCAAACACCCTCCTCAGAAACCACCTCCCCCCCTCTAAATTTCAGAATTAATAAAATAACCATGATTCAATCATCAAGAACATCTGGTTAAAGATCTCAGCCTTACAAACCATAAATCCAAGAAACGTTCCAAGTGTCACAACCCTGCTGCCTCATAAGATCTGCATCCTAAGCAATGTGCTTTCCAACTGGGAGGGCAAGAAACTTTTGGCTAATAAAACACAGGGCTCTAAACAACTGATGTGAAAAGTTACAGACTGAGGGAGAAATCACAATGCAAGATGCAGGGACTGCTCACACTGTTTTTTTTTTTGTGTGCGGGTGTTTGCATAGATGCAAGCTCGCTTCACTGAGTGACGCCTGCCCTAAGGCTGGCAGCACATTCACACAGCCAGAGCTTTCCAAGCATGCTTGCAGGTGATCATAGACCTAGTCCCTCAGCAAGACGCTTTCCCTTCAACTCTTTGAAAGGGTAGATAACAGCAGGACAAGGGGAAATGGTTTGAAGTTGAGGGAGAGAAGATTTAGTTTGGATGTCAGGGGGAAGTTCTTCACTATGAGAGTGGTGAGGTGCTGGAACAGCTGCCCAGAGAGGTTGTGGATGCCTCGTCCCTGGAGGTGTTCAAGGCCAGGTTGGATGGGGCCCTGGGCAGCCTGGTCTAGTATTAAATGGGGAGGTTGGTGGCCCTGCCTGTGGCAGGGGGTTGGAGATTAATGATCCTTGAGGTCGCTTCCAACCCTGGCCACTCTGTGAAAACAGACCCTGCACTGCTCTGTCCTGGTGGCAACACTGGGAGGAGCTGCAGAGAACATGGATGGCCCAACTCCACGTGCAGCACAGCTGACTGCAGCTCAATCCAGAACAATCCAATCAAATATGCTGAATTAGCATTATGCTCATCGTTGCCAAGGTCTCTGTGAGTTATCAGATTCCTCCTAATTTATTAGACAACTGAAATGGTTCAAAGTGGTTCTCCTTCCATTTCTAGTCCCAGATTTATATAGTGACACAAGAACCATATAACTAGAAGTTAATAACTTACCAAAGGAAAAAACAAAATTGCCAGGAAAAGGATGCCCGATTAGAAAATGTGGCACACGGGAGCCAAGGCAAACATGACAAATGCTTACAGCAATGCTTGCTTCCACTGTAGAGAAGACACTGTCAGCATTTCAGTTATTAAGAACTACTTTTAAAGTTTCATTATTTACTCAGACAACTCCAGCCAATTTGAAGTCTAGAAAGCAAATTCAGGAGTAAATGTGTTGAAAAAAGATGCATTTGCTCCACTGCAAATTGGTCTACCCAAAAGTCTGTTTAACCAGTGCTTTACTACACTATGGCAGAAATTACAACAGGCTTACAAGCTGCAGTATCTTCAGCTTAAAAATGAACTCCAGTGTATTTTCTTCATCAATTTATAAACAAGAAAATAACTATTAATGTGCATTAAGAAGCTCTCTTGGTCAAAGTTAAAAAAAAATATAATAAAATCAAAGGAGCATAGAAGTATGAAGTTGGAATAGTCCCAAGCCTTTTGGGAAAGCACATTTCCATATAACTTATACAAAAACTAATTTACATATTCACCAAACTGCTGTGGATAGATAAGTATATATTTTCGTATAAAGGAAATTCCACAAAAACGAATTTCAACCCTATGACTTCACACCAAAGTAACCAGCTAAGAGTTAACTGGACACTCCTGTGTTTTCTATCCCTGTTGCTTTTGTCCTCATTTCAGCTGCTGTGCACTTCAGCAGCTCAGACAAAATTACTTCTTAATAAAATTTGATTTTATGTTTGCAACAAATTCACAGAGGAGATCATATTTTGCTCCCATGTCTGTCCTCAGCCATATTTTTGGGGTCTCAAAGGAAACAACTTTGATGTGTTTTGAGTTTTAGCTTATTTATACGTAAACTCCTCATACAGAGGTCTGAACACAGCATGTTACTTGCTGCACAAGATAGATTGTAATCAATAGATAACTCTGTCCACCTAGAAATTTAATACCCAAAACTCAACTTTGTAACTTGTCACTACCATGCCAGAAGACTTAACAGCCCTCATCACTTAACTGTCTCACCTCAGAAAGCCAAGAAAGAAAAGTTATCCTAGTAGATATAAATAAGCATTTGAACTCCACAAAAAGAGATTGTACTGTTTGGTCCACTTAACATCTGGAGTGCTTTCCAATATCTTTCCAATCTGTCTGGCAGAAGCCTAATAGAAAAATACATCGTGTTTCCCCACCAACCTTACACAAGTAAGGAAAAACTAGAATTGGCACCTCCAGCCTCGCCCACAAATAAGTAATTTCTCAACACCGGGTCATTAATCTCTCTATCCAAATGCTATGGTGCTGTACTTGAAATACATGCTATAGTTCCCACTGGTTTAACAGAGTTGAACCTGCAGGTGCCTGGGGTCCCCTAAGTTCTTCAAGAGACATGAGGCAAAAGGGAAGTAAAGCTTCCCATTGATTTAAAGTCACATAGCATAATTCAAACTTATTATTTCAAACCTTCACTAGTGTAATCAGATAAATAGCATATTTAATTAACCCCATTTCTAATAATTTATTCTGGATGGTCAGGAGTAGTCAGCAAATGACAAGTTCCACATCATTAGTCTTTCTTACAATTGTTTTCAAAAGAACTCAATCATGATCATGAGAAGCCTAAAATATTGCTGGTCTTATTGATTATCGCTATGCAAAGACACTTGGCTTTTCTGCATTCTCTTTCCAGCTTTGCACGTGCATAATTAAGCAGCACAGCAGAGCAGCCTGGGTGAAGCACCTTCAAACTGCAGCAGTGCACAGCCATCAGATCTCAGGCAGCAGATCACACAGCACAACTCCTATTGGATTGCAATGGGTGCTCCATGACAAGGAAGCAAAACCATATTCCTGTGCTGAAGCAAACCACTGGAATGCACACAGCCAGAATATCCTATATTTCCAAAGCGTTCCAAGAACGTTAATTTGTCAAGTCCTCAATTAGATTTTTATTATGATTTAATTCTATTTTATAAAAATTATTTAAAACCACAATTAAAGAACTGGTCTCCAATACTCTCGGAGCTTCCATTTTTATTCCTGATGCACAACTTCCATCTAGACACAGCCACGCTTCCCCACTGTTCGCCAAAACTTTTAAGAGGGGGAAAAAAGCCATTGATTAACCACACAGGAATGTCATGGAAAAAACTCCTTATGCACAACAAATACAAATAAAAGAATTTCAGTGCAACAAAAAGGCTTTCTACGGGCTGAGAAGACAAGGATTTTCAGAATGAAGAATAGGTTCTTCTAGGCAACATTCTGGCGTTTTGATTTGGTTTTTCTCTTATAGCAACAAATCACTTTCAGCGTACATTCACTCAACTTACTTTGTTTTCCACTGCAAACTCATCTGGAAACTGCTGTACTGCCCTGCAGCTGCCTTATTGGTACTCCTGTGTTTAGCAGCAGCTGTAGGTTCACCCACAGGTACATCTTCTGAAGGGCAACCTGCTCATTTTTCCATAGTTGGAGTTAACTAGGAGGAATGTCAACAAAATGCCCAAGAAGGGCTCTTGTCCAAACCTTGCATAATACAAACCATTAATAGATCTCATATGTTGTGTGAAATGTATAAAAAACAATGCTTTAAACAATTCCATTTGTCTTTACAAAGCAGACCCAGAACAGATGGGAAAGCTCTCATCCAGTTCAGTGCATGCCGGATCAGACCTTAACAGCTCACAGATCTGCTGTGGGGGGCATTTCTCAAGTGTACATCAAGTAACTGTGTGACATACATAGCTATACACTTCAGCTACCAATTTATCTAACATCTATTTCTGTTGGCAATGCTAGTTTTTTAGTAAATGCATATGCTTAAGCTATCAAGAGTGTATTCAACTTACCAGAATTATTCTCTGAACACAGAACGTGACTTAGTGTAGAACTAGGAACAAAAGCAGCAAAAAAAGCAGCTATTCAGACCTAGTTTGCAATTTCACAACTGTTGTAACTAAACAGGTATTTGTTAAACAAAAGAATACAAACTGTAGTTCCATAATAACTTTATAAAGTTAATAGCACAGGTGTTCTCCAGTATGACAAGGCACCAAAAAAACCTATCTTTCAAATCACTGAAAGCATCTTCAGATGCTCTTCCTAGTACGTTTCATGGAGTAATAAGCAAGTTTCCCTCAAGATACTATTGCTTAAAGTTTCAAACTAGGGTAAGCATCAGTAAAAGCTTCTGACCTTATCTTTTAAGGACAGCAACTTGTTAATATCATACGGAATTAAAAATTAACCAAACACATTTTCCAAAACTCTCATCTCTAAGGTATGCCTGAAAAACGAATCCACCTTGGCAACGGGTGAGAACAAGGGCAAGCAAGGCAGCAAAGGAGGAAACTGAGTTCTCTTTGGTAATTACACAAGTACACAGGCACTGGATCTTCACAGACTGCTTTCTACCATATACTTTTGAAATCCTCTTCAGTCATCTGGATTGGTTAACAAACCAAACTGTAAGAGAAACAAGAAAACTCTGGGGAGATACTGATCTTCAGTTTTGGCTCAGATGGGCAAAAGAATTCATGTAGCCCACTGCAATATCAGCAGTCACAAAAAAGTGCTCTACAGCTTTTGCCATATTTCATTCAAAAGTATTTAGAGTATTTTCCACTTTCTGCCATGCAGTTTGGTCAGTTAACTCCTGAAATGGTACCACCTAAGAGATAATAAAGCAGTCCACCTTTTCTCAATTATTAGCTTGTGAAATCCTTTCTCATGGAAACTGTAAATCAACTCAACTCCCTGTGCAGGAAGTCAGGAGGCCGTTGCCCCATGCAGCCCATACTCTCTTGCAACGCTGCCATCGTAACACTCACGTGCACTGTGCTCTTCAGTTACCATGCCTGCCACAGAAGCACAAGAGGAGAAAGAAGGAAGAGGCAGCAAGGAGGGGATAGGATTTGCTTTCTGTCAGTAAGCCTCGATACCCAGCAGCCTGTTTAAGAAGTGCATTTGGAAGCAACATGAATGATATCACCTGTTTTTAATTTTCTTTCTTTAAGCAACTAAGTAAGCCTTCTTCATAAGCACAGAATATAAAGGCATTAAAACAAAATGTATTAACTTTACTTTCCTATGATATAAAATACAAAGTGAGAAACAAAACACTCAGACGAGAGAAAACAATAATCAACAACTTAAGACTCCCTACTTCAAGGTTAATGTGAATAAAATTTACTCAAGCCGAACGTCACACCAATTACAAAAGCCAAAAAATTGTAAGCTCTGCTCTCTAACAGTAGCAGTAGGCACCTTGCATCCAGAACGCTCATTATTTATAGATTTAAGATGCTCCAGGGACTGATTAAGGCTAGGGAAGTTCTATCAATACCATTAAAGCTCACTAAAATGCTCTTCTCCAAGCATTTATACACCTTTGAAAATAAGGACACAACTGCAAATGCTTTAAAATATCAAATTATGTCATCGTTGCTGCTGTTTCCTTAACTATAATAGGGTAAATTGTTGTAAATAGTCAACAACCACACGAACAAAGCCATTTAACCTAGATAACAGAAGAAACAACGAAACATAGAAGCAAGCCTTTCAAAAAAAGTTTTCCATGTGGCTTGTTAGCTTTTTTTAATTGTTAGGCTATAAATTGAGAGGAATACAGCAAGTGAAACAGCATGTTAACATGGCATACCCAGAAATTTGTTTTGGTTTGTGCTGGGCTTTTTTAATTATTTTGTTCTGCACCAAGAGACTTTTACACCTGACTTGACTACTACAAGACCAGCCAATGAAGAGGTGCTTCCAACTACAACTAATGCTACCAAAATTGTACACATATGCAACCTGGAATTGTTACATGCAAAATTTTTTTTTTCCTTTGCAATGAAAAATTAACTTAAAAAAAAAAAAATTAGCCTCCCCTTCCAAGGGATAGCCATAATCATTTTGTTGATGACCAAGAATTTAACTTCAGGGAAAGAAAAAGCATTGTTTTATTTAGCAGCGACATTCATGACAAGTCAGCATGTGATCCCCATAACACTCCCAGTAAGAGGCTGGATTGAGAAACTGCAAAAGCCCATCAGTTAGGAGCAATCATATCTGTTCAGGATTGCTTTGCTTGTTTGTTAGTTTGCTGGGTTTTGCTTTTTTTTTTAAATGGCAGAAAGTTATCCACATAACCAGAAACAAAGCTTTCTTGATAGATAAGTCTAGTCTTTTCCCATTAATACACTTCAAGATACTCTTCAAGAGTCTACAGACCTGTATTTGCACACATTCAAAAGCCACTTAAGCTACTTTTGATGTTAACTGGATGATACTATTAAGACTGCCAAATTTGGACTGACTTCTTCACACCCCAACGCAAAGATGCTGCTAATAATTCAGTAGTAACTGGAAAAAATTACTTGCACTCAGCTCCTCTGAGACACAACCTCTCCAAAGCATTCACTTCAGGTGACCAAGCAGGCAACAAAAAACAAATCACACATTCATTTGTTCATCAACCACAAACTAACTACTCCCCCCTTCCCAAACTTCCAGAAACATCCTGGGGAGATGCAGTAAGGATTGTTTGAAATAAAAATCTTTACCCAACACTTGGCTACATCTGTAGCTCTGACCTGATACACACAACTCAAGCACCGCACGCACAGCCTGCCAGAAACCAACTTCTATTATCACTGCATCAACATATTGGAAACTCTCAGAAGAAACCAGACACTGGAGGGAATCCTCCTTACTTTCTGGTAAGTATTCACTTCAGTCCTATGAGTTGCACTGTTTATGCAGTGGTGAGGATCTACTGGTAGCTTCTATCTCTCCTAATGCTTTTATGGAGCAATCGGCTACCCATAATCTGGAAGCAATATTCAAATACCTCACTGCAATCCAGGCAAAAAGATGACATCAGGAAGCCACCAAATTGTTTCACAGAATCATTCGAGTTGGAAGGGATCCTTATAGGCCTTCCAGTCCAACTTCCCTGCAATGAACAGGGACACCTTAAATCATATTTAAGTCTGAAAGCATATTCAGCGTTTAAGCTTATTCTGACCAAGCAAAAGGACTGCAGAAATTCCAGCAGTTATATTTACCCTTATTAGGCACAGGTTGTTTTTTAATTATTTAGAACATCACTTATTTCTCCAAACAATAGCATTTTAATCCTTATAACACTTATAACAAGGGAATTAGGTGGGTGTAATACACTAACAGCAGGAACACAGTCTTGGCATCCATTTCAAGGCAAAACATATGAATGTGTAGGAAAAAAAAAAAAAAAAAAGGAAAAAATTATTAAAGAAAATTAAAACATTTTAAGCCAGTGAAATTCAGTCTCCCAGTTTCAGTAAATTGTGTCCATTACAGAAAACAAGCTGGAGTGAGCTGCTTCCAATTATCCTGGAGGAAAAAAAGAAAAAAAAATCTAACAGGTCACCTTTTAACTCCTGATATTACTACTATCTTCTTGGGAATGTTTAGTTGCTTTAGTGAAATCAGATGTCTTCCTGAATCCCAAATCACCTTAAAGACATACAGATGGTCTAAATGCTTGCTTTGCTTTTCATCTTATTGTCCACTAAAAACTTCGGCCCTGTGTTGGCCAGGCCATTATTGATGGTATAAAGCACTTAATTCCCCTGCATACTCCTGGTCTTTCCTGGCTACCAGATTTTTTTTTTTTGAGCCAGAGGATTTAGATAGTCATTTGCTAAACAATTTGTTCACAAATTACAGACAGGTGAGCAGAGGAGAGAAAACAGTTATTTAAACAGCAGTACATTTGGAGAGCACTGTAACTACCCATGGGAAAAAAGGTAGCATCTATAGGAAAGAGTCCTGTATCACCAGCTCCCTACCTTTCAGTCAAGTTTCAATTACGTAAAGGAAGGCAGAAGTGGGAAAACGGCATGATTTAAAAATTCTTCTCAGTTTTATTTCAATACATTGAGTTGGATACAGAACACACACTCATTTTCTTAAAGATTACGTGCTCTACCAACTAGAAGATGGCCATGCAGCACACCAGAAAGGCGGCTGCTTTGGACAAAAAAAAGCTGGCCCATTATAACTGCTTGGATAAACAACTGAAGATTTTCCAACAAGCATGGAAAGCAAGCAAAAAACATATATTCTGAGCAGTACCCAATGCAACAGACGCTACAAACATGGCAGCTAAGAGCATTTTTTCCCAGTCCACAGCTTTCCCCTACTGAAAGAAAAAAGTTTATTCTTCTCCAACAGATAACCATTAGTAAGAAAATGCAAAACGCTGATGTAGTCAAATGAATTACACAATTATTACTTTCTTATTAAGAAACAAATACATTCCTCCTGTTGGCCTTTTACCAAAAAATCTAATCCATGTGGATACTACATTTTAATTGCATGAGGAAAACTGGAGAGGCAGCTGAGCCTTGCTGAGAGTCTGGGAGCTGCTCAGGCTGGATGAGCAGCTGAATTAACTGCTTCTAGATATTTTCATGCTCTTCACATCCATATCTGCTGACTAACATGGAGACATTAGTCACCCAACAGCTAGTCCAAGCCACATGCTAAATGAACACACATTGGGCATTTACATGCAGTTACCTTAATTTAATATATCACTGGCTTCACTTCTGCATTTTTTAAACAGTGAAAATGTCGCTTTTACATTTTCAACTTGCCAGTCATCCAGTTCTCATAACATACATATACTCAAGGCAACCATTCTTTCATAGCAATAAAACAGTAAAAGCACAACCAATGGTGCATAACTGAAAATGCAGGGTCTACAGTTTCAACTTGCATTCCGCATTTATTTAAAATCTGAATGCCTGAAACAGGCATAGACATACAGCCATTATACTTCAGCACTGAAATCCTCCTGAATTTCCGTAGCCTTCAGTAAAGGGTGAGGAAATGAATCTTATGCCTTCATCTCCAACCTGTGCTCCACTTACCGTACTGTAATCACAGTTAAAATGAACAACCGGCTGCAGCTGACAAACTGAGTTCTCTCAAGCTAGTATGTTAAATCCAACAGAAGAGAATGCTGAATTCTGCAATAAAGTACATGTGAGTTGATCTTACTAAAAAAAAAAAAAAAAAAAAAAAAAAAAAAACCTGTAAATGCTGTTTTCACATCCTCAAAGCAGCCTGGTCCATTATTCACACAAATATTTTGTGAAATCAGGGAGCTTTGACAAAAAGCACGATAGCTTCTTGGAAATATTGTACCTGCCTGTTAAATATTTCCATCCTTTTCATCTTTAGAGGAATGTAGAATGTAATTAGTTTGACAGTTCGAGTTGCACGTTACTGTATCTGAATTACTGCTATCATGGACAGTTTAAAAAAAGAATGAAAACCAGAAAAAGGAATAGTGGCCCAAAGTCTCATTTCAGAAAGACATCAGCATTCAGGTATTAGCCTTCAGCAGCTGTTAAGAGATTCCCTTGGACTTGGACCACTGGTCTTGATAACCAATACACCCCAAGGTTTTCTTATGATAGGATCCCAGAAATTCTTCCTCTGTAAGACAGAAGTTACAGGCGACAGCACCTCAAAGCATTTCTCCTGTTGAGTTCAGGGAAGTGCAACAGTGAAAAACCACACGAAACTACAGCTATGGTCTCGTGTTCTTCCTCTCCTGTGCTTCGTACAGGACAGCTCAATTTCACTACAAAGAAATTGCTCGATTTTGTCATTTTAAGATAACAAGTTCCTAAGCTCTAAAGGGTTTTTAGTTGTTACATTTGGGCATTTTTAAAATAACCAAACAAGAAGCTGAAACCTTAACATATCATCACAGGAGATGCACAAACTCCTTGGAAAAGAAACAGATGGAGATGATAGCTGGCAGAGCAAACCTAGCAGAAACTGCAGAGTAGTTCATGGGGGGGAACGATTGCTTTGGCTCAAAAAGAAGTCCCTGCTCTGAGCTGTCTCCTACCTTCTTTCCAGTGCTTCATCTTGATGTTACTCTGCCACTCCACGTGAATTCCTTCAGCTTTCCTCCTCCTGTTTTTAAACCTTCTTTCCTCTTTTACTTGCCCCAAATAACAGCAATCAAACACCCATGAAATCACCCACCCCACTTTCAGGTCAAATGTGCTCTTGGGGAGAGTTCAGCTCTCATTTTGTAGCATAACACCTCTCAACACACTTCTCATTTGTTGACTTACATTGATCACCACTAAACAAGCCAGCAAACATATACAGCTGTGCATTTATAAAATGAAACATCACCTGGCTCTCCCTAAACTTATAGATAAAACACTTAAGCTGTATTTTGAGCCAATATTGTTTTTAAAGTCAGTAATTCTGTTTGGAATTGGCCAGAAGATGCAAAAATCTCACTCAGTCTCACAAGGCAAAGCATTTTGTCCAACACCCCCTATTTTTTTTTCCCCCTTTTTGTTTAAAAAGCAACTTGATTTATTAAAAAAATAAAACAAAAAAACTATAACTAGCTTACATTCAGCTTCAGGATAATATTTTCCATAAGACCCCTGGGGATTCCCACTCCATATTTTAAATAGCTCCAATTATTTAACTTACTGGAAGAGACAGAACACGATACAGAAGTAACACCCTATGAGCCATACTTCTGGAGTTCTAAAAATACCTATTTCGGAAAGGGCACTTGAGGAGTTTACATTTCTATACAATTTTCCCTTGGATAAACACTGAAAATGCACTCCTAAGCTGTTAGCACATCCACAAAGTAATAACGACGTTAAATGTTACGTGCAAACTCCTCCGAAAGAAACGAGCAGCGTAACAGAACCGGACCACATCCCTGCATAAAGTCACTCCGAATAATTCAAGATGGAACAGCCTCTGCCAGCTGCCTGGGAGAACAGAGGGAGCAGCCTGGGTTCTCCCCCACTATAAATATATAAGTTTTCCTCCCCGCACTCCTGGATTTAAAACAAATAAGCTTTTAGTTTGCTTGGTTGTTTTGTTTCCCCCGCTGTAGGAAAGAGCCTTTTCCTTTACTTTAAGAAATTCTGGCTAGCCTCGCTTCTTTGATTTATCGCAATAAAAAAAAGCTTTTTTTTTTTTCCCCCATGACAGCTCCTCTCTCTACTTAATTTCAGGAACAGAAAAGCTGAAGTATTTTGACTTATATCCCAACAACTCATGAAAGCTCTATCTGCTCTTAGTCCTTCATCTCTTCTCACACACCCAGTGAGGGCCTTTGCGGCCCCAAATCCTGAACCACCCATGCTTACCCTCCAAACACACAAAAAAATGGAGGAAAAAAATTAAGATTAAAAAGATGCAGAAGAACCAAAAAAAAAAAAAAAAAAAAGAAAAGAACCAAGTCAACATGCCATAATTACTCCAGCTCTCCACAAAAGCCAAATAACCCTGAATGCACAGGAGCCTCCTTGCCAGCTTACTGAGCTGCAACAGACTGTTTTCACATAGAGGTGGCCCAAGTAACAGCACTTTAAAAAAGCTTAGCTTTTTCTTAAAAACAAACAAACAAACACCCATGCCCAAACCAAAAACTTAAGGTTTGGGGTGTTTTTCTCAAGTCTCAAATACCAGTAGTACCTCGAGCTTGAAGAACACACTCAACTTGCATGATAATGACCATAATTATTATAAGCCATCATTTACTGTCAGAAACTAACATCTCCAACCAGCTATATTAAATTCTATATATTTTCATTAGTTATAATAGACAGAGACTTGGCTTTTAACTGACATTCCCATATATCCCCTGTTATTACGAGCACCATACATGATAATGGAAAAGTGGGTGGGGAGAAAAGGAAGAATTAAAATAACACCATGAAAAGAAAGCCTCCATTTTCTATGTAGAAAGCTGCCCAAAAGCTGTGTAAATCTCCTCTTGCACTCTGACAAGCACTCTGCATTTTTAATCAGGCCTCCTATTAGCTATTACAGAGCGTACAAGGAACTTGAATATACCGTAAGCCAGAAGACTTATGTTTTAATGAAAAAGTGTTACATCCAGCAGCTTGCTGTAGACTTGCTTCAAGGAATTCTCATGTACTGCGATTTCAAAGAGAGCCGAAAATAATAAGAAGCCAAATTCTTTTGTTACTCAGACCATAGAAGGTGCAAAAACATAAATAAAAGCATAACTTGACCTGAATCACACATTCTTTGGCACTCCTGATAGAGACCAGCAGGAAGAAACTGTGCACTGCTGGTTCAAATAGGATGCAACATTTCATCTGCAACAAGATGTCATCACTGTATGGACGTGCTCTCGACACGGAGCTGAGGAACTAGCCACTACCATTCAAAGTACTTATCTTCTTTGTGATACCGTATTATAGAATAATTCACTTATTAGAAATTAATGGTATGAAATGGTTCCCCCGAGAATTACTCGATTCATCATACATTTAATTATGAATACATTTGTTGTACCACTTAACAGGGAAGATACTCTGTATGCTGGTGTGCTTTGGATAATAATCCACCACAATTCATTTCCTTCTAAAAAATCTCTCTATGAGCACAATTCTGTGCTTCGAGTGTTTCAGCTTACTTCCATTACGCCACATAGTGACAGCAAAATAATAGAAGTGATTGCACACAGAAAGAAAAAGACAAAATTAAGGGCATGACAACACGCTTGCCTGGAGTGCTTCTTTAAAAAAAGAAAAGAATACTTGCTATATTCCATAACTTGTTGAGGACTCTAAATACAATATCAAAAACTAGATGAACTCGCATAACTGCACTGAACTAAATTAGGTACAATTCACTCTCCCCACAATATCAGAGAAGAATGAAGTAAACAGCACTGACCAAAAATAACCATATCGCCAGTCATTATTTTCAGTACATACTCTTCCTTGTCTCTTGCCTGCTAAGCTCAACCCACTTACTAGAGTATCCAAACCAAGTCAAGGTCAAACTTCTCCAGTAAAACAACAGCAGGAAAAAAAAACCTGAAGAACAAATTCACACTTACCATTTGACACAGGTTTCTCATGTGACTTCCTTGATAAATTGCTCTCCCTTAACAAGATGTTAACTGGCAGCAACAGCCCATGCTAGCATGCAGTTAGCATGTGGGAGCACAGTGAAGAGGGGCCTTTCCTACTTGCTGCTCCAGGCCAGGACCGCAGAAACCCTTTCATATGGCTTTCAAACTCCCACTTTCCTCCCTCTCCAGTAAGCTCAAGGATCAGACATTCTGAGCTCTTTCCAGGTTGAGGTGGACAGGACCAGCTCCTCCTGGCATCAGCACATTCCTCCCCTACCTCCCTCCCACACTAACAGAGAACTCTTGCTCATCCCAAAAAAACAACCCTCTCCTCCAACAGCTCCTAACCTGTTCCAAAGAAACCCTTCTCCAGAAGCAAAGAATCCAACTCATACGCCACAGAACAGGCAGTCACCTTCTCCAACACTTGCTGCCTGCTCCCTGAAGCACTGCAGCCTATATGTATCCCTCTTGCACAGCTGCACCCAATCAGCTGTGCATCACCGCCCTCTACTCAACCAACATCACCTGTGCAGCTCCAACACTTGGGCCCTTCCCCGCTGCCAGCAGCCCCACCCGCAAGCAGCAAAGCTTTGAGTGTTCCTCTGTTCCACGCAAGACCCATTGCTCCCCTTTTTCTCTCCTTCCTTCTACAGCCTGTAATAGGCTCTGGTGACTCTCACCATATTTAACTTGCCTTTTGTGTGTCGTGGTGCTCCCAGCATGCCTTCCAAAGCTTCCTTCTGTTGGATCAGTCCCTCATGCCCAACAAAAACTCACCCAAATGTGAAGTCAAGCAGAGATGCTTACATGCGATTGCTGACTGAAAGCCATTGCTCAATTTAGCAGTGCAATTAAATACATGATTATTCAGAAGTGAACTTATATTCAAACCATCTGAACCTTCCTTCTGTTTATCATTAAGTAGATTCTAAAGAGGTTGTCTGAAAGAAGTCATATGGATCTGATTTTTTAAGTTATTTGTGAGCAAATGTGAAGGGCTAGCTGTCAAGAAAGAGGAAACAAAAATGTCACATAAATAAATTTAAATAGGCAGTGGATTGCAAAATCTTTGCAATTTTTTGCATTTATGAACATAAAATTTAAATCACAAGCCAGGATGATGACGCTTTGTTTGAACATCAAGATCATCTTCTGTCATTCACAAAGCTGTCATCTAGATAGGATTTTATTTTTGGATGTTTCCATAGACCAAACAGCACATTCAATGTGCACTAATGCCAGGTGGCCATTTGAAGCACTAAGGTTTGGGTCTTCTTCAGGTGCACGTAATGGTCCCACAATCAAGCTAAACTGACAACACCTGGCTTTAGAAGCATTACATTACTGCTAGAAGGAATAACTAGTCAAAATCTGTAATTCTATTTCAGACAACGTTCTCTATGCAAGGCCTTTTGTTATCACCATTTGTGAAAGCTCCTTGGTAATACACCAGAATGGGTGCAAAAGAAAATAAATCACGATCTTTTATACATGGAGAGTTAGAAGGATGAAGAACACAATTTGAATCTAATCTAGCAGAAAATGAATTTTGTAACTAGAGATTATTTAAATTGGAAGTCTTCCTATCAGAAGCAGGATAAGGAAAGTACTGTAGAAAATCTGTTTATGATCCCATGCACAGGTGCTGGATTTTTTTGTTTGTTTGTTTTCAGTTAAGCAGAAATTATGAGAATTGCAAAGAAGCAATGGGAAGTAGAAGACAGTATCACTGAGTGAGGTAGGAAAGGGGCATTGGGTGAGAATATGGACACAGGAGAAAGTGTTGCTGGTTGAAGAGGTTTGGCTATGGGCATAAAGTACTGTCAGCAAAAAGGAAGGAGCTGGGTAATTTTGCAGATTTTGTAGGCTGTAAATTGAACGCGTATTTGCTCTGAACATTTATTTGTAGAAAACCTTCTGTTCTCACTGCACAGACACAGATACCAGGCCCACATTCTGTGTTACCTGGTAATTTTGCAGTCTTAATGGCAGGATTAATGGTGGGATCTGCAGTAACTAACTACACTGATACAAAACGGCACTGTAACCGCTGGTTCCTCCTTGTTGTACTGCTATCTTGCATTTCGAAAGGAGACAAACTTCTCTGATGGGATATCCCACTGTATCAGGCAACAGACACACGGTATTTCTGCCACGTGCCTTCTGATACTAAAGACAGCTCTAGGGAGAGGTCAGATTAAACAGAACTGAAAAAAAAGAGAAGTTCCAAAACTTTATTTCCCCCTATCAAAATCCTTTGTGAAGGTTCAAACAGGAGAGTTACCTCGTAAGACATTTAAGTGGCAGAGACTGCCAGAAGATACTGAAGTCCAAGGCCTGGCCATCATAGTTGGGAGAAAGTACGAAAAGTTAAAAGACAAAGTTGCTTACAAATTTAAAAACCTCAATAAATGTTAGAAATCAGAGTCAAGCACAACAAAGAGGATTTGGCCACCACCCAGTAATGCAGCACTCTTCAAAAGCTCCTCTTGTGTTCATTTATCACCCCCAGTTCTGTTGGAACAGCCTGTGCTGAGCAAAGGGTACTTCACACTCCCTCCTTCCCCATCCTCAGTCCACATAGAGTGACCCTGAAGTGCTCCAAGGCCTTGCATGTGCAACACGTGGCTGGAACGCACATCTTGAAACCAAAACTAAAACCAGACAACCTTCCAGGGATTCCTAGAGAGCAGGCAAGTACAGGAGAGTCCCTTGGCTGATAAAATGTATGTTAGTTTGGGGACATCTGTTGCAGATCGTCCCAGCTCTCACTTAAAGTTTTAAAACAGCCTTAAGTATATACACACGAACAGCATGAAAGGCTTTTGTTGTGCCAGCCCACGTCAATCTCTCGAAAACCACCTGTTGTCACTTTGCTTTTAGAAAAGGCTTTCCATCCCCACCCAGAGCAGCTCTGTGGCTGTTGTCCCTGCTCTCCAGGTTCTCCTGCCTGCTTCCCAGAGCTGACCACCAGCCGTGCTGCCCACCTGCGACAATGACATTCAGCACAGTGCTGAGCATGGGCACGGTGCTGCCCACCGCAGTATTTACATGCTGCTCTGGGTACACTGCTTCTAGAGCAATTTTCAAAGGCACAATGGATGCAGGGAGTCTAAACACAATGCAGGGAAAAAAACCACAATAAATTATCACCTGAAAGCTGACCAAATAAACCTCAGAAAGCGTTGAGCTAAAAAAGAAATGGAGTGTGCAAGAATGCTAAGAGGTGAGAAGAACTGCCCCAAGTGACATGCTGTCATATGGCAAAGTAGTGAAAGAAGGGAGGATATTAATGAAAGAACTTCTTGGGGATACAAACACAGGGTTACCTTTAATCTAGGTTTGGGTAATATAGAAATTTGGAATTCTCCAGACTAAACAACGCATAAGAGGGAAAAAGTTCCCTCCATGAAACCTTGCATCTGATGGAGGTTACAAACACACACCAAAAAACAGAGCAGAATGTGAAATGCTTATTTTTAGGGAGGTAATCCAAAAACAAGTACCTTCTACTGACACTGAAACAACAGCCTACCTCCCCGCAGCCATTCAGCCTCTCTTGCAAGGAAACATGAGATATATGTAAGCCTTTAGCTACTAGATTTCGTGACAAACAACTCTGATCTTTTCAGGGATTATCTTCAAGTACTTATATTTGCAAGGAAAATTTCTGTATTAGCCTCCGAGGTCTTTGAACTTTAGATTCTTTCATTTTGTTCATTTTTATTAAAAAGATTTCTACAGGACCTTTACAACACTTCAAATTGTATTGCAGATGTTATGTGACTCAGGAAGCCATACAGAGAACTTCTGTACGGAGCCACAGAGACAGCTGCTGAATGCTATCTGAATAGTGGCAACATTTTCAGCCCTTTTCATCTAGCTTACCTTAAGGCAGCAATGGTGCACTTTACCCTCTGAATTCTGGCCTACTTGGGATCCTTACACACCTCACCCAGGTAACCAACACTTAGCACAGCTTGGTGTACTGTACACTTCAGTTTATAGATATGGAGGCCAACACATTGGGATATTCAAGGTATCTGCCACAAGACATGTAGGTCACAGAAACACGGTGTCAGATAAAAGGAGCTCAGCCTGATCTCCCTTTTGTCTCACAGATTACAAGTGATTCCATAGTCTAAAAGAAGAAGTGTAAATCTTGATTATTCAGGACGGCTGGGAGTATCAGTTTCCTGCACAAAGGAACACCTGGCAGAAAATAAACCTGAATGAGCCCGTGAATGTCTCTATAGAGGACTTCCTGAGGAAGGAATGTCTTCCCATTTCAGCTAGCATCTCTCCATCTTCCCTTTACAGCTTCCCCACCTTAGTTTTCAGCATGATGGGAAGCTTAGAATCATGCTTTATTCATAATTTAAAAAAGATGATTAGCCAAAATAATTACCTACAGAAAGCCATTGTCCAGCATGCACATGGCTTAAAACTTGATCCTTTATTCACAAATAGTGTCCCCTCAGCACTGATTCAGACAGTCACTATATTGATTCCCCCTGCCACATGTTTACAAGGTGCATCTGTACCTAGAAGCAATGTGGAAGTTCAAGCTTGTGCAAAATGCGGCTGCTCAGAAACATTTAATAGCATTTCTGTAACTAGAAGGGATTCATTTGCTTCACAGCTCCTCGTGGATATTATTGTAAGGTCCTAGTAGATTCCAGCCCACATCTGCTAGTGTTGAATACCTTGAACCTGATGTACAGAGCCATTCAATAGATCAAGTCCCAGCTACATCAATCAGGGATAATGTATGCTTTTTTGCATGCCAGGCTGCTGCACTCCCTGGGATTGTGCAATCTGTAAAGCCTGGGATGGCTGCTTGTGCTGTTCTTGCTTGGAAGGATTTGTGAAATGAACTCTGTGAGTCTGAACGCCTTCACATCTTTCCTATCTGAAAGAACAAAAAATTACTGTCGCCCATTCTTGGATTTCCTTACACAGGGGACAGACAACCCCTCAAATGCTAAAGGACAGTGTGAAAAGAAAATGAAAGAAAAAGAAAAGTCAGATTAAAATAACCAACTTATACACAGATTTGCTTTAGAGAAAAAGCCTTAACTGACGTGGCTCTTTTTTATGTGCATGGAGATGCAAATCTCAAAGACCTTGAAATAAGTAGTTGATTTCCAGCAAAATGTTATTTACCAAGCAATAAATGCAGATACACTCAAAGGGAACATCGACATTGATCAGTTTAAGTACATCATGCAATTTTCCTTCTTAAATTTTGTTTTGAACGCTGTTTGACATATTTCCAGCAAAAAAAAACCATCACCATTAATTCTCCACTTGCACACTGTATAAGCCATGTGATTTGCTTAGAAGAAAGTTTGCATAAAGTGTTTGATCACGGGCCACCTTCATCAGTCACTGTGCCATTCCTCTCCAGCTACTTCCTGTGAAGGCTCTGAGTGATCCTGCCTGCCCCCATCCAAAAGGCAGCGGGAGCTTGGTTTAACTCCCTTAACCATAAAACACAGCTCTCCTGTTAGCCTGTCATCTACTAATCAAGACTCTCTCCGGAAGGGCCCTGAATATCCATTAGCAGTTGGAATGCTGCATTCAAATACCAGTTTCTAGCAGGAAAATGACAGATTTCAGAACTAATACTGCTGTAGGATAATTCTTCCACAGATGCAGATGCTTGTGTGAGTCATTTTAACAGCTGTAGTGCAAAATATATCACAAATTCCCACAAGTGCTAATGTAGAACCACCCAATCCACTGCCCTGATAGAAGAAAATCACCAAAGTCATCTTTCTATTAAAGCCAAAATTCCTGAATAACGATATACGTATGCTAGATATGATATAGACATGTTTGTAACAGTGTAGGCTGTGGCATAACCACTGAAAACACTGTACCCCTTGGTTATCAACACAACGAAAACATTCCCTTTGACAACCACCTAGTTTACTGATAGTCACGGATGAGCTACTGATGAAAGCATGCTGCTTTTCCTATGTTAGGCAATAGATAAACCTCCGAATCAGTATGATAAATTATAGCTCAGCATGTACCTAAACAAGAAAATTAGAAGATTGGCAAAATATATTTTGCAGCAGAACAGTGGTATTGCATAGGGTGGCTAGGAAACTACTCAGTATTCTGAAAATTTCTGCTTTTTCAGAAGTTTCTGAAAGCTAGAACAAGTTAATATCTATTCTCTGATCTTTATTACTAGCATTTTGTTCACAATGGACTAATTCTGCTCTATTCATACAACCAATACGCAAGATAGGTAGAGGGACGAGCTTTGCTCAGTTCAGACTATTGTCATCATCTGCGAATTGAATTCAGGGCTTCTCTGCTCTACATATTTTAAGAAAGAGCAATGAAATTCTGTATAGGACAATCTCAAAAGAGGCTGTGCTTTCCATACGCATTTAGACACAGTTTTTGACAGCATTTTTCTATTCCCCATCAGTTTCACATAGCTATCCTAGTAGTTCATGCTACCTTACAAGGGGGAATTTGTTAGGAACAAACATTTTCTACTACTTGTCATGAATTATGAATTCACAGTATATACTATAGTGCATTAAATATCTTCCAACTTAAAGAAAACAGACACAAAGTCTCAGAGAAACAAACACCAAATCAAACCAAAAAATACCCCCACCCCCATAATGTCCTGCAATTGCAGCAGCAAATAACAGGCTGACATATAGAATATCTACTTAAGAACATGTGGTGGCTACATTTCAGGAATTACCCATATTGAAGTATGTGGCTGTTACTTTACCCTGAAATTCTCCAACATCAGAGTGGTGTTGAAGCAAGTGAAAACCAAGACAACTGGTGTAAGGGTAATACATGGTTTCTGTAGAACGTATCCTCTGCATGTAAAGAGGATACATCCAAGGGATGTTACTTCCACATTAAGGTGTTCCAGATGAGCATAGTTCGTCAATACATCCTAACCCCTGCCTTCAGATGGCTGATTTGCTAAACAGTGGCTGTTAACAGAAGAAAATAATTTAGAGGCTGATGGGGTGGAGGGGAGGAATCTAAGCTTGCCTTTAGAGACATTGTGAAGGTTAAATATTGGGAAAAGCTTCTGTCAGAAGTTCCTGCTCATTGGAATTCCGCACATCAAAACTGGGAGCTTTCTGGAGCTATGGAAACTTACCCCGAATTCAGAGACAAGCACACAATATCGCAGATGAAAGACTGCTGACTGCTGTGCAGTTAAACTACTAATTTACTTAGCATATTCTCTCTTTCTGAGATCTCCTTGCAGCTGTTCATTGCAAATGATCCAAGGCAACATTCACATGCTGGAGACAAGCATAGCAAATTCTAACTGCGGAAACATTTTTAGGAAAAGGTGAAAAAGGATCTGAACTCAACAGAAAAATATCAACGCTTCCTGGTTCTTAAGTATTTAGAACGTATGTGCTGATTTTGTCACTTTCCACTACAGCAAAAAGTTTACATACTGAACTTAAAGTGAGAAATATGAACTGGTAAAGAAATTAAGCTCTTGCCTTAGATGTAAGAGCAAATGTCATTCAGTGAACTGAGATTATTTTGTCCTCACTGCGTTTGTATTACACCGCTCAGATTCCCATTTTACTTTGGGAGACAGTGTTAGGTATAGGTGAGTGCAATTATAAAACGCTGGAACAAACATGGAATCTAGACTAGAGAAGGTGGTTTAACAGCATTTTCATAAAAAGCCCCAAACAAAAGACTATGAGAAAGGAAAGAGCGGGGGCACTAGGAAGCCAGCCTGGAACGGAGTCCTTCCTTGCACCTCCAGGCAAAGGCTTTCCCAGACCACCCAGGGAAACAGCAGTGAGGCCCACCTGAGCCCAGGCCACTCACTCTGTGTAAAGGCACTGGAAGTGCTCGGGGCAGTGGAGCACGCTTACTGAACTACCCCTGTAACCTGTGGTCTTCCCCAATCCACAACAGGCTGCAGGGCGCTGTTTTCTGGCACTCTCCTGACCTCTGCACTTCTTTTCATCTTGCTTTGTCTGTAATAGCTCAGAGACTCAGGAGGCAAAGTAATTAATAATTGAGATTCTAAGGCTTGAAGCCTCTTGGAATTTTGCTCATTTCATACTGTAAAATTTACCTTCTTTCCTCAGCTTGTGCTTTCTTCATCCGTCTAATTCCATTTGCCTGCTAACAGGAATGAAATGTGAAATGAAAGAGAGGTGAATATTAGATTTTGAAAATCAAGTGTGCTCAGGTACAGATTGATACTGATCATTATATTGAAATATATCTCCTAGAATCTTTATTGAAAAAACCCGTTGTTCTTGTTAACGATGCCTCACAAGACATAAATATGCCACCATATGTGTATACATGCTCCATAGCCTTCACGCACATCTCATGGTGAAGACTTACTGACATCAAGGCACTGATGCAATCAGCCATGCAGTTCTTTGTACAAGATTTCTTTCCACTCTTTTCATAAGTCTCCCACTGTTATTTCAACCTGTCAAGTTTTCTGGGAAACAGTGTCAGCTGCAGCTCTTATGTTATAACTAGACATGCTTTGCACCCACATGCTCTCAGGTTTCCTTTGGTCTAAGTATCAACCCGGTCTCTTCTGGCAAGAGTTGCAGACAGAGATAACCCCCAGCCTCCCCAGTCCTTCACAAGACCTCTCCTAAGAAATTAACAAGCTGATGTTTAATCCTATCTTTTCTCACAGCTCTCTCCTACCGGGCACACTGGGTTCAGTCCCTCTCCTATTAGGTACCTGAGTGGGATGTCACATGTAACATACAGCTTTCAAAAGAGGTTCTAGCAATCTCTATCTTAGATGGACAAAAATAAAATCCTTCCATCCCATAGGATGACTTTCCTCTCTGAGGTCCATTGGAACTCAGCAGAACCCCCTGCAATGTCTTTCTACGTACCGCTGTCCCCTTCCTCAGCCAGCTCCCTCCACGGACTTCAGAACTACTTGACTCCACAGCTAGCCCTGGTTTCTTTGCTTTTGTCTAAACCCCACTTCTTCTCAAGACTTCCCAAACAGGAGAATCTCGGGTTTTCAGCAGAGCCCATGTTTTCTTAAATTAAACTATTATCAGTCACTGAGAAGACATCTGATAACAGTAAACAGAGCGGCAGTCAGCAGCTCAGCCCCGCTCTCTGAATCAGCAGCGAACACTGAGCTCAGCTAAAAAGCAGTCACTGAGCCTGAATTAATGATACACATGGCAAGGAGCAATGGAGGAGCAGGAGAATGATACAGCGAGAGCTCCTGAAGGAAGCTTTGCTGACCTGAAAAGTAAATTTCCCCCTGCATATGTCCTTTCTTTGTACCCAGGCTACAGCTGCCAAGGTAACAATACGAGTAAACATTAAGCAGCAGATCACTGCCATCACAAAGATGGAGGGAAGGCACAAGTTTCTATGCTTTTCCCCACGTTCACGTGCCCTGCTCCCTTTTTTTAAAAATCACACAATGAAAACAAAATTCCATTCTCGAAATAAAGAAACAAACAAATAAATAAATAAAATCGTATGTATGACCAACATGGCCTCAAAGAGGCCCAGTAGAACAAAGGGTGGAATCAATTCTTTTATATCTTCTCCTTGATACTCTGCTGATACATACTTTGTGTATGGCATTTACATTCCCTCCCTGACCCGGCTCTACACTCAGTTACACTCTCCCCAGTCAGTATCAGGTTTACTTTCAGTTATCTCTTAGCTTTATAAACAATTCCTCTGCTCCTTTTCTCATCTCCTTCCAACAAACAAACTGGAACTGATCTGACACATTCTGACATCAACCATTCGTGGATTTTACCACAAACTTCTACTGCAATCACTTACTCTTGCCTGCTTAGATTATAAAAGCATCTCCGTGTTTCTACTTGACCAAGCAAAGCTCGTCTTCAGGCATTACCAAAGTCAACAGTATCAACAACAATTAAAAACAGCTTGGTTCCAATCCCAGTGTGTATGGTTACACATGGATTTGTTTGGAGCATATGTTCAAAAGAGCGTACACATTTTCATTGCTTTTATTGACTTAAAACCTCAAATTTTTAAAAATGCAATCAAGAGGGGGGAAAAAAAACGAAAAAAAAAAACCCAACAACCCACACAAACAGATTTCTGAGGCTAAATACTGGAGTTAAAATAAACCAGCCTTACAATAAAAAGCTCATGTTTTAAAGGCCTGTAAAGAGGATTTGCTCCAGCCATGTCTGGATAAACATTAATAAGTGGACCTCCATTCAGATCCAGCTTAAGACGTACGCATCTGAAGTCATGTGAGTGCAAACGTGAACTCTTTAATTTGCAACACAGAGGTCTGGGGGCCGAATGTAAAAAAGTAAGTCATCAATAGACAGCTTCTCTAGGATAGAGTTTGGGATCTGACACTTTCAAGCCTCTGTTTCTGTTGGCTGCAACTCCTCCTGATCACTGCTGAGCTTGAGCATTTGCCCACTTCAGCATTCTAAAGACATAAAAAATGTAATTCTCTATTCAATCTGCTTCTCAGCCAAGCACATTCTGTGTAGCAGGTTTCCAGCCCAGGTCATTTCTCTCCCTACCACCACCAATGCTAGAAAATGACATTACGATAATGAATTAAATGATCCTCTCGTTCAGTCATTCCTTTTTCTCACAACTACAGCTCTTCTTCCAAGTAGCCCTGGCCAATGTTTCCTCTAACTCCCCATTGATATTACATGGAGTATTACTGTGCTGTGGGCTACTTTAAAAAGGAGCCTTTGCTCCTGTGCAGAAGATGCTGGTACAACAGGTCAGTGTGAGCTGGCAAGAGAGAGCGGTTCCGGTGCAGAGCTTTTCCTTTCCCATCTCACACAAGGGCGCAACAGAGTAGATGTATTTCAGGCACACCACTGACCCTGAGCACAGCAAAGCAGAGACGAAGAACAACAACCAGAGAAAGAAATCTTTTCGATTTGAGGTTTGCTTGTCTGGGACTTCGGCTTTTTTCATGTTAACCAAAAAGAAAAGCTGCAGTCAGGATCAAGTTTGCATCTCTCAGCCCCAGTCTGGTTCCCCTGCTGCCCCTGAGCAACCTAAGAATGGTATGTTTCACACATGGGGCAAGTGGCTGCAATCTAGCCTTAGAGCAAGGCCATCACATCCTCAAAGTGCAGGAGACTGAAATACATAGGCTACGAAATCTAAAAAATAAACCCAGCATTTGCTCTGTTGCCTGTACAGTCACACGTAAGGGACAACTGAGAACTTTCCCTGTGTATAATCATGACTCAGATGAGCCTACCATAAAGTGGGGGTTTTAAAAGAGCAGCAGAAGCTTAGGAGTTAATGATTCTGTGGAAAATGTTTAAAAAAGAAAAGTCTGAGTGTAGCCTGCAATACATAAAGTGAAAACTGACAAAGAGATGGTAGCAATATACCATCAAATTCTTTGCCAAAGCAAATGAAAAAGTCACCCGGGCAGATAACATCTGGATATGTGCAATCTCAATTTAGTCAAAATCCCAATGTAAACAAGTCCACTGATAGCAGAAGGGTAGTTAAACATTCCGCTAGCTTTGGGTAATTGAAACCATCTTCCTTTTTTTTTAAAAAAAAAAACAAAACAACCAAACCTTTCAATTATCAAACTCGGAGGAAGAAACTGACAGCTATTGGAAGGAATCCATTAAAATTCCAGTTTCTTACTTTGCAGGCCGACATCTTTGTAAACAATATCTTTGTTTACCAAGGCTAGGAATTGGGCAATGTCAGAGCTCTCAAATGGCTTAACAGTAGTAAAAGTCAGTAATAGAAGGATATGTATTATTTATAATATAAACACCATATACTTGGATGTGATTTATTAGACAGAGATATATGTACCGCTAATTCTATAATGAGATTATTATTTCCAGTAACATGAATATTACATGGAAAGCTGGAAGAAAACGTATTTCTGCTGTATAACGTGGAGCTCCCTTAAAGCATTCACATCACCCCACAGGAATCCTGCAAAAATGGCAGCAGCCACTCTGGGAATGGGAACAACGCAGCAAATAAGTTCAGTCTCAGGAAAATTTCACGTAAAGGCTGTGTAGGATCAGTGGCAACGTATCACATGGCACCAGCCTAATTACATATTGCAGTAGTTGCTTGGTCAACCCATATGTCAACTTACTGCATTTGTACATTAGCACTGATAATAAAGTTTTGCCAGTAATCTGAAACATCTGCAACAAGTACCAGTGAGGCATTGAGTACAGAGTAGCATTAACAAAACATATATATATATATATATATATTTTTTTTTTCCCCAATGCTAACATCTCAACATGGTTCTGGGGTAAATGTCACATTAGAAATAACTGTAGTCCTGCATAAATTAATTTCTGTCCCTTCTGCCCGAATGCACGTGAAGTGGAATAGTCTATACAGTTCTACCAGCAGGCATGTAATTTCTATGCAACAAAGCTGAGGCCTGTTCAGCTCCAAGTCAAGTGCTGGGAACTCTAACAATGTTAGGAAGCACTAGGGGCTACGAGACAAAGAAATTCCTGTGAAGTTCACTGTGCATTTTCCTGTTAAAAGGAGAATATCATTCACATGTGTAAACCCCAGCAAACCCTAATGGCAACTAATTGAAAAGTAAACTCCAAAAACTCTAAAATTCTCTTCTCCCCTCACTCACGATGCTAAAAAGCTCATTTTTATAAATAGGGCAAGACTCTCATTTCCATGTAGCTACGGCAGGAGCAAGTATTAAACAGGCTGATTTAAAAAGAAAAGCATTATCAGAATACTTATTTGCACACAGTTATGCAGAAAAATCACCTCAAATGAAATTCAATTGAGCCATTTTATGTTGACTATGACATACAAGTAAATCTAATAAACAACGCAAGCAAAATAAATCACTAAGCTTACAAAAAAAAAAAGAAAAAAAAAAAAAAGCAAATAGATTTAAAAAGTAAAACCATGAAAAACCCAACAGTTTGCTCAGAAGAAAACTGTCTCGCATGGTCATTAACATTGATAACTTCAATGCTATCTGGAGCTGAATTTCTGAAACTCTGGACCTCTGATCTCATTTGCACAGTAAGAATCACACCGCAGTGCCATTCTCTAATGGAGGAATCTTGCAACAGCGCATCACGCCCAACCATTTATAGACAATCTTTGCCTACATCAAAGATAAAAACGTTCAGCTTTCAAGACAGTCCATGGGCAGGCACAGCATTAACCATTTTCAAAGTGTTACTCCGTTGCCTTGCACTTTGCATAAACCCATCCTGGACACACTCAGTATTAATGTATCAACTAGATCCGGGTATTTTAACAGTGCCACATCACACATGATTGGCACAGCTCCATCAATCAAAGTCTTTATGCTTAGATTCCATTTTTCTATTGTTTTCTAATGTTGGGCTACTTAAATATTATCATTCAAACCACACATTTATTCATGGAAATAGGTCTCAGAGAGTACGTTTCAATCATTCATAACCTCACTGCTGTTTTTCAAGGTATGACTCACCAGCAGCCATGTATCTTGGCTATAATTGGGGAATGCTTTGTTAATGTTGTAAGCCTTTTCTTCCACTGCAGAAAAAAAATGACCATTCTGAAGGTATTTGATTGTCCAAAATTGTACTGTCTATTAAAAATGGAATGGCTTGCTTCTGCTGCGGGTTTCCAAAGAGAAAAACAAACTGAAAACAGTAGCTCAGGATTATCTGATTATCAGACCTATCAATCTCCTGAATCACATTTTGAGAAAAAGAACATGGAGAGATTTTCTTTTTCATTTGTTTCTTGTTCTTGTTGTTGTTTTAAGATACTGCAAATCAAATCTCAAAATTACATTAGTGTGTAGTCATTATCAGTTCCACGTTAACACAAAGCCATGTTGGGATAGTTAACCTGCTTCATCACACTGTATGTCATTCAGCCAGCTGACAAAGTCTCTCATTTAAGTACCATCTACAAAATTGCATTGCATACAGTGGGAATTTTGCCGACAACAATTTTATCCCACCACACTGTGCCCCTCTGGGGACTTGGAAAGCACTTGGTGTCCCCCTTGTGAATGTACAGTATGAAAAAATACATCAAAATTGGACTGAAACCATGCGCCTGCAGCTTCGAGATGCAATGCTCCTGAACAAGAACTTCAGTTCCCAGCAGTGAAAGCTCCTCTCTCCCTGAATATTTTCAGAGAAAAACAGAACACAAAACACACTCCATATCTGAGATGCAGTGGTCTGGAGGATATTCACTAATCACTCAATGAGATTCTTCAATAGCCGTACTATTCCATTTCAGAAATAACATTTCAGGAATGTATTTATACTGTGTCAAACGTGGATCCCCCGAGCAATGCATTGAAGGTAATCACCGGTACATCTGTTTCTGTCATATTTAAATTCATGGCCTAATTCAATTGCAAATAATTAGCTATTTATCACCATGAAGTTCACATTACAAAATCAGAAAGGGCCAACACGATCCTAGCCATTTAACAAAAGATTCGGGACTTGGAAGGAGGAAAGGGGAGAAAAACAAAATAAACCCTAGCAATCAATCCCACAGTAAACCAAACACAATCAGTTCTGCCTGCCCATCATACTCCTACAAGACCCAGATCCTTTTGTTTTTTCACAGACTTACAGAATATATTGCCATACACATCAGTTAAGCCCATCTTTCATTTTTATAGCCTGAAGAGAATTATGTAGACAAAACAACGTGAGCACACAGCCCCTGCAATACTGGTGTGACCTCGGTTTCTAACACCTACTTTGGAATGCTACTATAACTCAAGAACTTTTTTTTCCCTTGCAAGGACATCTTAATTATCCCACCCGTGACATGAATGTTTTTGGAAGATAAAGTCTGTAATTAACTTGTTGCCAAACAATATGTTTACTGTCCCTGAAGGTCAGTTCTCATATAAAGACATAAGGACACTTAACTTTGGGAGATGTGCATTGTAACCGCCGTCAAACATTAACTAAGTAATCATCCATTATCCATAGCAGCAGCAATCCAAAGTATGAACATATTCCAAGCATTATAAAATGATTGTGTTAAAATAAATCCCTACCAAGGCTTCCAAAAAATAAGCACAACCACAGACGTGGTGCTTGACCCATTGTAACAGGATTTGTTAGAAATTCCACTTCATCTCAGTAGTCAATCGGTAGTGGAAGAATTTGCTCAGACAGTCAAACACGATTGTTCCCTTATTACAGAAATCTGTCTCTGCTGACTGCCCTGGTCAGGGGAAATGAAATTTGAAAAGATTTCAACAAAACAGCTGTAAAGACTCCTTGCCTCATCTAGTACTGAATTTATGCTAGAAATTTACACAGGCCCGTTGCACTCAGAAACCTGTGATGTGCCAAGGGTGGTGGGAGGGAACAAGAGGTTCATTAGCCCTGCTAAGCCCTGAAAAGCAGCTCTGCACTCCTACTCAGGTCAGGCCCTCTGTTTTTTTCCAGTTTCTTTTTGTGCTGGACGTTGAGTGGCACCTTCATATCCACAAAGCAGCTTCCAGCTACACTTAAGAGAAGTATTTGGTGTGGATAAGGGCACAATTCAGATTCCTAACAAGAGTCCTGTTTCAGGCAGATGAAAAAGCAGCTATGCTGAATTAAAGACCGCCTACAATATGTGTGTCAGTTAATTGTACATATGAGTTAGGAGAGGTACAAAGAAGATGAGAAAAAGGACAAGCACTGGAAGAAGTAAAAGGAAAATTACAATAGAGATACATTCTCCCTTTGCTGTTGTGCCAAGTGTTACTCAGTCTGTGACTCACATCTCCATCATTATTCTGAATTTCAACAGGAAACCTAGCACACACTTGGCCCTAACTCTGACTTACACTGCACTTACAGTCAGAGACAAATGGAGAGAATAGAAGACAAAAAAAAACAGCTACCAAAATTAAGGAAGAATAACATAGACTTTGCCCAGTCAGGAGCATCCTTCTCCTCAGCTCACATGCAGAGGAAATTCTGGACACCACAGGAACTGCTTATGAAGAAAGCCAGAAGTACCAGCAACACAGGCAAGAGTGAATATACATTCAGAGGGGATAAAAATGAATGCCAGAAATAATCAACACTGAAATAAAGGATGGAAAAGTTCAACTATGCTAAGGAAAGTAAAACTTCAGGAAGGGAAAGACATGAGAAATTAGGATGCCAAAGACAATGAACACAAGAACTGGAGAAGGAAGAGTCTGGAGACACTCATGTACAAGCATGGCTATTAGCACTGCAGTGAACTAGTAAATAAGAAAGCTCTTTTGGCACATCGCAGTCTATTATAGAAGATATTTTGTACTTGTACCATTCATGCAAAATTAGTTGATTCCTGGCATCTGTCATTTGCAAAACTCACGTGTGTCAGCACTTCAGATACTAGAATAGCTTGTAAGTGTTGAAACATGGACTATTTGCTGTTTTTCCACTGAGAATAGATTAGATTTCAAATTCCTCCACTTTGTTACCAAAAGCATTTCCATCAGCTGGAAACACTTTTCAATCCATCTTGCCAACATTTGACCTATGCTAGTTTCTTTTGGAAGGTGAAACCAGTCAGGATTGGGCATGGATAAGCAATTCTCCACTGAGAACATGTCAAATAGACACATGGCCTTCCACAAGCCAGAATGCAGTCAGTGTGCATTTCTTAGGGACACTTGCTCTGAGCTGTTCATATGGAAGCAAATAACAAGAACCTATGTCACTCGGCAGTTTCTCTTGAAGATTAGCAGAGGGAACACACATGCTATTCATTTTCTGAAATAATATTGGAGAGTGCTGTTTATATACTGCCTATAGACCATCTAATTTAAAGAATGTAGCATATTAAAGTAATTGAAAAAGGCATTTGTTTCTGCAGCACAAAATGTAGAGTCTGATTGCTAGACAAAATAATTGACATACTGTTAGACTATCCACATTTGCATCAGTACTATCGTGTAATAAGCTAGGGCATAAGAGAAGACTACAGCTAATCTCAGCCCAGAAACCTTCAGTCTTACTTCTTCACTACTGCCAGTGACCCCCCTGAAGTGCCAGCCATCTGCAAACTGACTTTTGTACATGAAATGGATGCAAAGATATGATGTTACTGCTGGCTGGCAGCTGGTGGCACCTGATACCACAGCAGTATTACCTTTACCATACTGCAGATGGAAGTATGCCTAAGTTCGTCCTCACGTTCTTCCCACCATTCCCCTTCCCCATCCTTCCACACTCTTTTTTCTTTGAAAACAGGTTCTCACAAGTCCAGCCCTGCTGCCTTTTCAATTTCCCAAATGATCTGTTGACTTCCTCATGGTTTCCAGGAACAAAAGCTTTCCGCAGGCCGGCAGCACCCTGCAGAGAATACAGATGCCTTGTTGCAATGGGAGGAAGAAAATCAGAGTTGAAGTTATAATCCTGAGCAGTACCACCACTCTCCATCCTCCGTGTAAAGTTGTTCAAGTCCTTCCCACTTTCACATTCCTCCTCTTGCTCAAATGGAGGATATTTGGAACAGAGAGCAGCCAGGAGTACAGGTGCCCACTAGGTCCACTAAGATGCTGGATGTGAATCAGATGCACTGGGATCACAGGCTCCTACTGAATTTCACACGTAACAGGAGCCTCAGATAAACCTTCACACGAAAGAGAAGTGTTACTAAATACTCAGCTTCCAGCACTATGCGCTAGCAAATGTCCCCTGGATGATGGATTGTCCTGTACACTCCTTTTGCACGCAGTCACCCAGGGTGCACCAGTGACGTGTTACCCCAGGCTGAATCCTGCTGAATGAGGCAGCTTGTCGAGCAATGCCACAGTTCTGCAAAGCAGCAGCTTTTAGGCTTTCAGTCCAGCTAATCTGGAGGTCAAAATACATGAGACTTAGTTTTGCATTAACACTATAAACGATCAAAATAAATCATTAGCTATGATTCATCTATTTGTGCAGAAACAATTAAATGTCAGTACTGTCAGGAAAGGGAAAAGTTTATGATTAAGCTCCAGCTATATTCATTCCTCATAATCACTACTTGAGAAAAGCATTCACTTGCATTTTTAAAAGATTCAGCTCTTCATTCTCCTTCCACCCCAATGAGATAACATCGCGAGGAATTCACACACAGGAACAGCTATGCAGAAACACATACCTTTACATTCAATATTGTTACATGAAATGGTTTTGCAATTAGGCTCATTTTAGAGCAGAAAAACACTTCAACAGAAAATGACAGGATAACTCAAATAAGCATAGAAAGTAATTGTGCTTAAACAGATGCAGACATCAAGTCATGGATCGTCTACAATTCACTGGAAAGCTCACATGCAATTCTGCTGTCGAAACTGAGTGTTTCAATTACTGGCAGTCTTAACCTTTCTGCTGCATGAATTTTTGATCTCCACTCAAAGAGGAACAGGGAAACCACCCAGTTTTCCAGCATGTACAGAATAACTAAGCAATCCGTATCATGTTCCCACTGAGAAAAACCCCCCATCCATCCTGTCTATCAGTAAAGATCGCTGGAGGAATGCCAAGCGAGGAACGCCAAGTGAGGCATTTGTGTCTGTTTGACTTACACGGGTTGTGTTCATCTTTATTTGTTCGAGTCACAAATAAGGATAAAACAGTAAACTAGGTAGGGCACAGCACACAGACCATCCTCCTGTCTCATGAGAAAAGGCTCTCAGACGAGGAAAGAGCTTGTGAACTGCTGCCACCTGAGTTAACAACAATAACACGATATTATACCTTTGGGTATTTTGAACATGGAATTAAGTCATTTATTTAAATATCGTGTAACAGCTCCAGAACCACTAGAAAAAAAAAAAAAAGGTTTTATTTTTCTGATGTACCAACAAGTTTTACATGGAGACCCCGAGTGCCTCACCACGTTACGGCTGCAGAACGAATCTTAATTAATTTACTCCCAAATGAGTACCACGTTTAGAAGGAAAGAAATTGTAATTTTATCCTGGGAGGCAGCTTCACACACATGGGACAAACCATTACCTTATCTGATTCGTATCTGTTCTCTAATGGTGCAGGGTCTTACTGTACAAAAAGTCATTCTAAAAACACCCAGCTGCTGTTGCACATAAATACTGCCTTCTTTTCTCTGGATAAAACCCTTTGGAGGGAAATTGCTAACTTGCTTAAGGCTTGTTTTTCTCACATCTCACATGGACATGCCTCAAGCACTCCTATCAAATTTTAATCACCTATGTGGAAACATCTACAAGTTCAACAAAGTTCCGCTGCTTCTGTTCTGCTATTTTGGTGTTTTAATTGTGTTACTTCATGCAGCAGAACGAAGTTTGACATCAGTACAAAATCTCACAAAACATCAGTTTAACTGTAGTTTCCCCCTTAGGAAATGCATTCCCTTGAGGATAACTAATGCAAACCATCTGAAAGCCCCATTTCAGCTTAAAACCTTCTCAAAGAATGCCATTCTCATAAAGTCAGTGGCAGCATTATGATTTGTCTGAGGCACAGAAGTGTGGGACTTTTTTTTTGTTTTTCAATTGTGTTAAAAAAAAATACATTCAAAAATTAAAAAAAATATCATATTAAATGAAAATGTAATCCAAATTCAATATAGCACTGACTCCGGAACAAAAGTGTGATAGCATCATGCTGGAGACAGACAATTAACATTCTGCTGGAGATGGACGATCCTTATCATTTGCCTTGATTGCTTCAACAACTTTTTATTAAGGCAGTGGCCAATGCTGTAATACAAAGACAAGAGTCCATGCAAACATCCAAAAAAGGATTTCACAATAACATTCAGTGATTCAGCGTATCAGAAGCTGATGCTGACTTTACAAATATCAAAGGCTATCGTGTTGCAATAAATTCCACCAAACTAATTTATTAGAATGCTAATTGTTGTTTTTTATAGCAGGAGAAGGAAGTCACTTTATGTATCAGTCTTTGAAGAGAATCTTGGAATCTTACCTATGTGTTCCAATTGTTAATTGAGTAATGACAGTTAATTCTGGACTTAGGGGAGCAAAACTTGCAAGATATAATTTGTACAGTCACACATTCAGACACACTTGATCTCATAGGGGCACACATGGATGCAGACTGATAGCAACCACGAGGAAAGCGGCAGCACAGGCAGTCATCTGCAAAGCAGCAGTCATTTCCTACAACAGCATTTTAAGAAAGCTGCAGAGGAAGAGGCACCGTGCGGTTCTATCAATAATCAGCCCATGCCTTCCCATGGCTCTTGCCTGCTCTTTCAATGTGTCTATCAGGAACATCCTCCCCCCAGTGATGAGCAATCCCCCAGCAGCTGAAGGCACCAATGCATATTCCACAGACGGATTCCCATGCATTACCTCAACCTTTGCGTTCTCACCTCCACATTTTCAGCCTGTTTACAAAGAAATGATTCCGCTATTGCTAACCTCCCTGCTTTCCCCCCCCCCAAAGCAATGAAGACACTTCTTGTATGCTGGACACTGTCATGGCTTTAAGTAGCTTGTTGGGCCTTGAGCTGCCCTTCCCTCACCTGGGTGAATGTAACTCTTGCAATATTAGTGTTCTCAGAGAGAGAAAAGAGAGAATCACTACTCCAGGATAAAAAAGCTTTTAGCTAAAAGAACTCAGCAATCAGGAAAAAAGAGGAGCAATCATTTTGTTTGTTCCCGTGACAAACAAAACCTTCCATGCCAGTAGACGCCATATATTGACAATAACCTGTAAGCAGAGTAGCACACCTAGTAATAAGGTGGCATTATGCTGCACTGGGTTTCTATCGTGCAGATGTTATTTTTTCATTCTAGGTAGAATTTTGTAAAAACAAAATGTTGTGTCTTTCCTCAGACAGCAACATTAAGAAGTCACAATTAATTTGCATTGTGATTTTTCTCCCAAATCATCAGCTTTACCTAATATTTCCTAACTTAAATACGGAGGTCATAAATATTGACAAGGGTATCACCAATCAACTCAAGATACAAGGGATAGAAAATGTGGGGATTTTATGGAAATAATTGTTTTTATTTTCCTTCACTGCAATTAATTCAATAGCCAACCCACCACCAAAAATGTCACACCAAACCAACATCACTATATGGTCTATTCATTAACCATGGCAGGTCAAATAATTTAAAAGTGAAAGGTGGCCAGGTAATGAGATGTAAGTGGGGGAGCTGATTTACAGTGACACAGGTACCTCCTCTCCGGGTTACCTCACATATGCAGTAAAAAATCCACAGAGGGTCAAATTCTTATGTCACCCAGAAAGGATCGCCATCACTCCCCATCTGAGCTGCCCTCATTTTACTTCTAATACAACTTCCAATTTTCACCCTGTCACTTTCACTTGTCATTTAGTGGCTTGATTCTGTTTCAAAAGATGTTATAAAGCCTGCTTGTCATCACCTGCTGCATTACATAGACCTCAGCAGTAACTATGTCACAGGCCAAACAGAAACAGCTCGTGTTAGCCACCCACTGATTCCTACATTCAGGAACAGTTCTGGACCTGCAGTTTATAACAGGGCATAAAATGGCATGAGCTGGTACTTAATCAATCAGAAACGTTTCAGTTAACACCAACTCTGCATTGCTTTCCACACTTTTCAGAGTAAGTTTTAAACACTTGTGGCAGCACTGTTTCCTCAAAGGTATCCATCATGTCTACTCCTTCCCCATGGCCTATAACGTAACCCCATACTGCATGATGATGCAGCATGCTTCTTTGGAATTTTGGAGCTATTACCAATTGTTCTTTTTGCTTTTATTTTTTCCTCAGAAAAAACAGCACCTGTAAGAGTGGTCAGTGAACACCAACAGCAATGCTGATGCAGTAACTCGCGCCTCAGCTGGGATGAGACTGAGTAGGCTCACTGCATCCTCTCCGAACAAAGGCATGCCCAGTCTGGAAGATATAATCTGATGTTCCAGGGTTGGACACCACAAAATAGTTATTAATATGGACTGAGAAGACTGTGAACACAAAGCTGAAACGCAGCCAGAAGTGGCTTTTTGTTTGTTTGTGTTTTAACAGAAAATTTACTGAGGTTAAGGGAAACCCCTGAGCTGAGAATAAGCAGAGATTAAGAGAAAACTTTTGAGCAGCGTAATCTCTGCTTGCTCTGTTCCTGCTCTTCCCTTCACACTCATTTATGGTCATTTGGGGACTTGTTAATTTTTTTCTTTTTTTTTTCACAGCATTCTAGAAACACAGCAATAGCCAGCTTCACGCATGGAGAGGATGGTGTAAGCTCCTAGTACATTTCCCAGTCCCCAAACTCATTTAATATAAAATCCTCAAGTTGAGGACATAACAGATATTAAACTGATAAAAACATATGCTCCACTTGATCTTTGCCAAAAGGTCAAGAAGCAAACACAAGTCAGCAGACTCGATGGTTCCTTGGTCTGACTCAGAGAACACACCGAGACTGAATCATTGTAGGCTTTTATACCACTGCAGCAACAATTATTCAGCTTTATCACTCAGATTTATTTCAAGAAACTCAAGAAAGGCTACGAACCCCAAATAACTCACTCCAAGGTTTTAATTAGCTCGTGACTTTGCACACGCAGTAACTGCAGGAGCCATTCCATGCACTCGTTTATACTGCTGTGGGTAACATCTCCAGCACAGCAATTTGGAGAAGCTACCAATGCCACGTCCAGCCTCCCCAAACACTCCTGACCTGGTTTGATCATTTATTTTACTGTCAATTGATAAAAAGAGAAACAACAACGTTCCCCAAACACTATAGCTACCTTCTCGTTCTGGAATCACCATGGGGCTAGTTTAGAATTTTCTCCCTATGGGTTAGAGAACAACAAATCTCAGGTGCACGTGCAAGCTTCACAAATGTCATACAGAAATACAAGAACTGCTTTTGGCGAGGGAAGAAACAAAGTATATCCCTAAATTCAGGAAAGTTAAGAGAATTTTTAATAAATAGCATACAGAGAACAGAACTACATATTGCAGTGTATTTTCTTAATAGTTGCTGGATTCATCGCAGTACCTCCCACAGTTATTCGAAAATCCCATCTCTATCTTGCCATGGTGTGATTTTTACTCACTCGAACTCTACGATAATTAACACCAACACTAAGATAGTACTGCTAAAACGGCTGCGCGCTTTTGTTATAAAAACATGTTTCAAAAAACCATTCCTGAGCATGCAGGCTAAAAATGTCCTTTGATGTTAATGAGTAATAACAAAAGATGTTTGAGCAACCTGCAACAAGACAGCAATTTCTTCAAAAATGACTTCAGTTTTCAAGAGCACTTTGTAAACAACCATGTCAAACCTTATATTTTGATAATGAGTTTGCATTCCCAAGTAGGAATTATAATCACTAATTATTTATGAGAGTAGAACAGTAGGTCAAAAGCAAAAGGAAATGTATTGCCTCATCAGAAGTATCTAGCTGGTACTCCGATGTTGGTATTCCAAGCTGCACAAGAGAGCCAGCTAACTAAAAGGTAATTGTTTTAAAATAGAGCACTTAGTGAGTCTGTATCAGCAAATCTACTGGATTTTAATGAGTTAAAATATTGTAATAGCATAGCTTTGTTCTTTAGGTTAATCACCTTTCCCTCAGGCTCCAAGCAACATTTAAACATATGCTTAATTTGCTATTGAAGTCAACAGAACTTGCAGTGAATGGTGGAAGTTAAACATGCTTAATGAGATTTACTGAATCAGAATGCGTAAAAACTGATGTGAGCGGATCTGAAACCCAAAGGCATCAGCCAAGTCCACCCCAAGTCCCCCTAAAGATACAGAGTCTTCAAAATGATACGGAAAAGAAGTTATGGCACGTCTACTGCACATCTGTACTTCTGAATCACGTATATAGCAAAACAAATAACAGCAGAAATACTTGAATGTGCGCTAATACTAATGAAAGCCTTTATGAAACTGTTTGGCACCACTGCTCAAGCAAAGCCTTCTGACGTGAGACATTGTTCATTTGTCTCCTGTTTCCAAAGGAAAACGTCACACAACTGAACTACTTCTACCAGGAGGAACAGGAAGGGATGGAAAGATGGATTTTACAAATACACTTAGCTACCTGGAAAAGAAGCAGTGCAATCCAGTATTTGTACCTTGTTTCATCGATCATTAAAACAAACTGCATAATCCTCTCCAACCTGCAGAGGGACACCAGCCTTACACTACACAATGCTCCTTCTCAGATTAAAGGAAATTACCTGCGTGCCTCCAAAGCCCCTTTTCACTACCAAAGATGACAGCAGTCTCGTTTCACAGATAATAACTCATGCACAATATAAAACTGTTTTTTAGTATTTTCTTATTTATCTACATAAGTGAAAAATTAATTGAATTATAACTAATTAATGATTTCCTTGACACTAAGGATTAAAAAAAAGGACTTGAGTCCAAGAGAAAATTCTTCAGATTTCTCACCTACTATAAATGTTCAAATTTCACTTTTCATTTTAGTTCTTTCTCTCCTAGCTTAGATGGAGGATCTGGTTCTGGCACTAACCCTCAAAGATACTTTTATTTTTCCTGATCACAGAAAAAGCAGCAGTGTATTGGAGCTACTTTTACCAATTTCTCTAACAACCACTATCACCCACCCTTTCACTAAGATGCTGTCAAAACCAGACATCAGTTGAAGACAAAATACTGCAAATTTTAAATCTGAAGAAAGCAATTGTTACTTCAATGTGGCAATCAATTATCAGCATGGAAGGAGTTAATCTGCCTCATTCTCTTTTTTAAAGATTAAAAAAAAAGAGAAGAAAAAAAAAGGAAGGTACAGCTGTCACTCAGGTGATGAATACAAGCTGCTAGCCTTTCAAACAGCAGGTACAGCACTGGAGCTCTGAATTAATTAGCATTCAGAAAGCCTAAACACCACTTGATAACTCTGCAAGATAATTTTTGTCCCTTCCTGCAAATTAATACTGCCATTACGATGAGCAAGGACACAATGCAGATTATAATTGTGCCCATTAAACAAAGTTTCACAAATAACGAACCAGAGGTTCCAGCCAAGAGTGCAGCAAGCCAGCAAAGCACTGCTGCAAGTAACGTACAGGAATTCATCTTCACTTTTTCACTGCATTCCAGAAACACATACAAGATGAATTCCTGTGTAAATGCATTGAATGTTCTCTGCAGACGAGCGCAGGCTCTCCAAAAGTTCAAGTTTCTAAATGTTTAAGCAGCGGCTTTGTCTCAAAAGCATTCAGGCTGCTTCCGTGAGAGCCCCCATTCATATAGGCACATACACTGAAATTACAAGTTAGCAGTTAGCCCCTGAAATTACAGCATCTTAAAAAACAAGGCCTCTGCTAAATGCTGCTTCAGCACTGCATCAAAGTCTAAACAACCCGGTCTGAAAAACCTTCCTCCCGTGCATATAATTTGATTTAAATGACGAGCATACTTAAAAAAGCACAAAAATGATTGATGTCAGAATTTAATGATGTTTAATAAGCGGCCATCTGTCAACAGTCAAGGGCTCAAAAAGAAGCACATTATTATTCCCCAAAAGATTAGAAATATTGATGCTAATTAAAAGGCACATTATCATTATCTCAAAGTGATGTCTAAACACTAATCAGACTTCAAGTCCGGCAAAGAGGGAGGGCAAGACCTGTGGATAGCAGCGCTCCCCAAATGCCTCCTTTGGGCTGATAATCTCTGCGCTGGTGCTGTGATAGCACACACATTTGAACTTGCCAAGGGCTAGGTAAGTCCTGGCTGGGTGGGCGAGAAATTAAACCCTGACCTGAAGCAAGGAAAGATTATTTATTTTTAACTCACGTCCTTAGAGGAAATCTTTGGTACATTTTTACAAAATATTGCAAAAGAGAAATATGCTAAATGTGGCTTTTGACTATTTTTTTTTTCCAATTTGCCATACACGATATTTCAAAGCAAAATAAAACTTGGCGTCTTGGTGCCCAAACATACAATCAACTGCACCATACTAAACTGTGAAGTACTGGATAGTTTTATTTGAGAAACGGATTAGCATCACACACGCATAAGGGACCTGCATGGAAAAACAGGACTGAAACCCACATAACAAAACTGTGCACATGGGTTTTGTGAAGCACTGTTGACCATTTGGGCCTTTGAGAATTCCCTCCATAGGTACAGGGCTGCTTCAGATCCCCATGCTCATGCTACAGAGGAAGAAGGTACACACAGGTAGGTGGTTCAGGCTGCTGTTAATGTTTGCCTGGAGCTCTGCCTTCGACATTAATAGTAATTTTATTACCTTCTAAAATGTGGCATTTATTGACATTTTCATAATTCATCATGATCAGAATCTCTTTTAAGCAAACAGACCTCTGCTAACCTCAAAATCCATGCTTCATGTTTGAACAGAAGCAGCCAGCAGCCCATAACATGCTTTTCATCTTAGTATGCAAAAAGCTGACAGAATCCAGGCTTTCATAGCTTGCAGAGAAGCAAAGTTGTAGGGCGTTGGCAAATGTTTCCCTACCCCTGGGATACAAGAGATGCGTACGCAAGATCTGACTGATCCCACCTCCCACGTTGTGGAAGCCATACGTACAAACCCAGCTATAGCTATACTGGCTCTATAAGCCCTGCACATCCTCTTACCAACTTTATGGGGCTGGTCAAACAGTGCCGTAGTGCCAGAGGAAAGGGGCACCTGAGCAGAGAAGAATAGTGCTCAAGGTAAGCAAAGCACAAGTAAAAACAAAGAAAAATCTAGACAGGGACAGCTGGGAAGAAAGCGAGTATGAGAATCATATTCAAAGTATGGGAAAATGGCAAACTGAAAGCAACACAGCTGGTGCAGCCGAAAAGCAGAGCTGCCTGGGCAATGGAGGCCTGGGGCATGAGTGCCCATACATAATTAAGACCAGTCTTTTTGTTGGTTTTTTTTCTGAACTTGTAACAGCAAGCTTTTTCACCTGTTAAGTGCCACTATCAAATTACCATCTCCACAGTGCAAAGCCACCTCTGGTCTTCCTCCTCAAGTCAAGGAACCCATTAATCACTGTCAAGCAGAGCATTTTTCTATTTTTACTTGTCATTTTCAAGCCATCGCTTCACACAGGTGTGACCTCTGATCCTGATTTTCTTTCCAACACTCCCCTGCCGTGCTCTCAGAGTTCTGCGTTATCTCCTCCCTAAGAAATATTTAAAAACTTAAGAAAGATGTCCCTGGCTTTGATTACCCCATTCCCATCTTACTCCTTGATCCTCAGCATAAACACTTCAATCATTCTGGCATTTTCATTGACTCAAATTAAATGCAGAGCAAGTAATTATTTCACAGTCCCCTTGCCCTTTCCTACGCAGGCCTTCTGCCTTACACAATGACAAAGGATTACCTCCCAGTTCCTTAAAAGGCTCAGATACTTCAGATATGCTGTAGGTATGAATCTGACATGAGGGGACTGAAGCAAACCTTGTGAAGCTTGCCGAGGACTAATTATTAGCAATTACAGTGCTTTTCTAACGTTGAGCTCCACTGCTCAAACACGATGCAAGCCATATAACCATGCAATTGTTCCACTGATTAACAGGTTCCTTGGGGTGAGTATGAGCACTGGGTACAGATCTCTGGTACTTTGCAGCATGCTCCATGTAAATGCTGGAGAAGTGATACCCAAAGGGAAATTCACAACGCTAAGTCAATTTGAAACAGCAGGTTCAGACAGACACAAAGAGAAACGGAAAAAACACCATTAGTATCTAGCTTACGTTATTTCATTCCACGTTCTCTGCATTTGTCTTAAACTATCACCAAATTCTTGATTCTTTGTGCTTCACAGATTTGCCTTCTGACTCTACGCGACTGTTATACATTGTATAGCTGTCAGAGCAGAAGTGGAATGCATTAAAAGCTGGATAACTGCGAGCTGGGGCATATGGCACCGCCGAGAGTGTAGGAGTTGGTGGGAAGAAGGGGGTTTTGTTGTGATTTTTTTCAAGACTCCGGATATGACTAAAGCTTTTTCCGGTGGGCAAAGAAAATATCCCTTGTTTCTCTGTTTCTCCACAATTTCAAAACTTGCTTGCTTTTTCCTCCCCTCCCCCTTTTTCTTCTTCTAATTTACACGAATAATTATAACAAACCTTCATTCTAGTTCTCTTCTTCTCTCCCAAGAACACACATTCTTAAACGGCATACTGAGGCTTAAACAACACTGAGGCTTTTGCAAAAAGGAACAGAAAGGAGCTCGCTGCTGTGAAACACGTCAGACTTCATAGCTCACATGCATTGAAATGACCAGCACAGTTCGCTCTTCTCAAAGGTATTGCTTCAAGCTGATTGCTGACTCAAGACAAGAACACAGCTCTGGTCACAGTGAGTTTCTGAGCATTTTCTCTGCAGCTGCAGGGTATAGAGGCTTTTCTGTTTGTTTTGCTTTTTTTTCTCCTTCTTCATATTCTGAAGTACAGTTTGGCAGCACCAGGCTGAATTCACTGCCAGTTTCCTAAGGCACTGAATCTCTAATAACACAAAGCGCCGACTATCTCCTTGCCCAATAAATAATCAAAATTTTGCACCACAATCTTCCTTAAAATATGACTTTTTGTTTCTCTCTCTCGGTTGCAGCTAATCCTTTCTGTCAGCTGCATTTCATCCGTAACAAGGCTGCCTGTGACACGTTGGGTTCCAATGCAACTCTTAACAAATCCCCCATGCACAGCGCGGTTCACAGAGTGCACGGACAGCAAAAAGGACCGCGGAGACAGAGCCTCTCTTCTCTAATGGGATCAGAAAGGCTGCGCTTTCACAGGGAGGACGCTCACCAAATGAGCGGATGGGAGAGACGGGAGGCACGCTGTCAGGGAGGTCCAGGCTGACGTACTGCTTTCTGGGTGCGTGAGCAGAACGCAGCGTTCACGTTATCTGTATCCTTGAACATCTGTCGGGTTGAATTATTGGCCACGTGTTTATGGCTGTCATGCTGGAAAGCTGACCCAGGCGATGTCTGCTTCACACTCAGCAATTTTAAACAGCTTTTTCCAAATCTTTAGAGGCTGGTGTCATTTAACTCGCTCTCTAGAACTTGTCCCTCCTTTTGTCATCTTCTTTTCTTGTCATCTACTTCAATGTTTCACTCATTCACTTTGCGCAGCGTGTCAAAAAACAGCCCATCAGGCAACAAAAATGGGACAAGCATTCATCGAGTGTGAAGCATCAGAGGCTTCCTTTGGTTTCACCAAGGAAATAAAGGGAATAAATAGTGACAGCTGCTTGCTCTCCCATTTCCTTGTTTTTAAAACACCCTAAGAGTCTCCTGCCTGCCCCATCTTATATGCAAGGTGCAGTTCTGGAAGGGAAGAAGGGAACAGAACACAGTGTGCTCCCCTCTTCCTAAAGCATCCTCCCTAAGCTCTCTTGCAACCTGCTATTACACTGCGCAGCCGTTTTCTTCTGCTTTCCCAGGGAAAGCTTCCTTTTCATTGCATTTTCATTCATTTCTGCAAAGTCAAGAGGCTCCATTCAGTCAGTGACCCAAAGTGCTGTGCAGGCTGCTCTTGGGGGGAGCCAAACTGCTGACAACTGAGAGATTACAATGGCCACGAAATCAAACGTGACAGTACCCAGCTTCATCTTCTGAGATGCCTGCGACAAAGGGCGCGCATGGCTGCCTGCATGCCTCATTCTGCAGTGGAGAGAGCAGGATCACGTAGCGGAGGGGACTTGGGAAAAGCCTACTGTATATATTCTGTTCTTGGATCTCTTGGTGCAGCAGGACACACCTAGGCACTGTGGCAATGGTAGCTCAAACCACACCATTTTAAATCTTTTCAGATGTAGCAATGTGTATCACCTCAACAAATTTGCATTACGGTGCTCATAGTTACGTGATATTAAGGTCAGTTGAGGCACCATAAGAATACACCTGAATTTACCTAGGGCTTCCTGCTGCAATGCTGGTATTGCACCTCCATGGGATGCCTACACTTGAGAAAATATTGTTGCAGGCATTTTAAAAAAATCACATGCACGTCTATTAACTGTTTTTATACACAAAAATCCTACATGAACAGGAGGCACTCATTAACAACATACATTAATGGGCACAGATTTTTCCTCATGGATTCCATAAACACTCAAATTATTGCAAGACAAATACTTAACCTTTGTGAAATCAAAAATGACAATATTTCATTCATTTACCTTTTATGATGAAACACTCGGGCCTACATTTTTGTGCATACATCAGTGCTTTTTCAAAGTCCACATGGGAAGTATGCATTTGTTTCCTGCTCCCTTTCTTATGCTCATAGCAATACACATTTAGATTTATCGTATAATTGCTAACTAAACTCACCCGGGGAGGGTTTGCTGAGGAACACCCAGATTCCTGAATGAATGTCACTTGTTTGGGTAGAAGGAATCATGCCACAGGCACTGTACACACCTTGTAATTAGGTGAGATCCTCAGGACTTAAAGAAAGAGAGAAAAAAAAAGGGCACCTGAACAGATTTTTCCCAGACCACTGCCCACAGTCAGCTAACAACCGAGCAAAGAAAAGTAAAGAAGTGCACTGACATCATGTACTACTTGTCCAAAATTACCAAAGTGCAATTTTTTTCTCTTGGCTGAACAAAGACGCCAGCATGTGTTATTGTTTCGGGGACACATTTATCTCTCAAACAGTAACCCTGCTTCACCAAATTATGTCGACCTATGTGCTTTATGTTTTCACATGCCTGTAACTTCAGCTGAACTTAAGACACCTGTTTGAATTTGTCTTTTTTTTTTTTTTTTAATTAAGTATGAAAGTAAAATTCCCTCCTTAGAGACACCTTACAAGTAAACCACATCTCCTGAAGGAAGACATTAGTGGGAGGAAAAACACAAAAATAGCACGAATTCCATGCAATGATCAAAGGAATCAGCTTTACAAGGCCTCTGGTGATGTTAAGAAGTCCTCCAGGACTACACATATGTAAATAAATTAACATTTTGTTTAAATGTCAATCAAAGATCTTTCAATTCCAACCCAGGTCAGCTGCTTTGGCAGCTGTTGAAGTGGTGACAGTCCTTACACACGGGTTAAGGGGCGGAAATGCCTTTCAACCTTCAAAACATCTGAAAATCTTAAATTTTCCTCCTTTTAAAATTTATACAAAGTGTTCCATTACAATGACCTGGCATAACATTCCCAGTTCTTTTCTCCACCTTTTTCCATTTCAAAACATTGGAGATTAAGATCCCAAACCGTTCACTCCGGACAGCAATTAGTGCAACTTCCTTCCATTACTCTATATTGCTCATCACCACCTCCACATTATACTTCAGATATAGCTTTACAGGGTAGTGGCATAATGCAAATTGTTCAAGAAAAGCAAGGAAGGAAAAACGCTGGCATAAAACCTTCACCATCAGATTACAGTGAGCTCACAAAGCCTTCTGTTGGGTTACCCTCTTCATCTCGCGAAGCCTGCAGAAGGGGAGCATCTCGCCTCTCCAGCAGCACCGTGTGAGCCTGGAAGCCTGATAAAACCACAGGACTTCCATGGCACAGCACTGCTCCTCAGAATGAAACTTCCTTTGTTAAAAAGGCCTAAGAAATAGGGGCTGAAGCATTCTACGAGGGCCCATTTGGGATAAAGGTGGGAAAATTGAGGGAAGAAATGCACAAAAGCACCGTCTCCCTTTGCCATGTAAAAATACACAATCGAGTAGCAGGTGATAAAACAATAAAATAACAAAATCCAGTCTTCTTCACTGCAACTGAACAAATTCTGCACATAATCCCCTTCCCAGCACACTGGACATGTGTTTTAAACTGTGTCGCACATGATGGTTCTTCTAACGCTTTTAATTAAAGCACTACCAGAAGTTATAATGAAAAGGGATTACTTTTTTCAAATACACTAAAACCTCAAGCTCTTGTTATTTTGCATTCTGGTAAAAGGAAATGAACATCGAAGCCGCATTTTGGGATTTAAGATAATCGTAAGATTTTAAATTGAAGGGCAGGAAAGGGACTTCATTTTTAAATTTGCTTTTAGCAGATACAAGCCTTATGTTGCTTTATCATTATAACGACTGTCATGTAAAATGTTATCCATTTAAACTCTCCCAACATTTGTTCACAAGCTGCATCTTCCCTCTGCCCCAATATAAATGACAAATACAGGCTCCCGCTGACTGAAAGGAAGCCAGTTAGTAATTGGCTTTATTGTCATTATTGGCTGCCTTGTAACATGCTCTGGATCTTGCTCTGAATGCAAAACTCTCAGTATCATCCCAGTTTTCACAGCATGCTGCCACGTGATCACTTGAAGAAAAGAAGAAAAAAAAAGAAGAAAAGAAAGTACTTGCTCTTTGCAAACACTCCCACTCCCATCTGACAAAGGCATTTTCTCTTCTCCATTTTAAAGCTGGGACACGGGGGCACAGCAAATCGAAGATCAACTGCCTCTGCATGTGCAAAGTTGGTGGGTCCCCTCTCTAAGGCTATTTGGCACTTTCCAGTATGATGTGGGGTTCGGTGCATTGCTCACAATTTCAGCGGTGGCTGTGACAACTGCAAGATGCCCAGGCCTCTCTTCACATTAAAATCAGGAACAGGGACAAGGGCAGGTGCTGTCTGCTTGACACAAGGGTGGCAGCAGTGGTGCCATACTGCAAGACAAGAACAGGCTTCTCCTTTCTCTGCAGAGCACCCACAGTTCCAGCAACAAAACCCAGCAGGAAGCTCCCTACCAGCACAAGGCTAAAGCTGTGCCACCTTCTGCAAACAAAACCTGTGGGGCTCCATGATCACACCAGATATATCCTACCAGATACGTCCTATCAGATATATCCTATCTGAAAACTGAATTATAGTGTTCATATACGAAGTGCAAAAATACACAAATAAGCTTAACTCCGACATTTGATGTGATGCATAGATTCTATATGTCATTTCTGGGTTTCATGGACTGGGAAAGAAGACTGAAGTTCTTTTGCTGGGATTATTATTATTATTATTATGTATACTGGCTGCTCAACTTATTATTTTTAATATAACCTGGAAAGCTGAACTGAAATCCCACAGCTGAGCAGCACACTGATGCCAACAAGCATTCCAGAAGATCTGTTTATGAAAAATCTGGTACCTAAGCAGCTGAAAGACAGGGGTAACAGACTGTTTTCTGTGACAACCGGATGATATGTATGTGTTCTCATACCATGTTTCATAAAGTATTTTCTAACAGTAGAGAAAAATCCCAAGCTCAATTCCAGGTTCTTGCTCTGGGTGCTGCATGTACTGCAGACCCTTTTGATGCAGCTCCATTTCTCTTGCAGCACGCATCTCTAAAACTTTAACGCCTCTGATGAGCGTGAGACAACACTGGTTTCCAGTGCCACATACCTTTGAAAATCTTAAGCAGATGTTTTACAAGAAAAAAACAAAAAGCTAGCCAGCTTAAGAATTCTCAAATCCTCGGCAGAGCACTGGAGCTCTGCTTCATGATAAAAAAAAGAAACTTTCGGGAGGTTTTTCACACAGCATTACTCTGTACTCATAAATGGTCTGCTTTCAAATGAACTTTTCTGGGGAAAAAAAAAAAGAGTGTGCTGGGGACACAACAGGCATTAGGCACATCTCAACCCAACAGGTGGAATATGCAGAAGTTAAAAGACTGACGAAAAGAATTTGGAATGAAGTTACAAACAGTGTTACCTCCTCCACCCTCAACTATTTATGTAAAAAGTTTACCTGGAGACCCACAGTAATACACTGCTCCTCACCAGGAACTGCGAGACAGAAAAGTCCCTGTTCTGAAAGGAAGTTGTGAATGTTAACCTTAAAATCATACTCCAATAACACAGCAGATCAAATCCAACGAGAGCTTGAGTATCACTGTGCCGTACAAAGAACTACGTCCCACTACAGAAACAAACCTGATTTGTTGAATAGATTGGAATAAATTTGGGATTAACCATAGTACAATATAAGACAGAATGTACATTGATCACTCTGCCAGGTCACGTCATCCTGAACAAGGAAGCCTGCAAGTCCAAGCACGCAATCTGTGCACCTCTGTGAGAACAAATACTCTATGTGGGACTGAAGGCTAGGACAGTATTTCTAATGGCCTTTTTAATTGGCACTAGGATGATTAATCGATGCCTTCACAGAACTCCAGGAGCTCTCATTATCAAGCAGCATGGTATCCCAGCTCACTGTGTGGGTGACCGTTATTACTAAATAGTCACCAGATCATGAGACGTACATAAGATAAATTTTATACAAGTTTAGGAACCCTAGAAATTGAAGCCTACTACTGAGCCAGCAAGAAAATTCTGTTCCTTTCTTAACATACTATTCCAGCAGTGCCCATATGCTCAAAAAGAATGGAAAAGGCCAGTGAAAGAAATCCCAAACAAGCGAGGTATGTGCTAAAGACCAAACGCTGTGCGAGTGCGTGGTGCCAGCAGCAGGCTGGGCTGAGGGGAAGGGATGGCCCAACATGGCGGATGGGGCACTGGGGCGGCCGTTCCGCCTGCTGAGGGCTGGGTGCACTTCCCTCAATACACACTGGGCTGGCTTCATTGCTCAGTACCAGAACGGGTGATAAAAAGCATGGTAATTGACCGTAAATTCAAGTGAGGGAAAATTCCTTGGCTCAAAGCTGTTCCTAGCCCGTGATGACAACACCACAAGAATTTTAAAGTCGACCATTTTGCTGCGTTGCCAGTTACCTTTCTGGAGACTGTACACAGCTTGTTCACACACCTGTAACGAGGCTAATGGCTTTTGGTTATAGTCACCATTTTAATTGGCAAGACCACATCCAATGCATCAATTACACTCTGAAGATATATTTAGCCACTGCCCGCTATAAACAATCTCGGATAACATTAACACCATATTAAATTCTATGAACGATGCAGGATTTTGTTGCACACTGACAAAGGATTCATATTCTCATTAGAATTGTGAAAAATCTTCTTCTACAAATCTCCTGCCAGCCTCAATCCACTAAAAATAATAAAGGTATGTTCAAAATTAGGGACCAAAGAACATTTTGTTTGGGCTTACCAGATTTAGTTTACTATGCTAGTAATGGGGTAGCACTGCCACACTTCTCACTTGCCCTGATGATGCTGTCTAGCATGGCTAACTGTTTACAACACATCACCCTTCTGTAAATGCTGGCCACAGCTCAACACAGCCAGCCACCAGTAAGCCGGTGTCCTGAGCATTGCCCTGACCCTGCATGCTGAGCATGCCTCTGTAGCTTTGGTCTGCAACAAGCCCTGCACAGACCAATGCAGCAGTACAGACCGCCCGCCAGCCAGCACAGGAGAAGGTGTTTCTCCCTTCCTCAAGTATCATTTTCCCAACCTACTGGCTTTTCACTAGCTTCCTTCCTTCCTTCCACTCAAGAAAAATGGAGGCATCGCTCCCTCTGAAAAGGATCTCAGCCTAACTGGAAGAAGGCAGGGGCTAGATGTGACAACCAGCACAAGGACACCTTGCCCAAATGCATCTCACCGAAAATTCATATTGCAGTAATGTATTTTTCCATCTCATTTAGCAAGCTATGTAAAAGCAATACCAAGGAAAAACAAGCCAACCAGTCAGATTGCTGCCAGGAAAGCACGCTTTTTAGCCGTGACAGTAATGCTCGAGTAAACTGGCTCTGTATTTCTGAGGGTTTTTCAATGCATTTGGATCATTAAGAATTAGCTTAAGTTGAACTTCTCTGGGAAAGAAACTAGTGTGTATCAATTTTATTTTAAATACAAATAAAAAGCTTAAAGTTGCATCATGCAACATCAGTACTTGCATTAGCTTCCAGCTCCAAAGTAGATTTAAGTTTCACTACTGAGCTGAAGATATCATTCAGAAACAGATGCTGAAGTGTCATGAACAGCAACTATTTCACTGAATAAATGAACTTCTGCACAGCATTAACAAAAATTTAGACAGGTTAAATAATTGATGCGCGGTTCAGCATTTTTAGACAGCGTAAATAGCCATGCCTACAAATCACAAATCATGAGAAATTGCCATCTTTCTGGAAATGAGTGTTAATCTCCTTGGAACACATCTCTGCACTCATGGCACACTACAGGCTTGCCCACATGAGGCTCATGCATTGGGAAAAAAAAGGGAAAAAAAGAAATGGCACATTCATAAGAATATCTGAGCTGGTGAATCATAAATCCTGTTGGCTTTTTTTCGTGGTTTCTTTTTTTTTTTTTTTTTTTCCTGAAAGTACTGTTTTCACATAAAAAGAAAAAAGGGAAAAAAAACAACAACCAGTGTGTCTATTTAAAAGTGATCTAGATTTTTAAATGATTCCTAATTTTGATAGCTACTCAGTTTAGCCATTCTTTAAAAAAAGTAATAGCACACTAACTTGTTTAATGAACCTTTGCTTCACATTTGATTTAATAAGGAGTTTGTAAAAAATACTATGATACAAATGAACTCAATATGTTCTCTTCCCTGGCCTCCAATAGACAGAAAATTATATTTTCAAAATCCATTGACTTGAGTCAAATTGTCTTGCCTCTAGAATTTTTATGGTTTCAGACATTCCTGACATATGATTTTTGCTACCCTCTTATTAACTCTCTGGAATCATTAGCAGCATTTCAGCATACAGGCGGAGAACGCTAAATTAAAGCGTAGATTTCAGTTTTTAGGCCCCAGGGCAGAGAAGGGTGAGCACATAACAGAGAAAATATGTTTTACTTCCAACTCAGATTGCCTGCGCTCTCATTACATTACCTCAGCACCCTTTCAGCTTCTGTGTGAAGCGAAGGTATATTAAGCTCTGAAGGGAGCTCATTCTTCTGTCCTATAAGCTAAAGAAAGACATTTCTGGAGTGATGAGAACTGCTCGAGCTGGATGGAGAAGATACTTGAAAATGCCTCCTGGGGTTCCGGCTGTACAAGCCCAAGCATAATAGCAGTGAACTGGGGGTGTGGCACACCAGAAATTTATAACTGCTGGTGGACAAAGCTTTGTTATTGCCTTCAGAAACACCAAGATGAAAGGGAAAAACAACTCTGCACTGAGAGAGGAAAAAAAAGGTGAATGTGCACAATGGGTTTCTTATATATTAACCAGACAGGCTTCTATTGCTGTGGGACTTCTCATTCACGGAGCTAAGAGGATAATACTGTGGTGTGTCAGCAGAGCAAAGAAAGGACTTAGCTGCAGTGAGGAGGCTGGTCGGCTCCTGCACACCTTGACTAATGGCTAATTGCATCTGTGGGCTGTTTTGAAATGGCCAGCATTCACACGTCTGCTAAAGAAAAGCACAATGAAACCTGAGAGAAAAGGAAAAAGGAACAAGACCAGATCAGAGCAGGAGAAGGGAAAGGGAAGGAAAGGGAAAGGGGAACAGGAAGAAGAAGGGAAACAATAGTAACAAAGAACAACCACCGTCCTACCTCAACCCTCTTTCCCTTTCACAAGCATGTAAACTCCATAATGAAGGATGAAAGAATCAATTATCTGAAGCCAGGATACAGAGAATAAAGCTCTGAACACACTCCAAATCAGGGATAAGAAGACTGCGTGGAAAGCAAAAGAGAGCTGCACCAGTATACTAAAAAACATAGCTAAGTGTAAGAAACATGCCTGTTGCATATGTTAGAGGCAGGAGCTCAAGTCCTTAATATTATTAATTAATAGTTAAAATTGTTAGTAAAATGCCCTTTCCAAAAAGGCACTCAAAAAATAAACAGCAAGTGCCAGTTTGACAATATTCTAGTCTTTCTGCTGTATTCCTTCTATCAAATGAAAGTTCTCAGTAGCATTTCTTCAAGTCTCAGGGAAACATTCTGAGACAGCTCAGTGCTGCCTCAGTTGTGAAGGACATCCTCCTCTTGGAGGACCTATGCTACCACCACCGCATGGGAACTTGAATTATCTTTTCGTAGGGCAGGCACTCATCTTCACAGCACCTTCATCGGTTCACTTCCAGTCCGCAGATAATTACTGCTAATTCTGAAACAGCTGAAAATGCACAGTACAATTTCTGTTGGGACCAGCACGCTACGAGTGGTGGCTGTGAAAGCAGGGTGCCCAAAATATTTCAAATTAGTTTCAAAAAATGACTCAATACACTCTGCTTTTCAAAATACTGGCTTTTCATGCATTTTACAGTCTAACTCCTCTGAAGAAATAAATTCAATTAAAGAGGAAAAAAGGTACAATTTTCTAAAATAGGAAAAGGCAAATCAATACTTCATAAAATATAGTATGCTCTAAGATAATTAATTTTCCACAATACGCTCAACTCTCAACAGTGAAAACAGTGTAAGACCAAATTAATGACTAAATAGTCTACATACCAAGAGCAAGGAAACATTCTTTTAATCCAGTTAAATAGATTAAATGGGAAATGGTTTCTATGGCTGTCAAACTGCAGCCAGTTGGAACACCTTGGATTCGGAAGCCTACGGATGGCTCCGTAACTGTCTTTTCTTAAGGGTTTGTTAGAGGTTTCATATTGTATTAAAAACCTTTGTAAGAAGAAAAGCAACCTTTAAAGGTCCCATTCATTTGGACTGTGCCTCATTTCCATTATTCCCAAAGCTCACTTAGCTTTTAGCCGTCTCACTCTTTGCAAGGTCATATTCTTCTGTCACTTTACTCATTACATCCCAAGCTTCAAGATCAGCAAACACAGCCTTAAATGCACTCCATCTTCACGCTAAAAAAATCCTTTAAAAAAGGCAATTTTGACATTGGATGCCTGCAGTTTGACTCCCTCCTGCTTCGCAGTGAAATCAAGAATAATACTTCACTTTATAATGCTCACCTCGAGATTGCGTCAGTAATAAAACACTCCAAGCAGGGATCAGTTAGAACAGCAAATGGCTTTAACATTTCCAGTGAGCAAAGGAATTGAACCGTACTGCACTCCACATTGTCAGAACAAAGAGCAGACCAAAAGACAGAGATTAAAAACACAGATATATACTTCATGGTGGAATGTCTTGAAAAAGTGCATGTGTAAAGCTAAACTAGCTGCTACATAGCATAAGGCACTGTGGTTTTGTTAGCTACATCTTTAATTCGGCAGTAAGCGCAAGATAATTTCACCAGCATTTTTTTTTTTTTTTTGGTAAGTATTTCAGATCAGCTGTAAATTTATTCCCAAATCCCTACCATCATGCACGGATATACATGGGAAGTTCAAAAATACACAGAGCAAAGGAACGAGCAGAAAAAATAAAATCGAGTCATGAGTGCAATTTTATCCTGAAGACTGACAAGTTAAAGATAGCTCCTCCTATCTTTAGATCTCCTCCACGTGCCTTCAGCGCTCAGTTAGAACCTACAGAGGGAGGTGATTGCTGGTGAGAAAGCATGAAGGCCGGCTCCCGAGCTCTCCGCAAAACAGCCTGTTATATCCAAGCAATTCCTTTTATTTGTATGCGTGACTTCTAATCTGAGTCACCGGGACAAAAGAAATGCAATTTCACGTCTGCAATTACATTCCCTACAGTCACTTTTCAGAGCACATGTATGTCCCTCAAAGAAAAAGGCTCAGAAGTGTGCTTTCAGAGGCAACGGACTGTTACTAAGCTGAAATGGGGCTGCAAGCATCATAGGCTGTATAAGACAAGGTCAACACCTGCTGATGATGCCTCTAATGAAGTCACTCCCTGAGCTCCAGGCCTCTGCTACTGCTAGCTCTATGCTTAGTCCTTGCTGAACATACATCTCTGTGTGTTTAGACCGTCCGGCCTCCATGTGCGTTTTAAACTTACATGAGGAGAAAACTGCAATATTATGTCTTTGATGCAGCAGCAGTGCTGAAAAAACAAAACCAACAACCCATTTTCTGAAAAACAGAGTTCAAAATAATACAGAACGATGCACTGAAAATGAAGAATCTATATCCCAATTTGGGTATCTGCAAACCTGAGCTATTGCAAGCACTGCTAATACTGCCAGCTACTCTCACTTGAATGTATTCATAAAAGGCGTGGAAATATTTCAAATTACAGCATAGTGATGTAATATAGATGTATTTTCTCTATTCTGTATATCTCTGTTTTGTAGTTACAGTGAATGTTTTGCTATATTTTATTCTTAAGATAAGCCTGGATATATACCAGCGTGAGGGAAAGTCTTCCTTTAAAGAACACAATACAGGAAAATGTAATAAAAAAAGAAACTTCAGGAAGTCCACAAGGATTTTAGTTCAGGCCTTTCTTATTATACTATTAAATGATTTAATGCTCACTCTGCGTATGAAGCAATGTTATTTATTGCATACCTCCTTCCAGAAGAGCACTTGAATATTTGTGGAGAAGTACAAATACACCATAAATTTCCCTGTAACTAACGTTAAAAAAGAAAACAACTGCTTTGTATTAAAAAATTACACACTGCCAAAAAATGAATATGGAAAAAAAACATCAGAATTGCTTATACTGCACCTGGACTGACACACCTCAACTGCATTTTGTCCCAGGGTTACTGTCAACCAGCTAAAGTCAGCGAGAAGTGAAAAGCTACATTAGTTTTTCCACTAGTCTCCCATTCCTGCTCCCGTAGACATACACAGCAAAAGTTTCCAGGTCCTATGCAAAAAAAAGGAGGTCAGGCTCCCATCGCACTGGTTTGGTGCAGGTGACTGGAAAGTCTAGTGTTTATTTAGCATTTTCTTGCTGCTGTAGCATCCTGAACCAGCTTTCTACAAAGGACTGAGGCTGGATTTGCACAGCTGTGGCCTGGAAAGCCATCGGCCAACTACCAGCAATACCTTCAGTGGCAGCAAGATGAAAATCCCAAACAGAGGACTTGCATAACAGAGTAAGAACAGCTCTTTCTTGTCGCTTATTTAGTCTGGTTTCACAAGCCCTGACTTTCTGCTCAGGGTAGGTGGTGAAGGCTCAGATGGCTCAGTGACACCTGCAGGATAATGGCGTTTCTGGGTGTATAAAGGAAACAAAGGTGACATTCTGAGCAACAAAGCTTTTTTTTTTCTTCCCCCTCCCCCTTGGGAAATTAGTGGGATTTCTTCAAAGACACCTTGGGAGTTTGCTATCCAGACTGAATATGCTTCAGCATTAGAACTATCACTTGAATTACCAGCGCACTGCTGAATCACAAGCTGTAATTTCCACGTTAAAAGTCGTCTTGCTACAACTCATATGCCGTATAATCCGAGAAGCAGAACTAAGTAGAAGCAGTAGAAGAAGTTGAGAATAATGCACGCACACACAAAAAAGTCTATGACTGACAGAGAAAGTAACAGAAATTTCTTATATGACAGACCTACGTATCACAGTATCAAGATGAAAATGTCACTACCGCCTTGCAAGGGTGAGGAGCACCTTCACTCGGGATCAGCCCTATGCAAAGTAATTCTTACTAATGCATGAACTGCAAAATAGGATGGGCTTAACACCCGCCAGAAAGAGCAGAGGGGGATCCCAGCTAGAGGGAACATGGTGGATGGCATTGGGCGTCCGTCCATCCACCCAAAAGCCAGGGAGGACACTGGGTGTTAGCTGGAATGCTCCCATCATGCTAGAAAGCCTTCCCAGGAGGTTTGGGAGAGATAGAAACATAATGCTAGAAACTGGATTTTGGAGCTGAGCCGGGGCCCAATCTCATCCCCAGTGAAACAGTTTGAGAGTTTGAGTTGACTCAACTTGGAAGTGCCAAGTAGCTGGCAAGGAGACAGTTCCAGCAAAAGGAGCCTAAACTCAGACTCCAGCATACAAATGAAAACCAGGGTCTGCAGCAAATCATTCTCAAGCAAGAGGATTAAGAAAAGCTGTAGCCCTTACCCAACCTTTGCAGTCAGAGACCAATAAATAGTATAATGATACAAAGGGAGCTGTGAATGTTGTCTTATTGTTAGGATATGTGTGACTATAGTTCCTAAAAGAGCTTGGCCGTTCTACAGCTTATCCTGCTTAGCCAAAGGAATTATTTTCCCACTCTAAAGAGCACCCATTCATAGCGCTAACTTGTGATTTTTTAAGAGGGTCAGGTACTTAACTAGTTATCTCTGGGGAGGACAATTATAGCCCAGGATCACTTCACCAAACTCCTACCTGCCAGAGGTGACCGTCAGCACACAGAGCTGGGGTCAAACTCACGCTGAAGTCATGTTCAAAAGCAGATGGAAAATTCACTGATAAGAACTGGGTGCCCTTGATGCTATTAAACTTGTAAAATGAAGATTTTTGGACAGTTTTCACTCTACCTAAAGAACTCAACCTGTTCTTCTGATTTTCAGGAAGACAAATTACAAACTGAGTTTCTGAAGAACACTCAAAATCCAATAATTCACTCAGAGGAACCTCCTTAAGAAAAAAAAAAAAAGTCATGAAACCTAACCCGAGGATTTGATTGGGCTGTAATTATCCTCTTGAAACTCAATTTTGCTGGCATCCCACCTCAAAAATGAGCGAAGCACAACATGATTCTGTGATTGAAACCTGTCTGCCGTCAATCCACATAACTGCCTTATACTTCACATGGACCTGCTCATCTTGTCAAGCAAAGAAAAATCTCATAATCAGTTTTAACACCCCGGAGCCCTTCCAATTCTCAAAGTAATATTCCAAACAGCTCAACTACAGCACAGTAACGCACAACTTGGCTGCCAACCTGTTGTAATGCTATGAAAGAGCAGAACTTGAGATGATAGAGGCCATAAATTTATAAAATCCTTTTAAAGCCATCTGTACTGCAGGAAGAAACTCAAATGAATACTTTGCACCTGTTTGGGTTTGGTTTGCATTGTTTTGTGGTTTGTTGTTTTTTTTTAACCTGAAAGAACTGGGAAGCAACAAAAGGACAAGCAGCTATCTAGTGCTGTAAACCATGTATGTTTGAAAAAACAAACGGCACGCTCCTTTGGCCTGTTCTGTGTGCTACAGAATGAGCTATAAACAAATCTGAACTGTGCTGGATCCCATTGCTTTAATTGTGTGCACACACATTCCTGCACATTCACAAAGCTGCTGGAGTGGAGACAGCACTTGTCTGATTTCCTACCAGTCAGTCCCTAGAACAGCACCAAAAGGAGCCTTCAGTTACGCTAGAGCAGGCAAAACACTTCCATTGTTTTGGGGAAAAAACCTTCCGGGAAATAAAATTATACACTGCTGTACATTTATTATTAAATATATATAAGCATTACTGATAATAATAATTTGGAATTACTAATGTAATTTTCTTACAGTCTGCAAGTCAAATACATACAATGAACAACTCACCCATAGGTTTGGGAGCACTCTCTCCTTGGAAATCTCTTTAAAATATGCTTTCGATACTTTCATTTACCAGCCTATCCTGCGCTTTTTAACTGACTTTCCAAAGCAGTACTGCAAACAGTAAATGCCCCTGTTAGTTGAAATGTATGGGACAGAGAAAAGAAAATGAATTAAAATTGCTAACTATTAGCTTTATGTATAAACACAGTTGTATCAAAATGAGGGTCCTGGGACAAGGCACCCTTTACTGCTGATGTTCTCATTTATGAATTCATACATCAAATCTTAAAGGAGAATATAGGAGAGTAAAACTGAGAGGAAAAGAAAACGCAAGTCAGAAGGCTGGAAAAGAGGCACTGTTTTAACACAGGATTTCCCACATCTGGAATCCAGCAGTGGGAGCCTGAGGTAGGGATTAGGTATTTATAATTCTAAATCAATATTTCAGCATAACAACAAACTATATCATCTGGCTAAAGAATGCCTTATTTAGCTAAAGCTTAAACATCTGTCACTAATATTAATATCGGCACATATCTTGTAAAGCTCCTTCGAACTTTCATCTAAAAGGAAGTTTAGTGCCAATGATTTCTGATATGATTCATAAAAAAATAAGCTAGCAAAACTTAGAGAGCGGTAAGGCTTTGGGGTTGGCTTTTCTGATTTTTCTTTTCTTTTTTCTTTTTCCTTTTTTTTTTTTTTTTTTTTTTTTTTTT